>NW_004567136.1:7972325-7977166 GCF_000260355.1 Condylura cristata | reverse complement strand
GCCCCGAGCGCTCCTGGCCGCCTGGCGCTGCTCGGGGCTCGACCACGTGGGAGGCTGCGGGGAGCGGCCGGGGCGCGTGCCTCGTGCGGGGCTGCGGGACCCCGGAGACTGGGGGACCAGTACACAAGCCCCCAGAAATGGGTGGGGGCGGACGTCCAGACGCCTCTCCTGGCTCCGGGGAGATCCGGGAACGCGCACACACGCGGGATGAGTGGTCACTGCGGAAACCCACCCGCACCTGCCTCGGGTCCTCCTGGGCACGTCCCTCTCGCTTCCTTTGCTGCGTAAGTGACTAGAAACCATCGCCAGACCCAAGTCTCCGCGGCGGTTTTCCTAAATGTTCCCAAGGAGAGGTTTCCCCAAGAGAGACCGCCCTGAGACTCGTCTAGTGAATAAATGCTGCGGGAAACAGCCCAGCGGTGGCTAGAGAGGAGTTTGAAATGCGTAGACTTTTAAAAATAGTGATTGGACCACGTGTCGCCTTTCATGTGGTACGGTTTTCATGACTCAAGCTAATTGATGTCAATAATAAATAAGAAGATGGCTAATAAAAGAGGTGTGGATGTCCAGGTGGAGTCGAAGTATTTAGTAAACAATCAGGCTGTCTGCTAACAGGGAATTTGTTCTAAAGGAAAGGTAGGTTGCTTTTTAGCTCTGTAACTGTAGGAAGACTTCTGCGTTACATTACACAGTCCGTCTTTCGTAAATATATATTTTTAATTACAAGCTGAAAACAAGTCAAACATCATAATGGAAACCCTTATATTTAT
Source organism: Condylura cristata (assembly GCF_000260355.1). Classification (NCBI taxonomy): domain Eukaryota; kingdom Metazoa; phylum Chordata; class Mammalia; order Eulipotyphla; family Talpidae; genus Condylura; species Condylura cristata. The sequence continues at coordinate 7,976,396 of NW_004567136.1, read as the reverse complement.
TCACTAGATCATTTTTCACCTTGGAAATTTTTAGCTCAATTCCGTGAATCAATTAGTTGTATAGAAAGGGGGGGAGGAATCTTTTTTATTTACTCTCTCTCTCTCTCTTTAACTAAGTCGTTCATATGGGATTGTTTTGTTTTAAAATTCAATTGAATTTTAAATAAAATATTCCAGTTTTTTATGTTCCTGAACATTTACAAAGGAAGAAATATATTGGAAGTTTTCAAAAGAAACTCACATTTAGCATCTGTCATTTAAAAATTAGGCACTACATGTGAATAATTAAAATTCAGTCTACTCATTTTTTAAATATTTCTGCAGAAATATTTAGAGTTCCCTGCAATAGAAATTTGCTGCCAACAGATCCATTTTTCTGTTAAACATAAAGGACTGTCAATAACATATACATATATATATATATATATATATAGTGTCTAGAAATTTTTGACACATTCTTGTAAACTAAGACAGAAGTTCAGAGGTGATTTTTAAAAGGCTAAGCTAATATAAAATCAGTAAATACTACACAATATATTTTTAGCATTAGTAATAAAAATGCCAGTCAGTTGTTACTAAAAATTCAAGGAAACAAAGAAAAAGAGAGAAAAGCACACAGAGGTTTCGATTATAGAAGGTGGGATAGCCAAATATTTCATTTGCAGATTTTTTTAATGTTTTTTTTTCTTAAAGCACAAACCATTTAAAGTTACTTTAGACAGAGGTTAGATTTTTATTAGATAGATTAATAGTTGTAGGAGGAAAATCAAAATTTAGGTTGCCTTTCAGCTCTAAGTTGGTCACACAGACAAAGATGATTTTTATTTTCTTGAATTATTACATGCTACAGAACAAAGTCAAACTTGTTTCAACCTTGGAAATTGAATCATGTAATAAAACGTTAATGGGAGTCTCTGCCTAACAGCCACAGACAATGCATCACACTTTGTTTTGTATCATTTCCCTTGGTATCTTAGAAATTTCCCTTCTTGAGGAACAGAAACTGGTAACTCATTTTCACTTTTTAAAAAAATAGTTCTGTCTCAAGCTATGCTGCTAAGTATACCGCACACCTACAAAATGGAACATATACAACACGAAAATATGAAGAACAACATGAATAACAATTGACAGATATTAAAAATAATACAATATGCTGTGATATATTCTCAGAAAGGAATGTGTTTCAAGAGCAAAACTGAATAAACAGCTACACATAACACAGGCATATCTTTGGAACAACATTAAGCAAAAAAAATGCAAAATGGCACCATTCTGATAAACTCTTAAAAGCAAGAAAAACAAAAAATTATGTGACAAAAATTTTTGAAGGAAGAGAATTAAAATACTTTTATTTTGTTTTGCTTTGCTTTTGTTATACAGAAAACAAGATTCAGGATCCTGGTTAGCTCTAGGAGCGGATAGCAGAAGCCTAGAAACACCGGCAGTGTTCTCAAAAATATGTTCGTTCTTGGATAGAGAGGTGGATTTACAGACTTCCACATTATAATTATGCTTTGGAACTAACACATATGCTATCTGTTTTTTTGTATATGCAAAATATTAGCAAAGAGAATAAATAGGGGAGACCCATAGAAGAGATTATTCCAGTTTTCCGGTGATTCTTCCTGATTCCAAGCTGTGTAAGTAACTCCAAAATAGTACAGAACCACTCAAAGGATATGGTTTATCAAATTAATCAAGCCCCAAATACATTTCAGAAGAATGTGTATCCAGGTCCTATGGGTAACTGAAGACAAAAATTAATCAGCAAATGTGGAAAAAAATTCATTCCATGGGTAGTCAGACTCACTAATTCAGAGGGCAGGGCATGAACTGTAATTTAGTATGTTGTTAAGCATACACCTAACTTATGATCCAGCCACTTTATCCCTAGCAATTTAGCCAAGGAAATGAAAATATGTCCACAAAAAGACTTGTATGGGGATGTGGAGAGTGGTTGTATGCCTGATAACAAGAAAACCAAGAAAGGACGAAAGGAAATAATTCAAGTGTACATATGAAGGAGGAGGGATGAACAAATGGTGATATATACATTCAATGTAATGCAGTCTGACAAAAAAAAAGGGAGAATACATGTAAAAACTCATATAATACATATAAAAGTATGGATGGATGAGCCTGAAAAAGCATGATCCATAGCAAAGGCATGAAAGAGTACATTGTCTTTAGTCAATTCATAGAAGTTCAAAAGCAGGTAAAACTGATCTCTGCACTAGAATTCAGAATTATGGTTGTCCTTGGAGAGAGGGAGGGAGAGGTGTGGATGATTAGAAGGAAGCACAGAGAACTTTCCAGAGTGATGCCAATGCTCTGTCTTGATTGGGGTCTTGGCTATGGCAGTGTATGCATCAATCAGAAACACTGGAACTGCACACTTAAGATGGGCACATTTCATTGTGTGTAATTACATCTGAATTTGCAAAGTTTGAAGAGTGCATTATATAATTTAGAAATTTTGCAGCTGTTCTAAAAAAGGTTGGCACAATGCTTGCTATTTTGCTACTAAGTGAGTTAGTAGAGATGCTCAACTCCGACTTCCATGCTCACAGTTGCTTCTGTAGGTAGATACAGACTCAGAGATTCAGAGATGCATCTGCCAAAGGTCCCTGCATAGGGCTTTATCTGTGGAAGCACCAACGGGTCTCCACATAGCAATCCAGGGGTAGGAAAGATATCTAAGATCTCTAGTCACTTCCATCTGCTGCCCCCCATCACACACACACACACAACTATAGCAACAGATCTCCTTGAGATCTGTTCATACTTAAGAAGATTTCCTGTGTTTTAGATTTGCATAGATAACCTGCTCACAGAGTTGTACTGGCTACATTTCGCCATAATATTTTAAAAGCAATGAAACAGAGCTTGTAAAAAGCATTTGAACAGAGACAGCAGAAACATCTGCTTAGGGCTACTACTTGGAGAACTATGTTCAGGTGAAACATCAATAACAGAACTTTCTGGAAAATCCGCGTGTGAGTCAGGAGTGACAGGCTCTGCACCGGCACCCTCAGGCTGACTCTAGCCCATACTCAACCTGAGGATCCATACATTCACCTCCTCACCTGCTGGGAAAATAATCTAAACCAGCAACCTGTAATGGCACCATCTTTTTCTCATTTTTCTCATTTGCAGTGTTTAATACTGAGGTGGGTGTGCCTTTTACTTGTTCATTTTTGCAATGCATCATTGAAAGTGCCTAAAAAGAGGGGTTAAATCAAAACTTCAGTTCCCTCTGATTAATGCCATCTGCTTCAAGATGTCTTAGGAGCAGCGTGCCCAGACCGGCTTCTCTGCCCTGCCCCTCCTCCCTCTGCCAAGCTGTGTGACTGTGTGTGCGTTGCTTCACCTCTCTGTTCTCTCCTTGGTGAAGTGACCAAGTAGGAATAGACCCGTCCTCTTCTACAAGGCCATTTTGTGTTCCTTTGGTATCTCACACCTTAGCTACACACCTCTCACCCTTGCCTTCTCTGCTGAATAATTAATAGTCTATAAATTAATACATAGGTAAGAGAACTCAGGCTCATGGAATGATCACCTTCTAATTTGCTTTATTAATGTGGGTTTTTCACTCATTAGGGGTTCTGAGAGCAGAATGCATTTGGAGAGAGTTCTAAATTCCCATATAGGTTCCTCTAAGAATATGGTAGAAATTTCACCACAGCAGGGAAGGTAGTCACAGGTGACCCGCAAGAGGAAGAATCTCCCAACTGATCATAGAGAATTTTCCTGTAAAATGTTCTCTTCTTGGGAAATTAAGTGTTAACAGAAACTTATTCTGTAGAATATATTTGTGCTTTCTTCAGTAAATATTTTTTAAAGCAATATCCATATGCCAGGCTCCTTATTAGCAGCAAACTGTTTCTGGCCCATGGACAGGATACACATAAGTAAGATCTTGAAGTTACCCAGATGTCTGCGACTCAGCAGACTGGAGACCACAGCTGGAGAATCAGGTTGTTCACATCTGTCCTTGCAGAGCCATTGATCAACCAGAGAACTGACACTGACACAGGAGCAAGTGTGGGAAAGGACAGATCCTGAGAG
>NW_004567136.1:7936560-7971990 GCF_000260355.1 Condylura cristata | reverse complement strand
CCCCCTCCCCCCCCAGTGATCTTTAGACCTGACCCAGGTAATGCCACTGGGCAGAATTAGAGTGAAAGCAAGGAAAGGAGATTTCCGTTCTTTTCAAGAACTTTTCTGCTGCCGTTTCTCTAGAAACTGATAACAAGCATTACCTTGCCGTTGTAGCACTGCCTTCAGTGGGAGAGCGCACCCTGCATCATCAGGGCACCCCTCATCCTGGTGGTGACTTGGTCCACACCCACTGGGGAGATTGTCCAAAGAAGTGTAGAATTGATTGAGAGGATGACAGGGTGACATTTGAGATTCCTTCCAATTCCAGAAGTGGATATTTCAGTTCTACTTCTCTGCTTGGATTACTGTATCAGATAGTCCCTGAAGAAGCCTAATTTTGCCTTAGATGAACGGAGATGTTTCAATGTTGAAGATGTATTAGTGCAAAAGGATATTGAATTTACTTTATACTATGGAGTCTCTGATGAAACAGCTTCTGAAGAAGGTCCAAGACCCAGTTCCAATAGGCTGAAAAAGTCAAGGTAGCGGGTCAGGGACAGGGTCAGTGAAGCAGGTGGGAGCCAGTTGGAGGTTAAGATGGCACTGTGCTGGTAAAATGTTTAACAGCAGCCTTGGGGGGGGGGAGGATTTACAGCATGCCAACTTCTCTTGTGTAAATCTTCCTACCATGAGCTGGGAATAAAGACTTATGAAGAGATGGAGAATTGCGGTGAGGTCTTCTAAGGTGTCTCAAAACTGCAGGCTTAAGATATCAGAGAATCTTGTGTTGTGTTTGTAACAGATTAGATATATGTTCTGCAAGAAATTTATAAGCGACCCAGTATAAAAATAGGAATACAACTGACCTTTGAAGAGCATAGCTCCACTTATGCAGATTTTTTTTCTATACATAGATCCCAATTTCAAGAAATCAAACAACTAGCTGGAATTGTTTCTTGCTGTGGAGCCAGTAGATAGGAAGCAATGATTTTAAGTTATACCTCTTCCCCACCACCACTGTTCAAGGTGTCAACGGTGGTTACAAGGAAGCAACTCACAGAAGAAACCAGAATGGATAGTAGCAATTTTTCCCACAAGATGACTGAGGGATTAAATTCTTATTCACTGTTACTGGGAAGATTGTATGGATAATGTAGTATTATCCATACAATTGAATGCTATATGGATGTTAAAATTAATGAGCTAGATTTAAATTACTGAACACAGATAAATTTAACAGTATAAAGGAGCAACTTGTAAAAGTTATATAGCATATTATAGTTTATGTAACTAGTAACACAAAAATGATGGCATATATGGATAATGAAAATATTCATATATAGCATAAATGTGAAATGATAAACATCACATCAGACAAAAGCAAATGGCACCGGTACAGGTATGTCTTAACCTTTTTTTCCTACATGCTTGAATCAATTTATAATTTCTTCTGTCTTTTGAAAATCAACCTTTTACTTTGGGACAGTTTTAGATTTACTAAGTTATTGCAAAGAGTCCTGCCCCCATGTCTCCTAAACCCAATTACCCCTACTTTTAACATCTCACGTTAGTGTGGTACATTTGTCACGATTAATGAACCAACCTTGATACATTCTACTTGTTAATTAAAGTTCATACTGTCAATTTCCTCAGCTTTCCCCTAACGTCTATTCTTGTTCTGGGGTCACAGCTGAGATCCCCCATCATATAGATGTCACATCTCCATGTGACTTGGACAATGTCTCAGATTTGCCTGGTTTTTGATGACCTTAACAGCTTTCAGGGCATTAGCAGGGTGTTTTAGGGTGTCCTCTGAGCTGGGTGTCCTCTTGGCTGTGCTTTCCTCATCATTAGACTGGGAAAGGAGTCCATGGGGAGAAAATATTCTTCTCACCACTTCACAAAGGACACGCACTGCCATCACAATTTCCCACTTTCGGTGTTGACTTTGATCATCTGGCTAAGGTCGAATTCATCAGGTTTCTCCACCATAGTTACTCTTCTCTCTGCTCTTTCCAAACTGTCCTCTTTAAGAGGCCCTGTGCTGAAGGAGTGGGGTGGTAGCCTTCCCCTCCAGGGCAGACTAGTTCCATAAATTACTTGGGATTGTTCTGCATGGGAGATTTCTCTATCCTCCCAACCCCCCTATTTGTTTACTTCCTTGATCATTATTTAGATCAGAGTGGACTCAAGTATTTCTTTCATATTTGGGTTGTGACCCAATACCACTTCATTATTTTGTTTTGCTTGACTTGTTTCATCTTGGCAAGGGGGAGCTCTTTCATTTGGCTCCTGGGTCCCTTTGACATATCCCATCATTACGTTTTGTTGCTTGTCGGTTTCTCTCTCTCTCTTTTTTCTTTTTTTAAAAGCATTTCCTTACTTTCTAACTGCATGGTATTCCAGGTCATCTCATATATCTCCTGCCACTGTCCTAGGATTATTTATTACGTTGAAGACTTCTGGTTCCTTCTACTAGAGAATTCCATTAGAAACCAAGATCTGGAGGCTAGATTTGCTTGTTATGACTGCAGTCTTCTTGTTTCCAGGACTTCTTAGCCGATATAACAAACAAATGTGTGTGTGTTGACTTATACTCTTTACCTAGATTAAACTAAAGCTAATTCAGGTGGAGTCTCAGACTAGAGCCTCCCTCTAAGGTTCCACCTCTAAGCCAGTAGCTCCTGGGGTCACTCTGGCCTCCTTCCCTGGCTCCCCATCTAGCAGTGGGGACCTGGCTCTCACCACTTGCCATCCATTTACTGATTGCTTCATTTATAATTTTTTAAGAAGGGAGAAATCTAGAGAGAAATGCTTCATTTTAGCACAGCATTCAGATCAAAGATGTAAACCATACACAGTAGACATGGGGGGGAGCGACTTTCTGGGTCACAACCCATTCCCAGCACAGATCTCCCTTTGGGGCACTCATACCCCTCCTCAAGCCTGGATGGGTGGAGTGAAGCCCACCAAAGCGCACCTGGGGGTGATGCTGGAAGATTAGACAAGAGAAGAGTCAATTGCCAATTAAAGAGAAAAACAAGATCAGCAGTGTTCATTTCTAACAGACGTTCTTAACCCTTTTTTTTCTTTAGTGAAGGACTTTTGGTGGCCAGGGAGTCTCAGCCCAGGAAGGCATTCACATCAATCAAGCAGCATTGAAATGTCCCCTGGTGGAGGTGGGGGGCAGGGGAGAGAGTGTGTTGCCTCTAAAGCCATACTTGGACCTCACATCACAAAACCTCATGTATACTAATGTCAAGTGTGGACAGGTGTTGTCAGGGAGAGGGAGTGAGTGGGGGCAGGCGACTCAGTCCAGTCCTTTCAGGACACCTTCCAGGTGTGGGTCCTGCTGTGTCACTGGGCAGCGGCCCTGTCACTTGTACAACGACGGACCATATATACAAGTATCACGTGGATTTGGCTTTCTGTTTCCCAAAACCATAAACTAATTTTTCTTTTCAAGTAAATCTAGGTTTTATTTTTAATAAGATCAGTTTAAAGAAACATATGGGTCCTTTGGGAACTGGACTTTTGGACATGGGTACAAAGAGCTGTCCCGAGTATTGTGAAAGGGCCCGGGTTTTTGAGCCAGGAAGGTCTGCGTTCAAGCCCTCTCGCTGCCAACTGCCAGCTCTGTGGTCTTGGGTAAGTGAAATGTTCCCCATCTACAAAATGGCTATAACAAAATAGAGCATACCAGACTACCACCCAAGAAGGACCCTTTTATTAGCTTGAACTCTGGGGAACAAAGCCTAGGATGCATTTCAACAAGGCTCCTGGTGACTTTTTTGATGTTCAGAGGATTTTAGAGAGGAAGAGTGAGCTGAAATATGTAAAGCAGATGGGACTCAGACTCTTCCTCTGGGGTGTGCTTCATGTGAAGGGAATCCCAAGAGTCGTACTCAGGACTGCCGGGGGTAATTGTACAGGCTGTGCCCTGCACAAGCCTAATGTTCAGGCTCTGGAATTGTGTGGTAGGTAAACAGGTCACACGGGCTCTTCTTCTCGGCCCCCCTCATCCTCCTTGGTTCTTTTCCTTTTCAGAGGGAACCTGAACCTCCCTACCATTCTCCCTACCCTGTATTCATGTACTTTTAGTGAATTCATGCATGATCAGAGGGTCCAGAATGATGATTAAGAGTTTAAACTGGTGACAGTGACTGCTCCATTTCCTTCTGTCAGGTTCCTCTGTGATGTTTCTAGGACTTAGGGGGACAGTGGGTAGAGTCTCCCTCCCTGGCTGGGAGGGACTAGAATAAAGATGAGTAGCTAAAGATCTGAGCACCTCCTACACCCAAGTGTATACTGTTTCAAGCTGTTTTATGGATTGGTTTTTTTTTTTTTAAAGATTTATTTATTTATGCATACAGAGCTGGGGTACAGGCCAGAGGCTCGGGGCGGTGAGAGGCTTCACCAGAGACAGAGTGGGGAGCAGAACAGGAAGATCGATGAAGTACACTGCTGAGGGGAGCAGCGGGTGGGTCAGGAGAGGTCTGCCACGCCATGTGGTCACCTCCCGGGCAGGGGGGAATCGAACTCATGCGGAAGTGGCTTTAGCTTCTCAGTGCAGTGCTTTAACCCGCTGCGCCACCAGGGAGGGCCCTGGTTTTTTTTTTTTAACTCAAAACTCTTTTGGAATGAATGATTCTACTACTTTCCTTTTTAAAATGAATCATGATCTATTTAGTTGCCTAATTTACTGATTTTGATTGAAGTCACATTGCATTAGACATAAGTTTGAGATGCTCATCTTTGATACTTCTCATTTTTAATTTTGAAAAACTGCCTGTTACAAGACACCCCAGAGGAGGTCACGTGGTGAGGAATGAGATTGAGTCCTGGGGTTTTGTAGGGCACCCTGCAGACAAAGGGGCTGAGGCTCTTACTACAGAAGTAAAAGCAACTCTACTTGCTAAAATCCCACCAGACGATGGGGAAGTTTCCATGGCTTTTGAAAATCTGACCTCTGTGCCCATGGAAAAATGGCCCATGACCACTTATAAGAAGAAAAAAAGTTGTACTGATGTGAGCGGATCACCATGACAACAATCAGAGCTTCCTGACCCTGGGAAGATAGGTGGGCACACCTGGAGAAGCTCTGAAGACCCCAGCCTACTTAAAGGTGCCCAAGTCACTCGTAAGGGGCCAGAAGAAAGGCACTGTGCACCCACCTTTGTGGTGGGGATGCCATTCATGGTTGCAGAGGGAGGGATGGCAAGACTCAGGGATCTGGATATTTCCCAAAGAACCAGAGCCTCTCCCAAATCCAAAGCACTTGGGGTAAACAGGGAGAGATGTTTCCTCCCTCTGCAAATGTTGTTATTTGCAATAGAGGCATTACATTTTCATTAGATATCTCTTCTTGGCTCACAACTGGTAGTAGAAAAAAAGAAAGTGGAGAAGTCTGGTGAGATGTTTCCGGGAAGGAAAAGACTTGTTACTCTCCATTCATGTCACTTGTTGCAGAAAGGCCCTGAGGAGAGTCCTCACCACCTCAAGTTCAGAACCATCCTGGTATTGCAGGGAGTATGGAGGACTGGGTGTAGCAACTAGAGGGGGCTCTGGTGCGACTGAGCTGGAACAGGACAAGCTCAGAGCCCGAAGAGTCTGGTCCTGTGCCAGAAGGAAGCCTTGCACCCCTGAGGCTCCCTGTGAATTTTCTTTGAAGCCCAAGTTCTTACCCCTGTGTTGGGAGAAAATGTGAGAAATAGGAAAGTATTTGAAAAGCAGCTTCTACTAAATAAGCTCTACCTTTTATTATTCGCAAAATTATAAAAAATAAGTTTTATTAGAATAACTGTCATAAAAAAAGAAATTTAAAGAATGGATAATGACTATCGGTAATCATACTAATTGCTTGTATTTAATAGATTCTTCCAGAAAAGGACAAAAACTTACCTTTGCTTAGTGCTCACTCTGGATCAGGCTTTGTGCCAGAAAACCCGACTCATCTCACTTTCCTAAACTGACAGGGAAGGTGATTATTATCATGACCGTGATCACAGACGGGAACTGACAGCCAAGAGGAGGGTCAGCCGTGTACCCAAGGTGATTCATCGGTGTGTTATCATGTTAAATGCAGCCTGACACACAAACTTTTTGACACCTTTTTCTTCATTCACTAAACATTGATCAAACTTTTTTTTACTGCTCCCTCAAACCACCCGTGCCGCCACCCCACCTGCCTCAATGTTCCATCCCCTCCACCTCTTCCCTCTGGTAACCATGATCTTGTTTCCCGAGTTGAAAATTGTGTTTCTTCTATTGTTGGCGTGTAATTAAATTTTTTGGCATTTATATTCTGCAGATGAATGAAATCATCCGATGTCTGTCTACTTTTTAATATACTCTTGAATTTATTTAGCAAAGTGGAGTTAACTTGAATTCTGCTTCATTCAAATAGTATCAAAGCGGAGTGAAACTGGGGTTTCCTGTGCTGTTTCTCATTAACAATGGGGCTGTCTTTTTTTATTTTCATGTGGACAGGGGCTAAAAACAACATATAACTCTTAGAGAAGATGACCTCTCCAACTCCAGTCTCTGAACCAACCCAGGCATCTCACAGTAGCAGCCCTGATCCCCCAAATGGAATCAGCTCTTCCTTCTCCACACCCTCACTCCCTCTTTGCCAACTGCACTCCTGGCACATGATGTTTAAGCAGCTTGTTTCTTCCTTTACCAAGGGCACCCGGTGTGCGTCTGCACATACAAAACTTTCAGTAAATTTCTACCAAAACTGTGCTAAAATCCTGCTTTCTTTACTGGGATTTTTTTTTTTAAGGTAGAGAAATGAAAGAAGCATTCAAGAGATCCATTACCCACCAGCAAGAGTTAATCTAGTGGTAACATCACATTTTTGCTTTAGATGCTTGTTTGCTGAAAAGAAACAATGTTCACAGAGGGCTTTATTCTGTTTCCATTCTCTTCCTGCCCACTGCAGAGAAAACTATGCTCATTATTTTGGTATGCACCTTTCTGACCTGTATATTTATATTTCTCCTACATGCAATTCTTAGTATTGTTTTATGTGATTTAAAGTTTCACATACTCTGTTACTTTGCTTTTTAAACACATTATGTTTGCAAAGGTTTATTCATGTTAATGCATAAAGATTAGTTTATTGGCTGTTCTATAATGTCCCATGGTTGGACCGTGCCATGTTTTATTTATCTAATTCCCGAGTGAGAGGCATTTAGAGCACCGCGGCCCCCAACTCCTCACTGCAATAAGCAACACTATGGTGAATAACCTCACTACAACATGGGTTACTTTTACACACATTGGCCAATAGTGGAAGGAGATAGCTGGAACCTGGAAGTCATCTTGGCTGATATTTGATTGTTCACAAGGTGTTGCTGTCTCAAGCACTTAAAAGAAAATTTTAGGAATGAATACAGACCTGAACTGGAAATCTACAGAGATCTTTCTTCCAAGAAAATAGGGCCAGGGTTTCATGCCTTCAAGGACCACAAAGCTTGTCTCTCCTAAACTCTCTGGCGATGCTGGGACTGCAGATGAAGACAGTAAAGAAAGCAGAAGCATTCCCCAGGGCCATGTTTTTATTTTTTGTGGAAATAAATCATCTCTACTGGAGGCCCAGATGGACGGGCATCTGCGACGCTAGGCATCAACGCTATATTGTGTTTTTTTTCATGATTTTAAAAATATTTTTGTTTTTGTTAGTTCATGGGTGACAAAATTCCAGCAGTTTTGAGTGATCTTTCTCAATCCTGTTTTCCCCATAAGCCATCCTATTTTAGTGGAGGCTTTCGTACTATTTCCTCAATTGCATGGGTAAGAGTTCCTCTAGAATACATACTAGCTGCGAGTTTGCCAGATCACAGAGTGTTCACATTTTCAACTCTTCCAGATTTTACCAAATTACTTATCAAAGTAGCTTCATCAATTTACACCCCACCCGGAAAGGAGAATCCTATTTCTCTGCTTCCATGCTACTACCTGAGACTATTGGATCTTTTTTTGTTGTTTGTCTTTTACCAATGTCGTGGGTATAAAGTGTTTCTCCTGGTTGTTGAAATTTGCATTTCCCCAATGCCAATGAAGCTGAGCCTGTTTCATTTGTTTATTACCAGCCTACTTTCCTCTGGTGGGTATTACCAGTTCCATCTTTTCCCACTTTTCAAGTCAAATCATTGTTGTTTTTTCCTTATTGATTTAAGGAATTCTTTTATGACTCTTTTGCCTATTAAATGTTTATTGTTTCCCTCCCATTGTTTCCACTTCTCATGTAAGTCTATTTTGTGTGTATCTGCTCCATCACAAAACACACTGGAATTTTTTCTCCTGGAGTATATCCTAGGTGCCTGTGGCTTTCAACAATTTGATTGTACAACTAGAAGTGTGAAACTCTGATGTTTATAGTCTTTCTCGCCTATCAATTCTTTATCCATCTTCCTATTTACAGAACATTCTCTATGTATCCAACAGTTTTCAAAGCAGACAAAAGGAGATAGCGCCTGTCCTAAAAATTGTTAGTTGGATTTACTTTGCCAGGTTGTTAAGAAACGATTCTTGTAGAAAAAATCAGGGTGGTGAAATGTCATATTTGAATTTGAGCCTCTGTAGATATTTTAACCTTATGAGAAAACAATATACTTCATTAAATTCCATGATTCTCATTTAAAAAACATCCAAGTTACAAACAATCAACCATGCTTTTCTGGTAAGTTACCTAAGAAAAATTTCCTCAAAGCAAACAGAATTGAATTGCAAAATAATTTTAAAAGTGACATTCTGATTTACAAAAATAAATAAATAAATAAATCAGATACCTAACTCCTAAAAGAAAATACTTGGAGTTTGTCTGGATCTGAAAATTTAGTGAGTGGAAATGTGAGGAAAAGATCTTAGTGTTGGCAAAAGATTGCAATAAAGTAAATGATGTGGTTTTCTCAGGGGTGATTTTGCAGCTTGAAACATTCCAAAAAGAGTTAGTGATCACAAAGTTTCTTTTAGCTTCTAGCCTTGAAATACTTGGCGTATGGGGAGCCCTTACGGATATTTGGATAAATTAAATTTATATTGACATTTTCTAAAAGTCAGCATAGGTTCCCAGCTGGTGTGAGCACGTGTTAAAATTCAGAGCAGTTTGAGGCATTCAATTTTACAACCAATAAATATCAATATCATCCTGTATCTTCCTACATGATATTCTTGAAAGCTGAATCACCTTAAAATTGAAAATAGAGCATTTTTACTGATTAAAAGAGCAACAAAAGTCTCAAAAAGTTAATTATATAATTGCCATGTGACCTCAGCACTTCCACTCCGAGGCACACACCTGAAAGAACAGAAAGCAGAATCGGAACAGATGCTTTGCATCTACAGGTAGAAATAATACAAATGTCCATTGGCAGAAGAATGGATAAACACACTATGCTATGGTCTGGCCATATAATGGAATATTATTCAGCCTTCAAAAGAAGGAAATTCTGACACTTGTGACAACTTGGATGAATCTTGAAAACATGTTCTATGAAGTAAGCCAAGTACAAAATGAGAAATATACAACTCTGCAGATATGAAATAGCTAGAATAAGCAAATTTATAGAGACAAAGAGAAGATTAGAAATTTCAGGAGCTGGGGGGAAAAGGAGTGGGGATTGTTGTTGAATGGATACAGAATTTCAGTTAGGAGGAGATGGAGAAGTTTGGAACTATATAGATAATATGGTTAAACATCATTAATATCACTTTTGCATCCCTAAAGTGATGATAAAGGTACAACTTGCTATTTTTACCACAAGAAAGAAATTTAAAGAGATTTTCCCAAACCCTTCCCTCATGAAAGGAACTTATTAAACTTATTAAAGAAAAGCTTAGGGGTAGAGTGGGGAATGGAATCAAAAACGGGGCGGTGGGGAGGGAAGTGCACGGGATTATGATGATGGCACACTGGTGACTTGGTGATGGGAAATCTGCGGGGATTACAATTGAGATGGAAAAAAAAAAAAGAAAAGCTTAGAAGACCTCATAAAGTTACATACAGTTTTATGCAGTGTTAACATGTGACTAAGACTTTCTTCTTCTGATATAAAGTATATGTGTATGCAGATCACTCCCCGGATGCTACAGGATCATTCCATGGGCCTGACAGAAAAGCTATAAAAGATATTTTTTATAGATCAAGAAAGGGTTGGAATAAATCAACTGAGATCTAGTGCATTAGAATGCTTAGCTTTCCTCCTTCTATGGAGTAACAATCAATAGAACCTATTGGCAAGGCTTCATTAACTTACACCAACCAACCATTGCTGGGTGTGCAAAATGTTTTCATTATTTCCTGTCTTCTATCATTTTGTAGTGGCCATTCTTGTCTATGCCTTTTGTGAGCACTGGGTTATTTCCTTAGGAGGCATTCAAAAGTAAATTCAAAGTGACCAGGTCACATAATAATGAAAATGTTTTCAAAATCTCTTCATGCACATATACTATTAATTCACTTTGCAGGAAGTTTGATGATTTACATTTTAGCAATCAAGTGTAAAGATGATCTTATTGCCTCCTCACTGGCACTGAGGATTTTTATTTTGTGAGTTCCTTTGAAATTAGCAAGAATTAAGTCCACAGAAGCTAATGGTGTTGAATTAATGATAGTTGTGGGGTAAGAAAAAAAAGGTCACTTTTGTCACTTTTATAAACTAAGGGGTAGACAAAAGCAACAATGATCTGACACATCAGGATGATTGGCCATTCTCTGCAGCTGCTATCTGGGTACATCCAGACTATGTTTGCCCAGGGAGTGACATCTGTGTCACCATCAGCCCCTTCCAGCCAAGCTTGCGGGGGGCCTGCTCCATTTTGGGCTTTTTTTGTCTTTGCCCTAAAATACTTGTCCTCACTTACTTTCTCAAGTACAGACCCACTCATTCTTTGACTTCCAAATCTAGCGAATCTGCCAGGCCAGAGCTGGAGCAATCTGGGCCATGAAAGGGGGCAAAATCCAGAGTTCGGACCCGCAGGTGGGTAGAAGTGGTGAGTCCCTGTAAAGTAATTTTGAGGGGGGTCTGTATTATCCGCTGGAACATGGACTGGGGCTGTCAGGGTTCTGGGTAGGAAGCAAACTGGGAGTCAAGGAGAAGGCTTCTCTCTTGGGAGTGGGGGCTGGAGCAGGATGGATGGGCAGTATAGAAGACATGTATCTTCTGCTCGAGCATGCAGTGCTTGAACACTCAGATTATAAAACAGAAACACTGTTTTCAGGGTTTATAAAATGATAACCTGAATTTGTACAGTACCTAAACCTTTACATATATGATCTGTTTGTTTTGCATCCCAGAACTAATGTGTGCAACTGGTGGTGTGTGCACTGACATCATTCCTATCCCTTTTTACACGTGTGGACTTCAAAGTTTGGGAAATCTGAAAAGAAGCAGGAAGTCACATTCAAGAGCCACCGAGCATTCTGTAAGCTGCTCTTCCAGAAATGTGTCAGACCTGTGACTTGTCTGATGTGAACACGTCATGTCAAAGTGGACGGTGAATTGGGAAGAGGGCTCCTTTTTGCAGGAAAACAAGCAATGACTTTGTTTTTCCAGATGTTCTACCATTGAGTTTCCCCACCACTTTCCCTTTCTGAAAATAAAGGGTTAAAATGCTCAGAGAGGATATGCCAGTGTTGTAGATGCTCCAAAGATGAAAAGCGTGTGGTATCTAATAAATTGTGTAAGAGATATTTTTAATGATTTGGGATAAATTTTCTTAAAGAGTTTATAAGCGTCGTTTACATTCATTTAATGTTTTCACTGCGGTCTAGACTATCATCTAATTCATTTCATTTCTTTCTAATTCAGTATTGAGTTGGGTTCTTCAGCAGTGGCTTAGCACGGGCAGCATTGGCTTGGCTGATTCAGAGATGGAACTCACATGGTGTTTGTCCTCAGAAGTGTCTCTGAGTAAGACGCTCCAAAGATGGACTCTTCCCCACGAGCTCTTCCCCATGTGCTCCTGAAAGAAAACACCAAGAGCAGTAATGTGTGGTTTTTGTTGAGATATTTTGTTTTGCTATTGAAACAAGCTACTATACATATATTTAGCTAACTATCTTATTAATTCTTATCAAAAGCAACTAGCACATCTTAAATACCTCTATGTCAAGAGATTTGACCTCCGATTACTAGAATAACCCACAATTTTTTGGAGTGTTTTAACTCAGGGAAAATGATCCCCAGGAAATGAATGAGAGAAAGGGCAAAGATGCCAGCTATGAAGTCATTTTTTCCCCTATGCCCCCAACTCCCTTGGGATTTTTCTTTCTTTCATTTTTTTTTAGTAGGAATTTTTTTCCAAGGAAACTTCTTTTTTCTGCAAGTGGCCTTTTTAAGGTGTGATTTAAGAAATGCATGCTGAGAGAACATGCCCACTATTCTCATACATCCCTACACATGACACATCCTTTACTGTTTTTCAACCTAGGATTTTAATTTAATAATAAAACAACTTTAGATAGCATTTGCACTCTTTGATTAAAGTATTCAACTTTTTCTATTGTTTGAAGACTTTTTCTCACTTTTCCCCATGTTAATAGATTTTACACCAACTTTATTCATAGTTTTATACATTCTCATACTTTATTTTCCACTATTTTCACTTTCAGGTGCTTTTTTAAAATATATTTTTCAGTGTATCAGCAATCACCTAAAAATGATCCCCCCCCCCGAAAGGAGTAGCTTTCAACTTTTCTTCAGAATAATTCTTTTATCAAACAAATTTCTATATGGTTTGATGATGCATTTCAGCATTTCCTATATAATTAGATTGTTTGCAGCCTGATATTTTAAACAGTACTATTGTAAGTATCTTCCCATATAATTTTTAAAAATTAGTTCTATTAGGATAAATTCTGAGAGGCAATTTTCTAAGTCAGATATTTTTGTTTGTGATATGCTTTGTCAATCATATATTTTTTCAGAAAAAAACAACTCCATTTTTATTAACATCACTAATTTCTGTTTCCTAACTACCTCTGAGTTTAGTCACTTTACTGTGAATTTTGCACATGAAATGATAACATACTGATTCAATTTGAATTTCTTTAAATTTTAGAAAAAATGGTTGGTTTATCAGATTTGAATTTCTCTTTATCAGATCTGAATTTCTCTTTATGCTTTGTTTTAACCACTGCTTTTAACAATTGTCTTTGAGTATAGGTGTTTAGTTCTGTCCTAATAAATTTGTATAGGTCTTTTATCTATTTCAGATAATATGCATTGGTCAATCGTTTTATTTCAAATATTTGTCATTCCCTCAGATGGTGTTTAGAAATTAAATTCTATCAATCTACCTTTTCTGTTGTGTGAATAATTAAAATTATTTTCATATATAAGTCTATTTTGTGGTAACTAGATTCTTGTCATTAGTACTGGCATTAAGTGTAGCAGTTTGCCATTTCATTCGCTCACTGTTTATTATGCTAGTGAATTTTAGATGTAGGTCTAAGTTAATTTTTACTTAATTTGATTTCTAATTATCCCCAAACATTCATTAAATAATTATTACCTGTTCATTTCTTATCTAGTTTTTATATCTGGTAGTTTACCCCTGCAGTGGCTATTGTGTTTAAATTTATCTTCAATAAGTATTCATTTTATTTCATTTGTTTTGGGTATTTACTAGAGAGAACAAGATCTTTAAAAATTGTTTTGCCATTTATATATATTTATTTGGGGACATTAAAAACCATTTTTATCAGATTTTAAAAAGTACTTTATAACTCTAAACAAAAATAAATCAGATCTAAAAACTAACCTGGGAAAATAAATTCCCATTTATACTCAATCAACCAATGTAGTGCAGTTATGTGTTTTCCTTTGTATTACTATTTGAAGTATTACTATTACTTTGTATTACTATTTGAAGTTGAACTATTTCTAGTTTTGTTATAAAACTTGATTTAGGGCAATTCTGTAACAGTATATATTTTCACTAATAGAGCAGAGATCAGTTCTAATTACTAATTATTTGCAGATTTTTCATAGAAATGTTTTAGAATTTTGTGGATTTAGCATCTGGACTTTTTCCTGAACTACTCTTATTTCAAACACTTTTATTTGAAATTCCTAATTGCTTCAGGTTCAAGTTAAAATAATGCTTGCTTCTGATTTTAAACATTTATTCTCTAGCATATTTTTGAAATATTGTTAGGATGACAAGACTCTCCAAAGATTTGCTAAATAAATTTAATAATTTTTATATGTTTTTAATAGAATGGTAGATTTTACCATGTTAAAAAAGTATATTTCTGCTTTTAAAATTTTTAGCAGAAAAGAGCACTGAATTTTACCAACTCTTTCAATCTCTCATGAAGCTGAGATAAATTTTGTTTCTGAAGTTATTTAAATTATATACTCGTTTAATAAATTTGTACTAAATTAGACCTATTACTATGATGGACCTTACTTGTTCATGGTAAACAATTCTTTTAAATAGGGTCATATTCTATTAACAGATATTGTCACATTCACAAGAGGTTTGCTAGAGATTTCATTGTGGTTTTACAACATTTAAGAACAGGATCCTATTTGTCTGCTAGAGTAAGTGAAGAAATTTCATTCTAAATGTTCTTTCTGAATTGCAGTTAGTTTGTATTTGAAATTTCGAAAAAAAAAACCCTCTGGTTAAGTCATTGTGGCAAGAAGACCATTTTTCTGTGCTAAGTTTCATTTCTTTAGCTACTGGCTACTCACATGCTCAGCCTTTCAGTGACTGTATCACTTTTAAATCTGAACCATTCAGAAAAATCATCTCTTTTTCTTGAATGCCCAAATACATCACCATTGTAAAGATTTTTGGTCCCTTTTCATTGATTTTAATACTTTTTCTGGTTTTTAAATTTTGTTCTCGTTAAATTTCAACCAAATTCAACTTTTTTTCCTTTTCAAAGAAACTCTGCTTTAGCTGTTCATAGGCTTACTTCAGCATACATTTTTTGCCTTGGGTTTTTTTTTTTTAAGTACTTGCTAGTTTTGGGAATTTTACTTATTAATAAAAATTATTAATAAAAACAATAAAGGAATATTAAAGCAATAAAACATATTTTATTAACAAAAAACATTTAAAGCAGTAAGTTTTCTCTAAATTTACCTTTCCTATAAGTTCGATTATTTGATGGGTAATACATTTGTTTTCTGCATTTTAAAATGATTTTCTGTATTTTATTTTTTCCTTAAAAAGGTGATAGTTCACATCTTTCCCCACTGGTATTTAGTCATTTCTTTACATTTAAAATAAAGGTTAGCTCTTTTTTGCAACAAGATCATATCATGTTGTGGATACAATTTGGGGCATTTTTCTTTCATTGAACAGTTCCATTAATTTTTTTCTGTAAAAGTTTTTAAGATCCTGTGTTTGCCTTTTAAAGTTGTACCATACAATTTTCTCATCAATCTTCTTAAATGTAGCTTTTGGTTCTTCAAATTCTTATTTGTTTCATTTCATTCATCAAACTGCCCTTGTAGGGTGAAGGTTTATGCTGCCACTTTGTATGTATTTTAGTTTCCACACATTTCATTATTTTTGTTTTCATTAAGTATTTTGCCCTTTATTGTCACATAATAAACTCATGCTTTTGTGAGTCTCCTTTAGCTTTATATCCTGCTTTGATTTCCTAAAATTTGATTGAAATTTCTGACCCAACGGATTATTTTCACTCTTTCTGTATGTACTTGTCTTTCTTTTCTATGGAATATTCTTGAAATTTTTCTTAAATGTAACCTGTAACTTTTTTAAATGGAAAGTTTAATCTGTGCCTCTATTTTTACAATTGCATTTAAGCCATTGTGACCAAGGTTTACTTTTATCATTGTGTGGGTTTTTCATGCTATGGTTATCTTTATTTTTTGTTAGGAAAATGTCAGGCTTAGAAGTCTTTTTCACTTGACTCAAAAAAAAAAAAAAAAACCAGAAAACCAGTATTTGAATTTGTATAAAAATGTAGATGTTTCAAGAAAAATCTGTCACTTAGAATTTTGTTCCCTGACTGCATACCTCCCCTCCCCTTGTTTCTTACTTCCAGAACTTGTACATCTGGGAGACATAGCTTTTAATCTCTCTATACTTTTCTGGCATGAGTTGTTGATTGTTGCATTAACTCTGGATATGCCTTCTGGAGGTATATGGTCAGAAAGTTAAATCAGGGTTTCTGCTGTCAAACCTTCTAGCCTGTCTATGAAGATCCCCTCCCCCACTCCCACCCACCCCCCCTTCTCTCCCAACAATTGAGACACTTTCCAGTACTTTGGAAAAGCTCAGAATCTCAACTGCTACATTTAATTTCATCCTATCTAAAGCATTTTTAAAGCAGAAAATCACCACTCTCTATTACATTTTAAATAAGAACAAGAATAGAACAGGCAAAATCATGTCAGTGGCTTGTATTCAGCTCACACTTAACACTGGCAACATGTGGTGGTGGCCTCTGTTCCTCCCCAGGGACTTGGAGAGTTACTAGCTGGCTGCCTTTCTGGGCTTCTCAGAATCTGTGGGTCCTTGCTGGGAGGAGCACAGAATCTAAAATTCAAAATTTAGCTCTGACACGAACTGCAGGAGCTTCTCGGAAAAATCGAGATGAGCTGCTAACGGGACTGTCCTCTGGAGAGTGTTCCTTTATCTTAGACCTCTATTCATTTATTTATATATTGGTTGGTCTAATTATTTATAGTCTGTTACATAACTGTCCCACACAGCTGAGATTCCTTTTTGGAATCAGATGTGGAATGCTTTAGATACCTGTGAAATCAAATATATACTTACCACTCACAATTTCAGGTTCCAAGCTCAGCTCTTTAATCAGCTGGATTTACTCACAGTTTAAATGTTATTTCCTAAGGAGCAATAGCATTAGCAATGGCTAATATTGATGATAAGCTTTTGCCTCAAGTTGCCTTACTCCTGGGGGTTTTAAGCCATACATTCAACTCAGAACCCCTGCATTTTTTTTTCTTTCCTGATATTCATAGGGATTATTATTTCTTTATTTTACATTTGATTTCCTAGTTTATCCATTAATACAATGATACAATATTCTGGTGTTGTCTTTTATTTTTCCTCTTTCTAATCTGTTCTTGATTGCTCTGCTTCAAATAATCACTAAAGATATATTTTTAAACCTCACTGGATTCTGTAGTTGTGTGACATTCTCCTTTCTGTCAGAAGGTGATCTGTATTCTCACTGTGAGCCTTTTGTTACTTTTTAGGATAGCAGCTTGCCTTGTTTTCCTCCTATTAGTGGTGTATATTGAATATTTTTGAAATGTTAAGGATTCTTTTTTATTTTTTTACATAGTTCCCAAGATGGTTCATTTCTCTGTCAAACTTTGTCAAGCACTAAACAGCTTCCAGATATTTCTGATATTCTAACTGGTATTTCCTTGGGCTTGAGATACCTCTCTGTTACCTCCCCCTATTCCCTCCACCCCCAAAATGACTCCAAATGGCTCAACTTCACCAAAAAGCAAAAGAGTTTGTGAAACAAAGATTGTTGTCCACCACTGTCAGTGATCTTGATAACAAGATTTAAGATCACTTAATATCTTAAGATCACTTAAGATCTTAATAGTTAAGATTTTTAACTATTAGAAAGGGAAATAAACATGTGAACTTACTTCATTCTTTGAACCCTATTGTCTCAGAGCTTTGTTTTTCTTTCTTTCTTTCTTTCTTTTTGAAGATTCATTTTATTTATGTATGCATCGGAGAACTAGGCTGTAGGCCAGAGATGGGGGTGGGGGGCGGGCTGTGTGTGAGAGGATTCACCAGAGACAGCGGGAAGTAGAAAAGGCGAATCCACTGAGATACTCCGCGGGGGAGCAGTGGGGAGACAGGAGAGGTCTGCCGTGCCACGTGGGTCACTCCCGGCTGGGTGGGACTCAGGCCGCCATAGCTGGCAAAGGCTTGAGGGCGCTGAGATTTTAACCCGTTGTGCCATCAGGGAGGCCCTGGTTTCAGAGTCTTAAAAGGAACTACCTCTCCTTTTGTTAGACATCTCTTGATCTTGGAAGTTTGACTTTTTACTACGAATCAGTTAAACATAACTGCTTCTCCACAGCCTCTCTCCATCCAGGTGGGTAAGTCTCCCTCTTAGGGAGGAGGGAGGCAAATCCTTGTCATTACGGGGCCCTGCCTGGGTTAGGATGCTGCACTGCAAGCCAGCCGCAGCCATTTCCATGCCCGTTCAATCCCCCGTCCAGGAGTTTGCCCACGTGGCCACGTGGCGCTGCAGACCTCTCCTGACCCGCCTGCTGCTCCCCTCAGCAGTGGACTTCCTCAGTCTGCCTGTTGTGCTCCCCACTCTGTCTCTGGTGAATCCTCTCACCACCCCTACGCCTCTGGCCTGTATCCAGTTCTGTATGCACAAATAAGTTAATCTTTAAAAAAAAAGGAATTTGTCACTACAGCCATGAATGTTGGTGAGGTAGGAACTGGGCCACAGGACAGCTCACCAACAAAATCTTTCTGGAACAGAGCCTGAAGATGGCTCCCACACCATCACTCCCACACCTTTCACCTGCCACCGTCCCTGTTTCCAATCCTGATCCCAGGAGTGGACCTTGCCAGTAAATTCAAAAGAGAGCACTGGCTCAGGGCACAGCAGGACCACGGGCTTTGTGCTCTGTGCCCTGTGATACCGAGAGGCACCGGCCGCCCTCCGGACCCAACATGCCCTCACATCAAGTGATGTCTTTGTGCATTTTTCTTTCAGAAACTTAAAATAAACACATTGGGGGAAGCAAGGTGAGTGAGGGCTTCTCTCATTCTGGTGGACACCACCGATCACCCCTGGGATAAAAGGGGCCCCGCCCCCCTCAGGAGACCTGAAACTGATAATTTGCAGTTGACACACAACACCTGCCATGAGCAGGCCCTGGAAATGGGAAGCTGGGCACTGCTAAATATTGCTAGCATTACTACTTGTATCCCTGCAATAAACAGTGTTATTACTGTAAAGCTGAGCAAGCGTGACATTTCCGACTGCCTCTCCTTTTAAACCAAGAATCTATAAATAGCGCCTGTGTAGCATTTAAACATTTCAAAGCATCACGTTTTTGTTAATACAAATGTGTGATCAGAGCCATTCACTCCCATAAATATTTTCCCTCACAATCTGAGCTTCGACAGCCACCAGCATTTCCCATCACCCGTTAAATATGGGGTGCTTTTTAAAGCGCTGGGCAGGAGCTTGCACAGGAGGAGAAGCTGACCTGGTAGACTCTCCCCCAATTTTTGCCTCCCCTCGGGGTTCAGTAAATTCTGACTAGTTCCTAGTTGAAGGGCGAGGCATGAACAATGCCCCATTGAAATGCCTCCTTCCACATCTTTCCAGAGATCCAGCAAAAAAAAAGAAATCGGTATTTCCTAAAGTGGGCAATCCTAGACCGAAAAGATGTCTTTTTGGAAAAAAAAAATAACTTCTACTGGTAAATATCTTTGGGGGGGACCACAAGTGATTGCCCTCTACTTGGAGATTCAAGAGCAGCCAACATTTACTCCAGAAATACTTACCAAGTGTATACCAAGGCCCGGGATTATTCAGGGCTAGGCAGTAACTAAACAGGGAACAAACCAGACAGCACCCCAAACCTTTGGGAAACATCATTTTGCCTTACATTGGACATGATATGTGGTTGTAAGCTGTAACAAGTTCCTACCGAAGCGATGACTTGAGACAACAACATTTCTACACTCAGGCTCAGGAGGCCAGAGATTGAAAACCGCGACCTCCAGGTCACATCAACATTAAGGTGTCCAAAGGGCCTCTCCCTCTCAGGTGCCAGGGGAGAACCTCTCCCACTCCTCGGTTGCTGCTGACAGCTGATCTCTGCTTCAAAGCGCTCTTCTAAGGCATTAAGGGTCCTCACCCAAATCATGAACTACCGGTGTTCAATCACCATTACTGCTGATACTTAGAGCTGGCATATCAGTTTATGTTATATCCAATCGTCTCAGTGATATAACATCAATTACATAAAAATCTAGTGTCGGGGCCCTCCCTGGTGGCACAGCGGATTAAAGCACAGCACTAAGAAGCTAAAGACACTTCAGCATGAGTTCGATTCCCGCCTGCCCCGGAGGTGACCACATGGCGCGGCAGACCTCTCCTGACCCGCCCGCTGCTCCCCTCAGCAGTGTACTTTGTCGATCTTCCTGTTCTGCTCCCCATTCTGTCTTTGATAAAGCCTCTCATCGCCCCTGCACCTCTGGCCTGTACCCCAGTTCTATATGGATAAATAAATAAATCTTTTTAAAAAAAATCTAGCGTTGGTATTAATTATAAAGCCGCAGACTCTTTACCGAATCCCCTTTATAAAGACCCTTTTACCCTACCAGTTTCCAGGGATTAGAACCTGATATCTATGGGACTCTCTTTCAGTTTATCTCATATAGGAATGTCCTAGGGTAACAATCACTTTTATGTTTTGACTTTGCGACTCTGACCCTCAAGAGCCCTTGTGGAAAATGCTAGTGGAATGGTTGCTTGCACAGGAGGGGAAGTTGACCTGGTGGACTCCGTAAACTCTGACTTAGACTATAGAACAGTTTTGTTGTAAGGGAAACAGGGAGACAGGGAGGCCAGGCTCCCCACTCTCCTTTAACTCTGGCCCCAGACAGCTCACAGCTCTTCTGCCCTCCTCCCTTAGAGGAGCCAGACAGGATGGGGCCATCTTCACAGGGAATTAAGAGAAAACAAAGGAATGCAGCAAGGGGCTTGGAACAGGCAGGTTCATAAAGAGCAGGTTCCCAGGTCCTGGCAGGAGGGGGGGCGTGGCCAAGGCGGGCAAGGTGGGAGGGCTACCTGGATGTGGGGTGGCAGCAGTATTCTTGTCGCCTATGATTCTGCCCCAGGCCCTGGCCACTGAATTCTGGTCTCTAGACGTCGTCTCCTGGCTCCATCTACTCTGGGCCAACATGATCTCAATGATTCCTAGTTGGAGTTTCTAGAACCCTCTGTATCTACCTATGGAGCCCCAGGTTCTGGAAATAATGAGTTCAGGCATCCATGTGTTTGGTCATCCAGGGTCATTTGATGGACAAGTACCACAAGTACCTCATTTCATACAGGTTCCACTTACCTGGCTTCTGGCCCTTCCTGGAGGGAGAAGGAGACCCCGAGAAGGCTTTCTTCACTCCCAGGTGAACTGAAGAAACTAGGGTTTTCTGGAACTCCCCAC
Source organism: Condylura cristata (assembly GCF_000260355.1). Lineage (NCBI taxonomy): Eukaryota > Metazoa > Chordata > Mammalia > Eulipotyphla > Talpidae > Condylura > Condylura cristata. The sequence goes on along the minus strand of NW_004567136.1, from coordinate 7,950,820 downwards.
TCTTATGGACTGGGGGTTGGAAACATTCTGCAGACAGGGCTTTGGACAGCCCACAGACGTTAGCAGGTTTCTCTGGAGTGACTAACAAACTGAGAGAAAGGAAGGCGGAAGGCTGCTGGCAGTTGGGGAGGTGGGGGTGGGGGCCGGGTGATGGCTGGTTGTGGTAAGTGGACACAACAAGATTCCTGTGTGAAATTTGGCTGTTTGGCTTCATTAATCAGTGAGCGGCGAGCAAGCCAATGATTGGCAGGTCAGCCTACCACTCAGGCGCCTTGCACGGCATGAAGACCTGCAGTTGGAACGTTCTGAGACAGGTCTCTCGGGCAGCCAAGCCAAGCCTCTTGCACTCCAGGTGTTCCTCCTTGGTGAACAGGGTCTTGCAATATTGATAATATTCCTTTATGTAATTGGTAACTACTCCATCGCTGAAATTATTTTACATAAGTATGTCTATCATAAATAGCATTGGTGATATTGATATAATATCGATCGTTTATAGTATCTGTAAGGGGGTCAGGCACTGCGCTTAGTGCTGCCCTGCTGGGCTATGGAGGTGAATACAGCAGTGAATCTCCACCATGGAGCTGACATTCCAATGTGATGAGGCAAATGATAAGCATATTATAAATAATTTGACCCCCTCTCCTTCCTCCGTGCCCAGTAAGACCTGGGCCACCCTGAGTTAAGAGGACAGCCACGGAAACAGCAGCCAGGGTGATGTGGAGAAGAGAAGATGGGTAAGATCAGAGCAAAACCATTTTTGTTGCAGGGCCGTTCATCAGCTGCAAAGCACGTTCTTTCATCTCCGCTCGCGTGGACTCCAAGACAAAACGATCGCCCTGTGTCCTATCGCCATGTCTGAGATAAAGGCTTCAAGGTCCATGCTTGCTTAAGGTTACACAGAGCTTGAGGCACTCTTTGAGGCATCCCCACCATACCCGCCAGGAAGGAAAGAGCTGGCAGGGTGCTTGTGGGCTCAGCAAGCACAGCTCCTGGAGCCAAATGTCTGCACAGAGAAAGTTGCTCCGTCCGGAACTCCTTTGCTCAGCTCGTGGTTGGCCTGGTGGGACGTTGGGGATCTCATCCTCCAGGTTCTGTGCTCTCTTCTTGTACCCCACCTTTCTTCACACTGGCTGTTTTAAATAAATGTAATATAAAAATAGTACCTGCTCACCATAATATATTTGAACAATATATTAAAGAAAGTGTGTGGGGGGGGGAGCGGCCTGCTGGTGCAATGGGTTAAGTCTCAGCACTATGAAGGTGATCTGAAGCCACTGCAGCATGAGTTCCATCCCCAGCCCCAGAGGTGACCCACAGGGCACAGCAGACCTCTTCTATCTCCCCGCTGCTCCCCTCAGTATGTACATCATCAACCTGCCTGTTCTGCTCCCCACTCTGTCTCTGGCAAATCCTCTCATGCTTCCCTGTCCCCCAGCACCTCTGACCTATACCCCAGGTCTTGCATGCATAAATAAATAAATAAAATCTTAAAAAAAAGAAAGAATAAAGGGAAAACCCCAAAGTGTTCAAAATGGAAACACATTAGTCGTAACAGTTAACCTCTCTGTAGCAGTGTGAGAGAAAGGGAGGAGCGGGACAGAGAGAGAGAGAAATTCCCATTGCTGTTTTTTTTTAAGATTTATTTATTTATGCATACAAAACTGGGGTACAGGCTAGAGGTGCAGGGGCAAAGAGAGGATTCACCAGAGACAGAGTGGGGAGCAGAACAGGCCGACCGATGAAGTACACTGCTGAGGGGAGCAGCGGGCAGGTCAGGAGAGGTCTGCCGCGCCATGTGGTCACCTCCGGGGCAGGCAGGGAGCGAACTCATGCTGAAGCGGCTTTAGATTCTCAGTGCTGTGCTTTAACCCGCTGCGCCACCAGGGAGGGCCCATATTGCTTTTATCCAAGCACAATGACACATTTGGGGTGAAAAACACCAATTGCCAGTGTTCAGCAAACTGAACACTTGGTATAACCAGTACCCAGCTGGTAATCCTCCTGCTTAACCCACTCCTAACCAGCAGCCCCCACAGTTTCCCACCCCTGAGAACATTTGGTTGATATCCTCTAGCCTCAAACACTCCTGATTCTAAACACAACCATGTGCTTCTGGGAACTGCAGTCAGAATCGCAAAAACAGCCCACACAACACAACTTAACTGACATCCCTTACACAGAGGCTGGTTCTGCAAAGCTCCTCCCAGGACCTAAGTGTCCCTGGGTGCTGGCATACCACCTGGGGCACCCACACCAGTTCTCAGGGGCCAGAGGCAGCCCCAGCCTCCTAAGAGCTTCTGGGTCGCCCCAGCAAATCCAGGTGGGCTCAAAGAGCAGGCCCTGTCAAGGGGGCCCAGCTTCTGAGGATTCATGTGTAGGGATCCAAGCAGGCCCAGGGACAGGCCCGCACACCACTCTCAACTTTACTCAGGAAAAGCAGGGGGGGGGTGGGAGGGAGGGAAACCTGTTTTCTGCTGGAGAGAGAAGGGGGAGGGGCAAGAGGGAGGGGGGATACCCTGCTCCTATGTTACCTGATGAATTCATTAGTATTTCAGAGTTTCAAACATCCAGAAAAGTAGGATGGATGGCTTGCTCTTTTGAATAATGTAAATTTTAAAATAAAGATTTTTAAGAGGCACTAGACCATTAACAGTTGACATTACAGATGACTTCCACGTCAAACTCATATGATGTTCTATGTTTATTAGATCTCAATTTAAAAAAGAAACAAAGGAAGATGTTTCACTGGGATTTTTTGCCTTGAAATTTTGTTCTTGCCACATAGAGGGTGTTGGAATAAAAAGCTCAGTGAGGGTGGGGATTTTGTCCCTCTAACTCCTGCTGTGTCTCACTGGAACAGTTGAGTAAACGTATGAGTTAAGCATGCAGGGATTCTGGATTTGGGAGAAATGGATATAAATGGTTATCTAAAAATATAAGCACAGAAACAGGGTCCTCTTTTGTTCTGCTGACAGGATATTGAGCAAGGGACAGATTTATTATCTTCCTGCTCTGTGATCATGTCTCATTTTTTTTTCCGTGATGTAAAATTAAAGGGCATATTTGTCAAAGAGAAAATGATAAGTATGTTGGAAAGCTAGGTGAAGACCCAGCAAAACACCATACATGCCAGGCACTGAATCTGTAAATTTATAAATCACATGTGCTTAAAGGTAATGTGTGACTGATTCATGAGGGCAGCTATGAAATCAGGATGGGGGGGGCAAGACCCAGTTCTGTAAGTCAGGGTTTCGCCAAAGGGGCGGTAAATTTGGGCAGAGGACCTCACCAGTCTCCTGGGGTTCTGGGAGTGGCACTGATTGCCTCCAGTAACTAATGAATGAGAAAGGAGACCTTTTGCACTGCAAAGGAAATGTTCCTCAACAGCACCTCAATCAATTTACCCACCTACTCAACAGTCAAAGAATCTACTAGAATGTAAGAGTCCTGGTCAAGGGGTCAGAAGCCTGATCCCACTTTCTCATCCTGCCTGGGGCCTTCGGAATCTGGGCTGGAGGCCTGTGCAGTAATGTCCTGATAAACTGTCGCCTCTGCGTCCCCACGTTTCCCTCACTGCGCCCCCACCGCCACCCACACACACTGGCTCCGAATACTGTGGCAGCTTCTTGGTTCTCGTTTGCATCATGATACAATATTTCCACGATTTATTGTGCATCCTGACCCTCTAGATCAATAGCACGATGTGGACTACAATGCCATGGAAGATAGTGAGAGGACACCCTAACACAGGGAAATAATAGTCAGGGCATGTTTATCTGAAAACTGGGAAAAACACTTTGGTGCTATTTCCAATTTTTAAATGTATTGCTTTTAAAGTTGTGGTAAACACCTGGAAAAGTGGATCGTCTGTTGCTATCCAAAGAAAGCGAACTCTGCTCTTGGGTGATGGCATTTCCTAGTTCTTACACTGGGAAAAGTGGAAAAGTTTAACTCCTAACCATTGTCGTTTCCTTCAAAAGTTAATGTCAAAACATATAATTTTTTTACCATTAAGGATAGAAATAGTCTGACAGGTGTGCTAAGGTGTGTGCTGAAGAAAATGATGAATGAAGGTGTTTAGCACAAAGTTACCAAATGTTAGCACGATATTCATTTTATAGTTGAAATGTATTTATCACCATATCACTTACATACTGTAAAAGCCACCCATTTAAAATGTGCCATTGAAGGTGCTCGTATATTCCGAACACCCACCATCTGTAAAGCATCCACCGTGATCTAATTCTCTGGAATTTTCACCAACCCAAATAGAAACCCCCAACTCAGTAACAGTCACCCCCACTCTCCTGACACAGTCCTAGGCAAATACTAATCTCTTTTCTGTCCTATATAATTGCCTGTCCTATACATGTGATATAAATGTAATCGTACGTGTTCTTTCACTTGCCCTCTTGTTTGCAAGAATTATCCCTGATACAGCTGAGTCACAGTCCAGGGAGTGGAGATAGCATACTTTCTCCATTCGTGGTGAGCTAATCAACATTGGTGTTTCTCCTGTGTTTCTGGATCTTATGAATAATGCCATTATGAACATTTGTATACAAACTTTTATGTGGCTACAGATTTCATTTCCCTTGGGTAGAGAGGAGCGTGGAATTGCTCCTATCTGTTTAACCTTTTGAGAAACAGCCAAACTGTTTTTGCAACATTTTACACCAATTTACAGCCACCCCTCACCCGGCACAGCAGGGCAAAGTGTTCCAATTTCTCCACATCGCCCCTACACTTGCTAGTGTCTGTCTTCCTGGTGATTGCCACCAAGAAGAATATGATGTGGTATCACATTGTGGTTTCCATGTGCCTTCAGCTCTGATGACTACATGGTGCATCTTTTCATGCACTCATTGGCTATTTGTTTATGTTCTCTGGAGAAAGTTTGTTCAAATCCTTTGTCCATTTTAATGTTATATTGTTTCTCTTTCTCTCTCTTTTTTTAAAGATTTGTTTATTTATATAGAACTGGGGTACAGACCAGAGATGCGAAGGGTGAGAGGATTCACCAGAGACAGAGCAGGAGCAGAACAGGCAGATCGACGCAGTACACTGCTGAGAGGAGCAGTGGGTGGGTCAGGAGAGGTCTGCCACGCCATGTGGATCATCTCCGGGGCAGGCGGGAATCGAACTCATGCGGAAGTGGCTTAAGCTTCTTAGTGGTGCTTTAACCCGCTGCGCCACCAGTTTCTATTTCTCTTATAGAGCTATAACAATTATTTATGTAATAGGGATACCAGTCCCTTATCAAACATAAGATTTGCAATCTTTTTCTTCCATTCTATGTGTTGTTTTCTTAACAACAAAGTACTTTTAAGTAAAGGAAAAGTAAGACTGAGACCATTTGAATGATCGAGACTAATTTCTGCTTGGCTCATTTGTTATTTCAGAATGATTTTGTGTCTGTTGGCTTTTGGTGCTTTATTATGAAAGTTATGAAGGTTGTAAGGAAGCAAAAATGTATGTTAAGGGACTAATTTGTTTGCTCTCTTTGAGATTTTATTGAGGTTTTCCTTGGCCACTATGTTATTTCCCAGTGCAAAATGGAGCCAAGTTCCTGTTACAATTGTTTTCAAGGAACTATTTTTGTAATTTGAGAAGAAATTAAATAATGCATTATGTGTTTGCCATCGACACAGTGTGGAAGCTTCAAATTTGAGGGTTTTCAGGCTGCTGGTATAAATCAGGGAAGGGTTTCAATAGAGAGAAACAGAGTAAAAAATGAGCAACAAAAAGCAGGCCAGAGGCCAGGAGAGAGGACTGGAGGCCTCCGACAGGGGAGCCCCAAAGAGCACATTCTTTGGGCAGTGACCACCCACAGGAACCAGGCAACAGCTTTGAGGGAGGAATCCTTGCTTGTACAGAGAGAGAGAGAAAGAGAGAGAGAGAGAAGGAGAGGAAGAGAGAAAGAGATGTTATTTCCCATTGAGGCGTTTTAGTTCTGAATGCCTCTTCAGCGAGCCCAGTCTTTGTAAACTTACCTGTAGCCCAATTCCTTCCAGTTCAGGGAATACAGGGGCCTGCTTGTTCTCGGAATTGTGTCCAGCATTTTTTTCAAGGAGGCCTCAGCACTGCTCTGCTCCCAGCTCTCTCATGCACCGGTGGGTCATTGTATAGCCCTAGGTACTCAGGGACTTGCAAAAGGAACTGATTCCCCCTGGAAATTAAATTCCACTCCAGTGTTTTGAACTTCATGCATTTCATTCCTGACATAGGGCCCTCCAAATGTGAAATCTAAAACTTGGTGTGGATTATCATTAAAACGTGAGACTTGGTCAAGTCTCCTGCGCGGCCAGGGGAGAGCAGTTGCGAAGCCCACTGGCTGTCCATCCTTCTAGAAATAGGAATGCAGCCATCCAGCTTCTAGGCACAAAATATCTGCTATCTTCATTTATGTAGATTGTGGCCCCCACACTCCTCTTGGCTCCCTGTTGGTAAATGCAATTATGTGTCCATAAATATCTTTGTTCTCAGCTACCCAGACTGAAGCTCCAGTGTTTCAAAGACCTACTTCCAGCCAGTGCATTTTACCCAGCGAGCCCTTCCCTATAGTAACGATTTAAAGGGCAACTCAGCAACCTTTGCTGTGTATCTACTGTGTGCCAGAGAGTTTCTACATGTCATCGCTGGGAGCCTGGCGTTTCTACAAGTTAAGTGCCTGAAGCTACATGTTCTGAGCTAGGATGAAATTCTGTCAATCCTGATATGGGAGTTTGGGGTTTTAGACTTAGGGGAAGTATGGCAACAACTGACCTTCCCTGTCCTCATCTGTTAAATGGGTGTGGTGATCCAGTAACACAATACGAGGACATGGTAAGTCCTCAATTACTACGGTGAAGACTTGTATTTTCAACCACAGCTAGGATGGCAAGATAAAGAGATGACTTTCTAGAAGAAGGACTAAATATATCCGCTTAAGAGCAATAAGGATTCCTTACCTCCCCCTTTTTTAATGCAATGGATGTACTTACCCAATAGTGAGGTATGGAATTAATTCATCCAACACCTGCTTATGGCGGAGCTCTGCTCTGCAAGTTCTGAATATAATAGTGAGAAAACATGCTCTCCCACCCCCCCACCCCAAATAGTCCTCCCAGTCTCGTGAGGGAAAAACCCCAGTTAAACCATCAGATCTGTTAATGGTTCCTGCAGAAGATACAAAAAAGGGGAAAGATTTTTGAAGTCATTCTTTTTTCCAGTTTTAAGAAATCTTCTGCAATTTACCCTGAAATATATTTTCTTTTGTCCAAAAATAATTGTTGCTCTATGTAGTTATTCGTTGTATATTCTCATAAATCTCTTCATCCAACCCACATTATTGTATGTTTACGTACAGTGCTACAAAACCTTGTTGACAAACTGCTTAATATTAGCTCTGATTACAAATGGCAGATTTAATTCAATGTTTTTCACACATCAGATATTTAAGTTGTTTTTAAAAAGAACTCTCCTAAAATGCCAACTGGAATCTTTTTAGAGCAAAATGTCATCTTAATGTGTATTTTGGATGGAGCAGAGCATGGAAGATGTAAGAATTGTAAAAATGTCAGCTTACGTGGGGCCAATGGCTCACGCTCTTCCACTGGTTCCTAGAAGGTGGCGCCCGGGTACCCGCCCCCCGGACACGCCAGGTGCTTTCCCTGTTCACATGCTGTGCTTTGAGGGCTCAGTCTGTGCTCTCTTGGACCCTGCGAGTCAAGGGTCCTTCTTCAGGACACTCTTTAGAAACAAAGGATTTGAAGAAAGTAAAGCTGATGAAACTGGCTGTGGCTGAGGGGCCTGCCAGTGAGACAAGGGGGCACAGTGCGTGGGCTGGTGTCTTCTGGAAGGAGCTCACTGTCCTCTGTGCTGTCTCAGTGAGGTGAAGATGTAGGCCTGGGGGCCTGTAGCCAGGTGATAGCAGTGACAGACCCCAACGGCAGGTGCTCTTCTGATGTCTGCCCAGCTACCAAGGCTCTGGAACTTTCCAGCTAACAGAAAACCAGCCAGACATTATAGTTTAACCACTGTAGAGTGGAGAAGCCTTCCCACCCACGTCTGGACTTTCTTAAGATCTGGAAAAGTTTTCACATCTTGCTGCAAAGCAGCTCAGCTTCATGGCAGGGATGCTGCCAGTGTGTGATCCAGCTCCAGATAGAATTCAACACAACGGGCCCTCCCTGGTGGCGCAACAGATTAAAGTACAGCACTACAGAGCCAGCCGCAATCTTGTCAACGCTAGTTCGATCTCAGGCCAGGGAGGTGACCCACATGGCACAGCAGACCTCTTCTGTCTCTCCCGCTGCTCCCCGCAGCAGTGTATTTCAGTCAATCTGCCTGTTCTGCTCCTCACTCTGTCTCTGGTGAAGTCTCTCACCACCACACCTCTGCCTTGTATCCCAGTTCTGTAGGGATAAATAAATAAATCTTTTTAAAAAATCAATACAATGAAAGGAAATGTGCTATTGTCTGTGTTACCTTTGAACAGCTTCTCTACCACTCCCTTGTAAACACATGCAGACCTGCACACATAATTGGGATGGGAGCAAGCCAAGTACTTGGAGTTTATCTAGCTTCATCGTACCAGCCCTTAGGTAGCTACACTGCTCTTCATAAGCGTTTGGATATTAGCTGCTGCACTGCTTCTGTCCCAGATACTCCCGACGTGATGAACATCCCATGATCCCTGCTACACCACCTCTCTGTGGCCTTATGCAGCTCCCTGGCACACGGGTCTCTCAGGGTGTCTGTTTGGGGCTTGTTTATATCACTTAGATTTAAGGTCCATCTGGGAATGACTGTTTTTTTTTGTTTGTTGTTGTTGTTGTTGTTGTTTGTACACATGTATTAGTTCTTGTTAAACAATAACAGTTATTTCATAACAGTGTGTGGGCATCAGGGAGAGAGGGGGACTCATTAGAGGGCCACAGAGCCAGGAGAGTTGCAATTATTCTCAGAAAGCAATGGGGCCTCCCAGGCTCTCCCAGACCCTTCTAGACCCTTCCAGATCCAGTCTGGAGTACAACTATTCTTTTCCCTGTAGAACTATCTGGAGCTTCGGGAGACATCAGAATAATCTCTGTCCCTTTTAGAAATCCAATGTTGGCCTTGGAGTGCAGAATAGATGGAGATCCTTCATCCCTGGGACTGGGAGCCAGTCCCTCAGGTTGGTAATAAAAACCTCCAAAAACAGAGGGGGCTGGGAAAGATGTCTGGAGGAGACCTCCTTTCATTCCTACTTCTGTCAAGTTCCTGCACATGACAATGAAAGATGAAGTTTCCTCCATGGCCCCTGGCCCAGGGAGGGCGGGAGGGCGGGAGGCTCCTGGCTGGTGGGAAATTGCAGTGAAGCTGCCCAGGGTGGCTTGCAGACGTAGCGGCAGCCTTCCCAGACTTTCATCAGCGTCTTCAAAACCATCCCCAAACAGAGGTTCCCCACAAAGCGTGGCACAGGGCCAGGCACATCCCTTCTTCTAGGAGTTTGTTAGATTCTTAGAATTGATTTTGTAGCAGCTGCCCACCAGCACTGCATTCTCAACACCTGCCCGCCCCCCTCCCCCCCGAATCTAAATGCTCCTTGGAATCAGGGCTGGGCTGCTCCTAGTGGTTCTCCCTCCCTGTCCCCCACTTCGCCACCACCCCACCTCATGCCTGCTGCTGTCAGCATCATCTGGGGCCCTGCCAAAGGAACGGGTGTTCTGGTGCAGCTCCAGCTTGTTTAAGCACCACTGATTCACGGCAAGGACTCAGAGAGAGTCACTTTGGCATGCCCCTAACCCTCTTGGTAGATGTGCGAATTCAAGACAGCTCTACACTGCCGTTCTTATCTGTATAATTGGGGTAATAATTACAGCTATCTCATACGATTATTGTGAGGATTAAAAGAGAGGGGGTTTGTAAACTGTGAAGCTCAGTAAGTCCTCAGCAAACAATGCCTGTTGTTATCTAAACAAGATTAAGACAAACTCCCTTAGGCCTCTTCCCACGAGTGCTGACCCCAGCTGACTCCAGTAGCTCCATCTGTGCGGAAGTTTGTTAGTTTCTGAGGTTCACGATCTTTAAATCCATGCATTCCGTGGGGGCTTTAAATCCATACGTTCTGAGAGCCCAGCAGACTCCCATCACCTGGCGATTGATGCAGGCCCCCCCCCCCCTTAAAGCCAGTCCACTTTGGGCCCTCCCTGCTGCGCAGCAGGTTAAAGCGCAGCTCTATGAAGCTGTCCACAGCCACTGCAGCATGAGTTTGATCCCGGCCTGTGCTGACCACAGGTGCAGCAGACCTCTTCTGTCTCCCCGCTGCTCTCCTCAGCAGTGTTTCAGCAGATACACCTGTTCTGCTCCCCACTCCATCTCTGGTGCAGGCCAGAGGTGTGAAGAGCAGTGTGGCTGTCTAAGAGCTGGCATGATGAAGCTTGATGAACTTGTATACCTAAATAAATCAATCTTTAAATAAAACCAGTCCACTTAAAATGGAAGCCATTTTAGCAATTAACGGGAGAAGCAATTTCAGTGGAACGGAATATCACAAGCAAGCTAAAATTCAACCAAGGTTAATTGTCTCCTACCCACAAGCAAGCGCAGATTGTTAGAAGGGCAGGAGACTGAGCTGCTGGCTTTGGTAGTGAGATAAGATATGGTAAGATGGTGTGACTTGAAAAAATCAGGGCTCGTTTGCATTTTTTTTTTTTTGTCTTTGCTTTCACTTTGTGGTCAATTTGCCTTTGTCTTGTTCGATACTCACAGCACCACTAAGGTGAAATGATCTTGATGCAAGAGGGCTGGGCTGGCTCCCTCTTGCGCCTGCAAGACGTTCCATGAGGACAAATATTTTTAGTGACGTGTTAGGCAGGCTTCCCAGTCATGATGGCTCTTGTTCTCAGTGTAACCTTGGCTGGAACTAACCGAACTAACCTGGCTGGTAGTTCCAAGATCTGAATATTCAGCTATCAATATTAGTCTCTGAATTTACGTTTCTTTTTTAAATACACAAATTAGCTAATTCTTTTTAAATGACGCTGTATTTCTCAGGAACCTCATGTTAACCTTCTCCTTAGAAAGAACTCATATCTGTCTTCTTAGAATGTTAATTCCTGAAGGGGCCTTGGAAGTTCTGTGTTGCAATTTGTGTTTTACAAAAGGAGAAACAGATCTGGAAAGGAAGCGTGGCTCTCCAGAGGTCACTGAGTCAACATGGCCAGACGCCCGTGTTTCTTCCATATTGACCGGCTGTTTGAATCTGGTCCCCAAAGCCACGGGTGACCCACATTTGTGTTGTCGTGTCACCAAAAGCCTAGCCTGGAAAGACACAAACTCTCATTGACAGAAGCTTCCTCTGTTGTTGTTTTGTCTTATTCTGCAATTTTGTGAATACAAACAGTTGAAAACAGATGGGAAATAAAATATCACTTCCAGTTGTCCAGCCCCTTTTCAGGGAGCTGATAGGGAAAATAGAGGTGGAGGAGACAGGAGGAACAGCCAGGTCAGGGCATCACTGAGGAGGGGCTGGCACCCTGGAAGGGCTGGGTGCAACCCAGAGCGAGAGAAGGTAGAACTTGTTGTCAGTCATCTAGGTGAGTGGGCCCTGGCGTGGCAGGCCTGGCGTGGCAGCCTGAATCTAGGGCGAGATTGCACCATCCATACTGGCTCCAGGCAGTTCCCAAGCACGCTCTGACCCTGGGGAAGGTGTCCCTCCAGCCAGTGAGTGGCCCATGTTGGCTGCCAGGTTTCTGTGGAGTCATGGACCATCACTGAGTAATATATTTATTTTTGCATATAAGAGCTGGGGTACAGGCCAGAGTGCAGGGGGTGAGAGGACTCACCAGAGACAGAGTAGGGAGCAGAACAGGCAGATTGACTGAAACACCCTGCTGAGGGGAGACAGCAGAGGTCTGCTGCGCCATGTGGGTCAGCTCCCTGGTTAGGGATCAGACTTGCACTGCATTGGCTGCTGATAGCTTCATAGGCTGAGACTTAACTCCTTGTACCAGCAGAGAGGCCCCCTCACCTCATTTTAAATGCCCTCAAGAAGGAGATTGCTCCTTTGTTTAATAGGTTCCCCTCACCCCAACTATTAGGGGCAGGCAAGCCAAACAAGAGAAAGTATCAAATTTATGACTAAGTCACTTGAGAATCCTTGGTCACCTTGGCTTTCTACTTCTGCAAAATAGCCCCATCCTAGAGTGTTTTCTTCAAACAGATAAGCACCTTAGCATTTCCTGCATTGACATGGAACACATCCACACGGATCTTGGCAACTCTCTCCTGTAACCTTTCACATACCACAAGACACACAGTCATTTTTCCAGGGCTTCACCTGTGGTGAGGTAAGGGGAGGCGGCATCCTCCTGGGGAAGCCTGATGAATTTGTGGCTATGGAGATGCGTGGGCTAAACAGACTGGACAAGGAAAAGATAAAAGGTAGTGGGAAGACCTTCCGTGGGGTAACAACAAGAGAAGGTAGTAAAGAACATGAATAAATGACAGGGAAAACCAACCCAGAGCCAAGAGTTGGACAGGTTCTGGCACAAAGAGAGAGAGAGAGAGAGAAATTAGGAGACCTAATTAGGGCATTAATGGCCAAAATGTTTGGCTTTAGAAACAGCAAGAATTCTTCCTTTCTACAGTAGTTGTTAACAGGCCACCCTGTGAGACCAGCTGGTTTAGAGAATCCCAACATGATTGTAAAACCTAACAAGAACTAAGGGAAATAAGCATTCTTCCAAACAATTCTTTCAACATGTAGAAATAAGGGTAACTTCTGGCTAGGGAGGGACACCAGGTTTTGTGGACTATAATGAACAAGAACATGACACTAGAATGTACAGGCCTGCATAAGAATAAGGAAAAACCTGCTGTGTGTGGAGGTAGGGGCTGGGGGAGGCACACATATGGTGATGGAATACTACTCAGCCATAAAAAAGATGAACTCTTTCCATTTTCGACCACTGAATGGCTCTTGAGAAGGGGGAAAGCAATTGGACAAACACCACAAAGCAAACTCTTAGAAAACAAAATGGTACTGGAGGGGAAAGAGTTGAGGGAGCTGATTCATTGGTGGTAGATGGTGACTGGACATTTGGTGGTAGGCATGGTATGATGTATATGGTTGATGAGGTGAGAAATTGTACACCTGTACACTTGAAAGCTATACAGTGCTGTGAACTATGTAACCTCAATTTAAAAATAAATGTAGTCCTGCTGTAGAAAAAGGAAAGGCCATGGTGGGTAAACAATGTAGGTTTTTGAAGGTTGATATTTTCATGCGGTAGTAAGATTAGACCTTTGAGCTGAAGTATCTGAAAAGATTTCTCTGAACATCTGAGATAAAGAGAAGACTGGGGTTCTGAACTTCCAGAAACTTCTCAGAGTTAGACTTTGCCAGACTTGTTTTGTTCAGAAAAGACCTATTCATTGCCCTCAAGTGTGCCCTTAGGTGGACTGGAAGATGAGGGCATGTGGTCATACAGTGTATGTCCCCAGCACATACATCTTGCTAATATTTTAAGAGGCAGCACATTGCTTTCATTCAGGCTATGAGGATAATCCTCAAACAATACAATTTTCAATCCAGCTTTTATTTTGAAATAACTGTAGATTCACTTGCCATTATAAGAATCACCATGCAGAAATTCCATGCAGTTTCTACTCAATTTCCTCCAATGGCAACATCCTAAAAAATAATATTCCAATATCACAACTAGGGTGTCGTCATGGACACAAGTCTCAGACTTTGCTCAGAGTCCCCAGTCTGGTTTTTATGTATTCACACGCGTGTTTAGTTCTATGCAAACGTATCACCTTATCTGCCCAAGGGTCAGTCAAGAGACAGAACATTCCCATCTCTCTAAGACCCCTCAACAGTCAGTCCCTCAATTATGATATTTAAGCAATTTCCTCCCTTTCTTAACCTCTCTTCTCTAAGCCCTTCAAAATCCACCCAGGTGGTTGCAAAGGGCATGTTTTTGCGTTGTTTTTTACAGTATTTTAAAAAGATTTATTTATTTATACATACAAGAACTGGGGTATAGGCCAGAGGTGCAGGGGCAGTGAGAAGATTCACCAGAGACAGAATGGGGAGCAGAACAGGCAGACTGACAGAAATACACTGCTGAAGGGAACAGCGGGCTGGTCAGGAGAGGTCTGCCGCGCCATGTGTCACCTCTGGAGCAGGCGGGAATCGAACTCATGCTGCAGTGGCTTTAGCTTCTTAGTGCTGTGCTTTAACCCGCAGCACCACCAGGGAGGGCCCTATTTTCAATTTTTTTTT
>NW_004567136.1:7876056-7936460 GCF_000260355.1 Condylura cristata | reverse complement strand
GAGAGGCTTCACCAGAGACAGAGCGGGAAACAGAACAGGCAGATCCATGAAGTACATTGCTGAGGGGAGCAGCGGGCGGGTCAGGAGAGGTCTGCCACACCATGTGGTCACCTCCTGGGGCAGGTGGAATTGAACTCATGCAGAAGCGGCTTTAGATTCTCAGTGCTGTGCTTTAACCTGCTGCGCCACCAGGGAGGGCCTATTTTCAACTTTTTAAGGGAAGCACCATATTGTGTTCCCAAAGTGGCCGCACTAATTTACAACAACTGCATGGGACTCATTTTTCTCTATATTCTTACCAGTCATGCTTTTCTACTCTCATTGATTTGAAATAATAGTCATCTTTTTGGCAAATTGCAAACATATTCTATGCCTATAAATATTACATCTAAAAGAAAGCCATGAAATAGTGAATAACTGTGATTTTTAAATCCCTTTAAAATTTCTTGAGAGACTTTTAAAATTTCAGATCATTTGATATATGAATATAATTCTTTGGTTAGCTATCTTTATTGTGCTTGTGAAATTAACTAAAAAATACGTCCTTCCCCGCCCCCCCCCAAGCCTAACTGCATTCAGTTTTACTAAAGAGACTTTTCATAAACAATCATGGTACTTCAGGCAGGAGTTGGACAATCATGAATGATGAATAACAACTTCTGAACTCTCCTCTTCCATGCCCAACCCAAATCAGAAAGCCCCTATAAAACCCAGTGAAGTCTTCACTGGATGTTCCAAACAGGGAAACTTTAGAGTGAGGGTTGACAGTTCACATTTAGCATGTTGTCTGACGTTTCATAAGCTGACCTGGATTTTCAGAAAATGAAATGAAGGGCCCTCCGTGCTGGTGGGTTAAAGTGCAGCACTGCAAAGCGAGTCCCAGCCCCTTCAGCAGGAGTTTGATCCCCGCAGGGGGGTGACCCACAGGGCACGGCAGACCTCTCCTGACCCACCCGCTGCTCCCCTCAGCAGTGGACTTCGTCGATCTGCCTGTTCTGCTCCCCACTCTGTCTCTGGTGAAGCCTCTCACTGCCGCTGCACCTCTGGCCTGTACCCCAGTTCTGTATGCATAAATAAGTAAATCTTTAAAAAAAAATTTAAAGAAAATGAAAACAAGACATTTATCAATCTGAAGAGCCACCGCCCAGGACAGGGACTGCTAGTCAGGGATGCGCTCCCATGCTGAGGCAGGAAGTGCAGCGTGCCTCACTGGCTACCTTGCTGCAGGCAGGTCTTAGCTCAACTCTTTGGACTCCAGGGAGTCGAGTCAATGCTGACTACGGAGAGGGAGGAGAGGGTGTAAAAGCTAATTTTAGTTTTTCCCCACAAGGAATCTATGCCAAGGTGGCTAATGTGTGTCAACACCGAGGAATCAATCCCTCCTCTAGGGAACCAAAAGGGAGTCACCCAAAACTCAAAGGCAATTTCCCTCCACAGCAATCCAACTTGGAGACTGCCAACTTCTATTAGCAGCACATGTCCGGCCCCCAAAAACAACCATGAAGTGTTTGGCGTGCAAATAAATAAGCTAGCTCAAAAAAAAAAAAAGGAAAACAAAACTCAAAAAAGTTTTTATAGAACTTGGTAAAAAAAAAAAAAAGTCTATCAAGTTGTACAGTCACCAGGAATTCAGAGTCATCACAAATGCACTAAGGTCATCTGGCGTCTCCAGAGCCCGGCTTTCGGGCCCGTCTGCTCTGGCTTCTCCATCTTCTGCAGGGTTATTTCCATCCCGACCAGCAACTGCTCTGCCCTTTTCTCCTGCGGCCCTTTCCCAAGCCAGGACTCTGCCTTTGAAGGAGCAGGCCACCTGGTGCCCTTCTCTTCCGTGAGGCCTTCCCTGTGGCTTTATCTCCTTTATCGTACCCTCTGGCCACTGTCTGGGGAATGGTGGCCGTGGCGGTGGCCCCCAGGCAGTGGACATTGGGCTTTGGGGGTGGCTGGACTTTGGGGGTGGGGCCAAGAGTCATTCCCACTCTCACCTCTCCTTCCTAAAGATTTTTCTTTGTATTTTCGAACTTGACTCCCCACCGTGATGATGGAAGTACCCCTTATGTCTCGGGGTGGTGGTGCCCCTGTAACAATACACATCACCCAGAATTCTATTACTTCTGTTCTTCATAAGAGTTGATCTCACTCTCTTTGAGCTGAAAGTTCAAGGAGATAAAGTTTTTAGAATCTGTGTCCACTCTCCAGATGTCAGCTAGCACTTACTGTGAGAAAAGAAGGTCAGTGGAAAACTCACCCACAGCAGTCTTTGGGGTGCACTGCTTTGCGTCAAATGTTGGAATATTGGTCCATCCTCCCAGAAGGAAAGACAAAGCAAAAACAACGCAGATCAAGCAGGGAAATAATTGAGCTTTGCTCCCGTCCCTTCCGTTTCTGAAAGATTTCACCAGAATTTGCAAATTGAACCAACTCAGGTTCTTCAAGAAGAGTTTGATTAAATATTTGAACTTAGGATTTCTTCCTTTACATGTATTAGTTCTGCCATCATGCGGAACACACTTCCCTATATACGATAAACATACCTGATCCTTGGGATACCTGATCTGTTTGTGTCCGGGATGTCCCAGCTACCTGAGTTTCACACTGTATTTTTTAAAAATTATAAACTTCAGGCCCTCCCTGGTGGCACAGCGGGTTAAAGCACTACACTGAGAAGCTAAAGCCACTTCCGCATGAGTTCGATTCCCGCCTGCCCCGGAGGTGACCACATGGCGTGGCAGACCTCTCCTGACCCGCCGGCTGCTCCCCTCAGCAGTGTACTTCGTCGATCTGCCTGTTCTGCTCCCCACTCTGTCTCTGGTGAAGCCTCTCACCGCCCCGAGCCTCTGGCCTGTACCCCAGCTCTGTATGCATAAATAAATAAATCTTTAAAAAAAAATTATAAACTTCAAAAAAAAAAGGTTAAAATTTCAAGGCTACCTTAAACTCGGTGTTAAAAAAAATTCAATGTCTGTCTTTTTTTTAAAAAAAGCAAGTTTGTCTATTCATAGAAATGAAAAGATACAGTGCAACTGGGTTACCTCTGGGAACAAGGTTGGGTGGAGGGGAACATGTTGATCTTTCTCATTTTATACATTTAACTTGTTTGCATCGTTATAAAGGGAAACAATTAGTAGGTTATGTATTTATAACCAAATTCTCTTCTTCATTAGTTTATTTTCTGTTTCTGTTCTACCTACTTCTGAGAAAATGTCAAGATAAAACATCAAAGCATGAAAACCACAGGACACAGATAACCTGAAGGAAACAGAAGGGAGAGATGTTCAGTGCTGATTATAGTCAAATAGACAATGACTTTGGTTCAAAATACCCTTGCAACTCTGGCATAACAAAAAGAGTTCTCATCCATGCTTGGGCCAGCCACGTGCTTTTTAAAAAAGAAGAGAGCTTACAAATGAATCCACTTAGTCAAAAATTTTCCTAGAATAAACTTCAGCAGAAATTGATTGCCTAGGTCCTTATAAAGTGATGAGGGAATGGCCCAGAGGACAGTTTTATGGATCTTATTAGGAAGGAGCAATTCTGTTCAGAGATCATTCCCATTATCACACCCTGTCGAAGTCTTGAAATGGTAACTGAGGAAAGACATGTCTGAGACTCTGCCGTCCTGAAGAGAACAGACATCACTCTGCGCAAAACCACTGCACGTGCCTATTGTTTACACTGTGACTTTTCTACATTCTCATACCCAAAGGAAGATCTTGGCCTGCTTTGCGTCACATTTCTAGTACAGCAAACCCAACGTCCGGGTTCTAAGTAGAGTGGGCCGTCGAGACATTTTTCATGAAAGCATGGAAAACAGGAAGGGTTGGAAATAATAAAAATTTTTAAAAGAAAAAAAAATTCCACAACTCCCCCCCAGACACACAATCTCTGTTCTCTAGATGTCTGTTCTCCAATCTTCCCCATCATCATTTTTAAGTCATTATAAGTCAGACGGTGCATACAAGTTTGTATTCCTTTGTCCATGCACTTTTTAGCAGGAATATTTTTCGACATTGCTAGAATCTCCTCTTTACATATCCTAGTCTCCATCGATGTCATTGTTATCTTAGAACTATAGAATGAGGGACATATTGACAGTCAGCTTGGATCTCAAAAAGGGTAATTTTCAAGATGATTCCATATTTTCAGACGCTTGGTTTGAAAATTGCCTCCAATTTGGTTTAAACTAAAATTCTTTGGTTATTAGAGGGTTGAACAAAAATGCAATGTTTAAGCAAAAAGTTTCTCTATTTTCAGCTAAAAAGATTTCCTTTCCTAGTCATAGGGAATAGAGAGATAACAAGGATTGTTTGTTTTATCTGTTTGGGTTAGTGATGCTGCAATCAGCTTGTCTAAGCTTGTTATATAATAAAGACATTAACTCTTGCTACACTAGTTGGTCACATGCAACAAATGTTTTCTCTCATTTATTTGTTTGTTTTTAAGACATGGCCATGTTGGAATCTCAAGGCAGCTTCCCTCCATCACGAAACAGTCTCTACTTCCCAGCTGGCCCATGATCAAGAACGGCAAGTCGATTTTCATGTTAGTCTAAGCAAAACATAATTAGAAAGATAAATTTGCTGCCACCTCTAACATACACACAAAAATCACATGCCACTTATAAATCAATGTCAACACCAAACGGCTTGTGGATTTCCGCGGTCTGAGAAGTGGTTCTGAAGACTGAATTTGGGGTGATTGAGTCGTCTTTTCTACAAAATGGATCAAATCACGGCACAGCCTCTGGAAAAAACTGATGGCAAAGCAATTTGAAAATGATGTCCATGCAATGCATTGACACATTTGTGATAGTTTAAAAACAAGATGCATAATGATTAAGGTAAAAGGAAGACTTTCTCTCTACCACCTCTTCCTAGTTGACACTTGTGGAAATCTAAACCACAGCATGCAAATGCTGAAGAGGTCACAGAAACCATCAAGCTTAACCCCAACATTATTATTTAAATTCAACTATAACCAGAACAATTAATGCACAGGGAGAAAATTTTGATTGCCCTATAGAATGTCCTTTTGGGGGAGAGGGGGTGAGATTCGTTCTGGGAATGGGAAAAACACAAAAGAGGAAAAGTCTTTACAGAAGGGGGGAAAAAAGGACATTTTTATGTCATCAAAACCAAATGAAAGAAAAGAAAAACTTCAATGACAGAGGTTTTGTTTTGCTATGTGGAAACTGAAGCATTTTTCTGTATAATTATTTTGGACTTGGAGATTTCTCTTAATGGTATGATAATTATATATCTGTGAAAAACCAGCCTCCCTTTTTAGGTAATGTCACTTATTTGTCATTTGTGTCGCATTAGTGGAAGTTGAGAGGTAAAGTTTACTGTGTCAGAGAGTAATCATAGTTAGCTCTGGGAGTCTGTAGTTGGTAATGACACGCTAGATATCATGGAGTAATAAATGCTTTCTTTAAAAAATGGAGCTAAGAGTATGGAAACTAGCTATTAATTTAGTATGGCGTGGTTTAGCTAATGTAACTTGTTATTCCATTAATATTGTGTCATTGGCTGCCAAGGGAAAGTACAGGAATTATGATGTGCTGTCTTGTAAATTACTATGGAAGAAGAGAGAGAGAAAATTTTCTTTAGTCTTCCACAGCCCATGAAAGCCCTTATGGAAAAAATAAATATATATGTAACATAGAAGACAAAAAAGGAAAGTTGAGATTTATCATTTGAGGATACTGGAGAACTATAACAATATGCAATTCAGATTTTTAAAAAATAACTGAAACTATTTTTTTTCCAGTGAAGGTTAAGGATGTTTTTAATGCACCTCTCCATGACTATAGGCTATTTAAACTCTTTTCAAACAACTAAATTTAGAAAAATTCCATATAGGCTTGGTTTGTCTCTGTTACACAGACTTCGTTGCTATGACAGCAACATGATACAATTATTTATTGCCATGACAATCTGCTGTAAGTTTTAAAAATACGTTATCTATTTTTATTAGTGTTGTCAATTGTGCTGGGAAGGGTTACCACCACTTCACAAAATCGAGAGCACCGGGAATGCAGGAAACAAGTGGCGAGCATTTTGCTGGAGAAGCAGAGCACAGAACAAGCCAAATTCCTTGGAATCCTCTGTGACACGCACATCCTCCAGGAACAGCATCCCCACCAGCTGTCTGGCTGCAGCGAGCATTTTGTCAGGGCAATGTGGCTGCACTGATGCTTTACACGTGGCCTCCGCACTGCCACGTTGGGGTGACCTCAGATGGGGCAGAGGCTCGGAGAAGCCTGTGCATCCTCGGTACCTACTTGGGGCAGAGGTGTGTGAACGGTGCTGGGTCGTGGGGTCCTTCCGGCCCTGAGACGGGGGTCCGCTTGTCAGGAGGTACAATGGTGGAGCGAACCCCACCTAAGTGCCTCGGTGGTACTCACTGCCCCCTCTCCTGTCTCGTTGTTCCCGGCCTGCCAGACTTGTAGAAATAATAGCAACCATTCTACTTGGGGAAGTTAGTGAGTGTCGTATCCATGCAAACAGTATCGTAATAGTTGCACTGGACTCCACATTGGGTCATCAGCAAATAACTAGGTAGTTGAGTCATCTTGGAAACTTAGTTTTGTTGTTGGTTCTAAAATACAAAGTTTTTCTTAAAAGTTGATAAGTCGGCCCTCCCTGGTGGCGCAATGGGTTAGGACACAGCACTGCAAGCTAGCAGCAGCCTTCAGGGTGAGTTCGATCCGGGTCCCACAGGGTGCGGCAGACCTCTCCTGACCCACCTGCTGCTCCCCTCAGCAGTGTATTTCTGTCATTCTGCCTGTTCTGCTCCCCACTCTGTCTCTGGTGAATCCTCTCACTGCCCCTGCACCTCTGGCCTGTACCCCAGTTCTGTATGTATAAATAAATAAATCTTTAAAAAAAAAAAAAACATAAGTTGATGAGTCAATCTCCTCCCTGCAGGTCAACTAAATACTAAATATGCAGGGTATGTTATTCCAAGTCCTTTGCCCCCTTTAGTGTATTTGTCACTTACAACTATCCGTGGCAGAAGCGCGACTGTCATTCCTACGTCACAGATGAGAACACTGAGGCTGTGCTGAGAGGAGGCTTGTCCAGGGTCATCGGTCAGAACTTGGTGGGACGCGTCTGATGTCACATGCTCGGTGGAAACTCAGGTGGGAAAGTACAACCCCACCCGGAGAAAAACGTGGTCACAGAAATGTTCCTGACAGACCTGGGGGACTGACAGGGAGCTGTTCCCATAGGAGCACTCTGGGTCCTCAAAAAGTGTCTGTCGAGGGGAGAAAAGGGAGCCCCCCATTTCCTGGACAACCCCCCATCCAGATGCCAGGGGTGGGTTTATAATGTCATCCGCAGCTCGCCATTGCAAAGTGTTTTCCATGCCCAGTGTCTCATCCAAAGGACTGGAAGGGCGTCATTACAAGTGACCTGACCAGCACCAGCCAGTTTGTTCAAGAAATTAGCCTTTTGTGGCTATTTGCAAAAACCGGGCTTATTCATTCAAGTCAATAAGAAAACGTAACTCGTTGTCCCAGAGGACACAGAGAGATGATCCGCTCTCCCCCCCCACCCCACCCCCACACACTCGCACTAATTATCAATGAACATATACTATGTTCCTATCAATGGACATTTTTTTAAATCCCAATTCACTGGTAATTAGACAGGCAAGACAAAATAAAGGAGTAAACACTGTTGATCTTTAGAAGTGTTGCTTGAATGATGACACTGAATGTTGGTGGGGATGTTGGGGTCCTAAATTATTTGAAGCTTTCAAGGAAGTATTTTGAAACTATTTAACAAAACATCTTTTGTTGCAGAAATTCTCCTTCTAAGATGAATCCTGAGTATATGAAAGTATTTGCTCAAAGTTGTATCCACATATCTCCCCATAATGAATTGTTATGTTTTGGCCATCATTAGTTACCATGGAACAATTAAAAGTTACAATTGCAGTATATTTAATGATATGAAATATCATTCATGACACAGGTAAGAAAACCAGATTACCGGTAAGTCGGTGACAATGGTGATGATCATTATGTAGGCCTAGAAAACAGGGACACGCCCCTCCCC
The DNA here is from genome assembly GCF_000260355.1 of Condylura cristata. Taxonomy (NCBI): domain Eukaryota; kingdom Metazoa; phylum Chordata; class Mammalia; order Eulipotyphla; family Talpidae; genus Condylura; species Condylura cristata. The sequence goes on along the minus strand of NW_004567136.1, from coordinate 7,928,397 downwards.
CCCCCGTGCCGAAAGACCCCAGTGGGTTGTTTCTGGGAGGTGGGGTGGTAGTCATTTTTATCTTCTGCTTTGTGTATTCCTGTTTTGACTAAATTTTCTTGCATGAACATAATTTACCTGTGTGGCTCTCATGTCAAACTGACTGTGATAAACCTGTAAGTCATGTTGCAGAGATGACAGGGAGCCGTCTGTTCGGCCGCTGCTTGTCTCATTTCAGATAAGGCTACAACAGCTGTGAAGTATTTGTGTTTCTGCAACAGCTTTCAGGAAGGGAGGCGGGGAACATAGGTAAAGCTGAATGATGGTCAATGACCCCGGTCCTAGATGGGGCATGTGACAAATGAAGGGTTAGCAAACCGAGAGCTAAACAGAGGATCTTACATCAAACTGATGTCCCGTATTTATTTTTAATTTGAAAAAGAAAGATTTTCAAAATTCTCTCTCATTGGCATTAGAAGAGGAGGGGCTTCCTTGGTTTCCTGCCTTCACATAGACATTCATACCCCTGTGGTGTTTATCTGAGACAACACTGAGGTCTCTGCCATTATTAACATGTTCAACAAAAGGATACTTTTTCATCAAGAAAATAATTCTAGTTCACAAGATAGTAATAGACATCACAAGATGGAATGGAGTTGGGAGAACTTGAACCTCCCATGTAAAATTACTTCATGTGAAATTTCTAAAGAAGCTGCTAGTGGAGTCTGTGAATTGAAATTAGAGGATTATTGCTTCTAGAAAATTATTCCTAAGATCTCTCGATTTCTTTTTTTAAAGATTTATTTATTTATTCATACAGAACTGGGGTACAGGCCAGAGATGCGGAGGGTGAGAGGATTCACCAGAGACAGAGTGGGGAGCAGAACAGGCAGATCGACGAAGTACACTGCTGAGGGGAGCAGTGGGCGGGACAGGAGAGGTCTGCGTGCCATGTGGTCACCTCCGGGGCAGGCAGGGATCGAACTCATGATGAAGTGGCTTTAGCTTCTTAGTGCTGTGCTTTAACCCACTTGCGCCACCAGGGAGGGCCCCAATCTCTCGATTTTAAAGTTTAGAAAAATAGCGCCATAGCACAGAAACAATCACCACATCCTTGTTCCAGAAAAAAAGAATCATTTAAATAAAAATATGATTTTTGTTAAAATGTTATCACAGTGGCCCTCCCTGGTGGCGTAGCAGGTTAAAGCACAGCACTAAGAAGCTTAGGCCACTTCCGCATGAGTTCGATCCCCGCCTGCCCCGGAGGTGACCACATGGCGTGGCGGACCTCTCCTGGCCCGCCCGCTGCTCCCCTCAGCAGTGTACTTCGTCGATCTGCCTGTTCTGCTCCCCACTCTGTCTCTGGTGAGGCCTCTCACCGCCCCTGATCCTCTGGCCTGTGCCCCAGTTCTGTATGCATAAATAAATAAATCTTAAAAAAAATGTTATCACAGAAGTAATAAATACACAGAAACAGGGTTTTCCCTGTTGATGGCTTGGTTGGTGTAAGTGTATATTTCATAATGTCCCAACCTTGGTAGGACATCATGGTGATGATGGTGATGATGGTGGTGATGACTGAGGTGAGGAAGGCTGTCTCAACACTGCAACAACTCTCACAGTTTTGGAAGCGCTTTTCTTTCTGGGAAGCGACCCCTTCCCCAGATCTGTGAGGGGTCCAGCTGTTAACACACTCTACTGGGGCCCCCAGCTCCACAGAGAGCATCCTCATGCCATCATTGGGCTCGGGGATCTACTTATTGTGTCTTCTGTGACCTGGAAGTGAAGCCCAGAGGTGCGATCACAGCTTGGCCAGTCTTGGTTTAGGGGCTTTGTTGTCTCTTGGTAAGAATCTCTTTGCCATATGCTTTTCTCAAATTGCAGCAGAGTTGGGGTAGGGGATGGCAGGTTGTGAATGCTGAGCTTGATCATTTATTGAAGATGGTCACCTCTGGAGCTCTTTTGCATCATGCGTATATTTAAACTTTCCTTTAATGGTCTTACCAATCTTGTCAGCTGTTGCACTGGGCTTTACACAATGCTGGTTTTCTATTTTTTTGTAAGATTTATTTATTTATGCACACAGAACTGGGGTACAGGCCAGAGGTACAGGGGCCGTGAGAGGACTCACCAGAGACAGAGTGGGGAGCAGAACAGGCAGACTGACAGAAATACACTGCTGAGGGGAGCAGTGGGCGGGTCAAAAGAGGTCTGCCTTGCCCTGTGGTCACCTCCAGGGTGGTAACTGGACACATACTGAAGTGGCTTTAGCTTCTTCGTGCTGTACTTTTACCTGCTGTGCCACCAGGGAGGGCCCTGGTTTTCTAATTTTACATCTCTGCATTTATCATGTTTCAAGAAGTCCCTCTTTTTGCATATTCATTGACTTGTATTATTCATTAATGAGTATTTATTCATGCAATATGCTAGAAACAACCACAGTCATCATTATTTTGATGCAAAAAATACCCCAAATTTGGTCAGCAGGAACTCACTCCAACATCTCCCGTGTCCTTTTGACATGACTGCATTAGTCTCGGAGAGCCTGAAAGCTGAACAGGCCTGGAGTCAGCCATTTTTCACGGGTTCTAGGATTCCTTTTAGTGAGAAATGGTCTATAGGAACTACAGGCTGGGCTCTAACTCTTACTACTTCACTGCTTCCAGGTCTTGTCAGTGGGAAGAGCTAATAAATGCATTTTTTGCTCTAAATAGTAAGAGTAAGAATGATTTATTGGGGCCCCCCCTGGTGGTGCAGTGGGTTAGGGCGCAGCAATGCAAGCACAACAGCTGCTTCAGTGTGAGTTCGATCCCCACCCCAGAGGTAACCCACATGGTGCCACAGACCTCTCCTCACCTGCCTGCTGCTCCTCTCAGCAGTGCACTTGTCCATCTGCCTGTCCTGCTCCCCGCTCTGTCTCTGGTGAGTCCTCTCACTGCCCCTGCACCTCTGGCCTGTACTCTAGTTCTGTGTTTTTATAAAATAAATAAATCTTTAAAAAAAAAAAAGAATGGTTTATTGTATCCTTTTAGTTCTCTGCATTTTCTAAACAACTAAAAAGAACTGCATGGTAAAACAGACATAAAATTTACCATTTTAGCTAGTTTTAAGGGTCTGGATCAATGGTAAATGCACTGTTGGGCAACCATCACCACCATCCATTTGCAGAATTCTTTTCTTCTTTGCAAAACTGAAACTTTGCCCATTCGACAAGACGTCCCCATTCCTCTTTCTCTGCCATCCTGGGCAACCACTACCCTACCTTCTGTCTCTATGTATTTGGCTACACAAGAGGCCTCTAAGAGTGGAATTGTACTTTGTCCTTTTCTGACTGCTTAATGTCCTCGATGTTGACCCATGTGGTAACATGTCTAAGAAGCCCCCACCCCTGAAAGCCAAGTAATATTCCATTGTTTGTTTTTACTTCAATTTATCTATCCATGGTCAATGAACACTTGGGTAGCTTCCATCTCTGGTACTATATAGAGTGTGTATGTATGTGTGTGTGTGTATATATATATATATATATATGTAGTACACACATATATAGCCACTATGACAATGAGTATAAAAATGTATATTCAAGCCTATGCTTCTAATTATTTTGGGTATTTACCTATAAACACATTTTTAAGAGGAAAAAGTCATGTACATACCAATATTTTCTAATTTGAACTTAAAATGATTCAGTGATTCAGTTCTTCTTTAATTTTACTCTTTTATGTTGAAAATCTTCTTTTCTCATGTTATTAACATAATTACTTATCTTACAATCTAGTTCAAAATAAAAGACCAATTTTATAACAATAAAACTATTGAATACAGGTTAAGTTTTCTCCTGAGTCTTTTTGTCTTTAAATTATATCTCACTGAGATATATAGTCAAAATGTTGTGCTTTAAAATACCTTGCAAAAATGTGTGTTTAGATGGTTATCCCACAACACAACACACTTTTATAAGTCATTTGTTGTCAATTTTATGGGACTGATTTTCACCATTTTGATTTAATTTTGCTTTTGAATGATCTAAAATAAGCATGATGGCCCTCCCTGGTGGCACAATGGGTTAAGCACAGCTCTACAAAGCTGTCCACAGCCACTGTAGCACGAGTTCGATCCCCGGCCAAGGAGCTGACCCACATGGTGTTATAGGCGCTTCTCCCCTCGCCAGTGTATTTCACTACATCTGCCTGTTCCTCTCCCCCACTCTGTCTCTGGTTAATGCTCTCACCTATCTGCATCTCTGGCCTATACCCCAGTTCTTGTATTCACAAATAAATAAAATCTTTAAAAAAAAAAAAAGCATGACTTCAAAATCATAAACCAAGAACCAAGTCTATTCAAGCTCCCAGTACAGAGAGACTGGACAGCGTCCATGAAAGTACCCGCAGAGGATTAAAATCCAATATCTTCCAGACCCAGAGAGCTCCTGCCAAGATTTTCTTACCTCCTCTCTCCTCCACCCCCCTCTACTTTAGTTAGCCAATTCGTGAGACTAGGAAGAAAGGCAAAAGTGAACCACACCCCCTTCCTCTGTCTTCCAGGCCCCCCTGAGTGACTAGACACAGTTGGTTTTACTAGATTACACAAATAGTTAGATCCAAAAGGTGTTCTTGAAATGCAATTTCTTTAAAATTAAAAAAAAAAACCTGTGTATGCTAAAGAAAAATCTGAAAGCTCCTTTATGTTGATTAACTGGATAGAAAAATAAGCAGAACTAGATGGAATATATACTTTTATCAGTTGCTCAGCCATGTTCTAAAGCCTATTGTTTTGCAATATGGTCTTATTGTCTTTATTTCATGAAATTGACTGAAGTCATCCTCAAAGAGACATTTTATTATGCATTTATTATAAATAATAAATCTGAAATTGGTGACATCTTCAATTATGCTTTCTCTATAGACCATAACTATTTTAATGACAAAATACTCTTCCTACAGACACTAAGGTCCCTGAGAATCTCTCAGCAAATTCTATTAAATGGAGTTTGTTTTCTTTCAGGCTTTAAATATGCAAATATATTATTTCCCCACAGGTATTGCCATTTTGCATTCATTTAGAGAAACTTTCTTTAACCATTATTTGCACAGGACAAAAATAATCAAATAAACTATCTCCATTAATGATTCATTCTACTGTTTTACCAAATTTAAGTGCTGCAAAAATTTAGGTCTTTTCAATTACATTCCACTCTGTTGCCAAATTTAATACTAAACATCTATTTAAAACTAGGACCCCCTCCCAATCATGTAAACCATTTAGTTTAATATGCTCAGTTCCTCCTTTTTTTAAAAAAATTGAAATAAAAGTCCCCATTTTAAAGTGTACCACTCAGTGACTTTAAATATATTTGCAATGTGGTTTGACTATCACCTCTATTTAGTTCTATCAGTTCCATCACCTCGAAATGAAACCTTGGACCACAAGGCAGCCATTCCCCAGTCTCACCTCCTTCCAACCCCCGGCAACCATTAAGTACTCTGTCTCTAAGGATTTCCTATTCTGGAGACATCACAAGAGTGGTATCATGCAAACAGGGATCTTTGTCCTGGCTTCTTTCATTGACCATAATGTCATCAAGTTTCATCTCTACGGTGGCCAGTCTCAGTATCATTCTTCACTGCTGAATTACTACTCTAGTTGTGGCCATACTGCTTTTTTTAAATTAATTGATAGACATTTGGGCTGTTTACATGTTTTGATTCTTAGGAATAGTGCTTTATGAAATTCCTGTACAAGTGTATGCGCTCTTCAAGTGCAGTGTCTGTTTTCAATTCAATTTCTGGGTCATCTGGTAATTTTATATTTAATTTGGGGGGACGACCCAACTGTTTTCCATGGTGGCTGTGTCCTTTGACGTTGCCATCCACGGCCAAGAGCTTTGGCTTCTCCACATCCTCAGCGACACGCATTTTTCATTTATTTATTATCATCAAAGCAGACGTGAAATGGCATCTCATTGTGCCTCCCTTGTTTCAGTAGAGGAAAAAATTTAGTATCTTCCTGCTTCAAGTGTTACTTTCAATCACTGCAATTCATTAAAAACCTTCAAAAGCTGATTTCATTCTTTTTTGTTCTTTTGATTATTGCTCTATTCCTTGAATACTTGTGTGAATATTTCCAACTGATTTGTTGTAATCATTTGTTTGGGACAAAATGTAACCAAAATATAACCAACATTTAGATGACTCATCTTAGGAAAAGTTTGATTCTATTACAGGTTATTTTGGTTGATTTATAAAATATTTTTCAAGGCTCTAATGTGCCTAAACTTTTATTCACCACTAACTGCAAAAATAAAAATGTAAAAGCCTAAATGCTTCCTGCCACACAGAAGTATGTTTTTGTACTCAACATCTCAGTAGCAAAAATTTTATAGTTCAATTTCTAATAACTAAATAGGTAGATAAATATGTAATCAATCTCCTATTTTGAAAATGGAATACTGCGACATATTTAGATGTGATTATGAATTACCTGTGCACATAGCCAGCAAATCCATCTCTACTCCCCAAAACTCTTAATTTAGAGAAAATATCTTAGCCATGATACTGTGCACCACCAAGATTTGGAATCCTGTTATAAAAAAAAAAGAAAGAAAGAAAGAAAGATTTTATCTTCATTGTTGAACTTCTTATTTGGACTTCAACTCCTTGAGTTGAGTAAAAACATTAAATTGTTATTAGTAAGTCAGTGTTCTGTTTGAAGCATCTGATACCCCTGGCATAAATCAGGCATCCCTTTGACTGTTTGTATAAATTCTACACATCAACAGCCTTCATTTCTCTTTTCACATGTGCAAAAGAAAACGTGGAATCAAAAATTAGCCAAGTAAATTTGCAAGAAAGACATTGGATGTAAATGAAAAGCCAAACTTCCTAGAGATCTACCAAACTGCCTCCGCAATTGCATGTATAAATGTAATAAATGTTAGTACTTTCCAGCTGATGGGTGCTTTGGGCTTTCAGGTGGCTAATAACATTGCTACTATTCTCCTGGTGGGGGACAACTGTTGACAAAACGTGCAAGTTGTGTTTCACATACGGCCTCCTAAGGATTGAAAATGCAGTGCTTAATATTTCATAAACAGGCGCTTCCATGGTGGTTGAGGCCATTGCTATTGAAAAGGTGTGTTACAAATAAAGAGCATTAATAATAGCTGTAGATTTATACCACATAATAACCTTTCTTCCATAGCAAAAACGTCAAACTGCTCTCGAATTGCTCACCAGCGAGACCTCAGATCTATTTTCTGCTCTTGCATCTAACCTATGGTTTCCCTTATTGTGCTTACTCTTCTAGGGAGCTGGTGACTCAGCACAGAGCATGGTATAGGTGGTCAGTATACTGAATGGCAGGTCAGTCCAGGGTCGTAGATCATTCTTCCAGCCCTGTTTGAGACTGGACAGCTGTCCCTCGATGTTAGATGTGAGCACACTGTTCTTCAAGTTGCCCCTGAAAGGGAGGTGTTAGTTATGTTGAACTTGGAAAGACTTGGGAAAAGGGGGTTCCCTCCCCTTTCAGTTTTCATGTTACACTGAAGTGAGGACTGTTCGTTGCTCATGAGTCCTCAGTTCTAGCAGAGACCCGGGAAGAGCTGAGAAGTACCCAGCAGAGATCTACCAAGGTCATACCATCTTGTATGAATGCAATAGTTACCAATAATACTTCATTAAAGTAGGGCATCCAGGACATACACCAAGGACAGAATGCAGAGGGAGAGGCATAATCTGCGGCTGGGCTCAGCAGACCCTGGGATGCGGTCGCTCTGTCCTTACCTGCCTGAATGAGAGAAGTCTGAGCTCTGAATGACAATAACACTTTGGCCTGGCTGTTTCTAATCTATGACTTAATGTTCCAGTCTCATTGTCTGTTGCTAAAGAGGGAACAGAAAGGGATGGTGCCAGCCACTGGGAAACAAGAGGAATCTGACACCTACGTGACAGAGTTCCACTGAACAACAAAAGACCTCAAAAGGGACTTTCTTCAGGAAGGATTTTACACTTACCACCACCCATACGACACCAAGGTGGGCTCTGAATAGTGAACAGTCGCTGTAACTCCAGTGGTGCCCTCCACCCTCAATGCTTTTGAATTTTAAAAGGTAGGAGCATTGGGATGAGGTCTATTTCACATCTTCACTTTCAATAATTTTACCCCTATTGTGTCCATAAGCTGGTATAGGATTATGGTGATGTGGGACTTATATTTTTAACGTGACTTGGTTTTTAGCATTATGGAAGAATAGGCATTGAGTGACTATTGTTCTTCAAAGCAGGGCTTTTGAAACCTGGGGAAAGCTGAACATTTATGCCAGTGAGTTTGATAAAAATATAAATAATAATGGCAATATATATTAAGAACTGATCGTGCCACCCAGTTGCATGCCTTTGATCCACAGGACTAACTTTGAAGGCAGGATACTGGGATTTCTTTATAGATGAGGAAACTGAAGCCCAGGAAGGATGTTGAATGTGCCCATTTCAAATACATATAGTAAGGATGTGTTAATAGATGCTCAGTGGTTAAGGCTCTCACCCGGGATTCAGAGCCAGATCTGTTTGGTATTAAAACCTGGGCTGCCCCATCCTGCCTCCCAAACAGGCTCCAGGAGAAAATGGAGATAGCAAAGAGAAACAAACACAAGGCAGATTAGGTACAATAGAAAGCAAACAGAAAGGGTCAAAACATTTGGCATCGATAAAGAAACATTGGAACAGGCACATGGCTACTTGGAAATGTAGGCAGTGGCTGCCATCCCTGGGCTGGAGCATTCTGGCAAGAACCTGGTTTGGTGTTTTGTCTCAGAGGTGGCTGCTTGTCTGTGGTTACACCACGGCTCATTGACCTGGGCTCAGAGCAGTCCTTGGAGTCTATAATGAAAAGAGCCGTTCGAATGGAACTTTCATTCACTGCTGGGTCTGCCTGCCCATCCGTCTGGGGGAGATCTGCAAAGGGTTCTCCTCCCTGGGGGGCCCTAGCATACAGAACATAACCCAGGCTCTGCTGTTTCTCTTTCTCCTTTGATTCCCTACCCGCTGAATGCAAATTGTTTAGACATAGCATGACTTGCAACAATTCTTCTTACTTTTCATCCTTGTGGAGAAAAAATCAAGCATGTTTAAACATCCCAATATGTATTTGTTTTTATCTTGAACACTACCAAAAGCCTACTGGTCTTCTTTTAAAAATAAAAGTTTAACCATTGTTTTCGGAGGATCAGATTTATTTCTGAATGAAATACACAATATCAACTCATCTTAAAATTAGGATAGTCCATCTAAAACCAGACAATGTTTCAATTATCAAATAAATAATGGGCCATAAACTCTGTTGGCTAAAGGTGAAATTTGATGATGTGAAAGTCAGTTGCACAAAAATAAATTATGTTGATTTGTTTCTACACAGTAAGTTAATCCAGCCCTTCAAAACGGGTACCTTTTAAAGACAGTTTTAGGGCAGTGTATGTCCTATCCTGAAGTGTTGTGTGAGAACACAGAAGAGAAAGCCTCAGGCAAGGTAGAGTAAGAAGAGGCACTCAAAGGAATCCAGAGTGGGAGTGCTAGTGCGGATCTAGTCCAAAGTCTTAATTTAGAGAAAATACCTTAGCCACAACACTGTGACCACCAAGGTTTGGAAACCTGTTACTGATGAAAGAAAAAATGATGTTATCTTCAATGTTGAACTTCTTATTTGGACTTCAACTCCTTGAGTTGAGTAAAAATATTAAATTGTTATTAGTAAGTTGGCGTTCTGTTTGAAGCATCTGATACCACTGGCATAAATCAGCCACTGTAACATGGATTCCTTGACTCCTTGGCAGAGCCTGCGGGGTCAGGTATTCTTAGGGGCCCTTGGCGAGGTGAGGCTGTGAAGGGACAACAATCAAAGGCAGCAGGGAGGTCAGGTTTGGTGGTCTCTGCAGGAGGAAATGAAGTGCAGACCTAAAGGAAAAGTCAGTGGCTCTGGGTGGGCGTCCCGGTCTGTCCAGCCTTCAGGCTTCCCCCCAGGCCTGGCCCCACAGCCGGTCACAGGGTCAAGGCCAAGCCTCCCTAAGCCTCTGGGGCCGCGTTAAGGACTTCTGCATCCAGGGCTTTCCTCTGCCTCTCACAAGCACTAAATTCACATCTTTTTATGCCTATTTTCCAAAAAAAGGCAGCAGACTCTCCTCCTCCACAAAGCAAACAGAAAACAGCACATTCTAGGAAGGCCCTCCCTGACCAATGTTTGTGCCCATGTCATTACTAAATATTCCCGGTTCCAACGGCGGCCCACCTCTCCTTAATGACGGCTCTATTTCAGCAGCCCGCCCTCCATAAATCCTTCCGGGCCCATCGGCTCGAAACAGGCCTCTTCTCACGCTGGGGCCGGCCTCCTTGCCAGCCGGGTAAACACTGCCTCTCCCAGGGGAGGCCCTGACGTGCCCAACCTGGCCTGGGCATTTATGACCATGGCCGTCAGCAACGGGGGGCTGCCTCCTGCCCAGGGCCTGGAGAGGAGCTGACCGCCTGGCGCCAGTGCCCCAGGCTGGGCTTGTCTGGACGGTGTGGCCTTTACTGTGCTACCAGCCACCCCAGGCAGAACTGGGCAAAAGTCTGGGCCTGAGACATTTGTGAGGTATTCATGTATGTTTCCTTCTCTGCGTTTTCCCCTCTCTCACCCCATTTCTAAGCAAGCAGTCTGGCTTCTTGTCCATATTTACCTCAGGGATTTTTGCCCCATTAAAAACTCTAGGCGCTGCCCTGACACACTCCCAGCTCCCAGGAGACATTTAGCTGGAGGCCCCAAAGGGAGAGGAGAGGTGAGAGAAGTCTTTTTGAGGTGAAGAAAGGCTGGGGTAGTGGGGGCCCAGGAAACCTGGGTCTCCTCAGCTGAGATTTCCAGACAGGATGATGCTCTGAACCTGAAGGGCACCTTGCAGGGACTTCATAGTTGAAGTGAGGTGGCCGTGATTCCTTCCTAGCTGATGGGAGTGTTGAGGTCCTGCTGCAGGGCCCGGGGCCTGGGTCCTCAGAGCTCCATGAGCCAACAGGAAGGAAAACCAAAGCTGAGTACTGTGAAATAGCCATTCCACTCCACCAGCTGAGGGCTGGGTGTTGTTTGTATGCTTGTTTAAAGATATGGTCAACAGAATCACAGATGTTCTAAAGAGGTCCCAAGCCTAATCCTTAGGCCCAGTGGATAAGCCACCTTACTTGGTAAAAGAAAATTAGGTTTGTAGATGGAATTAAGGCTGCTAATAGGCTGACGTTGAGGTACATTGTCCTGGAATATCCAGGTGGGCTCCATGTAAACACCAGGATCCTTAAAAGTGGGAAACACAGGCAGGAGAAAACAATGAGGCTATCTGAAGATGATATGTTGTTGGTTCTGAAGAAGGGGGTTGCACGCCAAGGAACAGCGGTAGCTTCCAGAAGTTGGAGAAGGCCTAGATATTCTTTCCTAGCATTTCTGGAAGGAACTCAGCTCTCCCAACACCTTGATCTTTGCCCAATAAGACCCATGTTGGACTTCTAACATATAGGATACGTTTTGTGCTAAGCTATTAAGCTTATCAGGGTTTGGTATAGCAGGCATAGAAAACTGATACAAAAGCCAGACATGGACTTGATATTTCTTACACACTGGTGTTCTTACTTGGGCCTCGTGATAGCTCCTCCCCCACACCTGTGTTTCCTCAGAATACTCCAGGCAGCTTGGTATCTACCAAAATACCAATTGCACATACATTCTCTGTGCCATGCCAGTTCAGTGGGGAGGGGCACGAGAATCTAACATGGTCACCGCCCTCAGGGACAGTGAATTAGAACGGGAGATAGACACCCATGTGATTGATTCAGGCGCAAGGCAGGCTGTGGCACGGTGATATTTAACTAATTATCATCCGGGCAAATCTGCATTACTCATCTCATTTGAAGAATAAGCCAAAGGCAGGACTGAACTCAAGCAGAGGTGAGAATGACTTGGCATCCATACCATCATCATCTATACCTTGCCCGTAGCAGGCATCACTAATCAATCACTAATTCCTTCCTTTCTGCAGAGCTCAGTCACACTCCTGACAGGTAATAGCAACTGAATGGATTTGGCACTTGTGGCAGAACCTATCTGCGACATCTGTGGCTAAGTTGTTTATCACATTGAGACGACGTCAGACAAATAATGTAGAAACATTTGAACCTCAATCTCTCCTTCTCCTCTTTATTGCTGTTTGAAGGTGTCCTCCTTGGGTTGTCTGTACTTACCAGTCATCTAGGATCACCTGATGGGTAGGGTTTCAATCCCTAGGACCTCTCTGGCCTGTACTGCCTCACCCTCAGAGTGAGACCACAGAGAATATCACTACCAAGGTAATTGTGAAAAAATTTGAGACCTCATGCTACAAGGTGAGGGCAACAGACCTGGTGGGAGACATAGGCAAGAACTATATTTTCAAAAGACAACCTTCCAAAAATGACTATTCTTGCTACCTAAAAGTGCAAGGTGGCCTTGGGCAGCAATTGGTGGGAAATGGTCCAGCACCCTAACCTTTCACGGAGATGAATGGGTAGTTAGCAAGATGGCCCAATGGTGCATCATACCCCTGCCTGGGCTGCTTAGCTAATTCTAACATTTTCATTATAAGTTAATACCTTCTCGCTTTTTAAAAATCCAAACTTTAAAGTAAAAGTTTCCTTTTCCTCTAGCTTCATTCCAACACCCCAAAAGCAACCTTTAAGGGCTTTGTTTAATCCTCCTAGAAACATTCTGTGCATAATTCTGTGTGAATTCAACAAACGCCTGTGTGAACATATGGTTGTGGTAAAGTACTTGGCCTTCTGGAAGCACACATGGGCCATGGCCTTGCTAAAGGTGCGGGTCTGCAATGTCTTCACTGCTCTTCCCATGACCTGTGTAGGTGGGAGCCCAACTGGGGTCTGGAACTGGCCTCCTGGGATGAAATCCCACTGGGTGCTCATCTCTCCAGAGAGTGCCTGGGTAAATTCCTTCACTTCCCTCTCCCCACAAAAGGAGAGAAATACTATTGAAAATAATTTCCTGTATAATATGTTTTGGTGGGGGATAAATAGAATATAGTATGCTCGTTGAGACAATGTATTTTTTAAATCTGTGACAGCTAGTATATGTTCCTGACTCAGTATGGTCCAGGTTCAAGAGAAAGGCTGGCACTGTGGTTCTGAGTCCTCTAGAGGGTCCCAATTCTCCCTGCCAAGGTTGGAGTCCTAAACTCCAGGGCCGCCCTCTCTAGTGCCCTGGTATTGTCCTCCAATACCCAGCTCAAAGAGCTCACCTCTCCTCCTCCTCCTCACTAACCCTGCCCCATCCCCAAGACAGTGGGTGTGATCGGTTCATGGACTTATTTCTCTGATCACCCTGAAGACCCTTTTCCTATTTGCCTTATCAACCAGACTAGGAAAGCCTAGAAAATAGGAGCTCTGACTTGTTTATCCTTATGACCCCAGTGAAAATGTTTAGGATCTGAAACATAATGTGCATTCCAAGAAAGCTGAAGAGAGATGCATAAGTGACAGCCACCTCAGACCTCACAGGTTCCACTCCCCACACTCCCACCCCTCTTCTCCTGTCTGCCTCCCACCCCAGTGAGCAGCACCCACATCCGCCCATTGGTCCAAGCCAAAAGCCCGGGGTCATGTTTGATTTCTCTTTCTCTACCTCCCACCTCCCACCCAACATTGCAGCCCAGCACTGTAGCTCTAAAACCTGCCAGCTATCTCAGCCCGTCCACCACCTGCTCACCATCAGCTCAGAGCCACCAACATCTCTCACTTCCCCTATGCACTTCCCCTATCCATACCTGTCCCACCCCCCTCTCTTCCCGGCCCCTGATCCAGCTTCTAGTCGGCTGCTGCTCACCTGTTTCAGTGTCCCCGGTGACTTTGCAGGGCCCTTAAAATTGAATCCAGTGTCTTGCCAGTAGCTACTGGAGAGCTGACCGGGATCCCGCCTGGACGTTACTCTACCCCAGATCACAGGTCCTCTCTGGTCCCGGTCCCTGTCTCTTGGCCGGCTCCTCCTCCTGACCCCTGCAGCCTGTGGTCTTCCTTGGGACCTCAGCATAAATTCCACGTCCTTGAAAGGACCTTCCAGGTGCCCCTTCTGTGGGAAACCTCCCAAGCCACTTACTCTCCGGCAAAGACCTTCCCTGTCTTGCCCATAGCTGAGTCCCCTCTGTTCATTAAGGACCCCAGACAGCTGGCTCCATATATACTGGGATGAAGAAAATCATGGTAACCTCTTGGGGTCACCTTTTCCCTGAAAAGTGGTGCAGTGATTTCAATGAGCTACAATCCTAAGGCTGCTTGCTAGAAGGGAGCTTGAAGACTATTTGATATGATGGTTTTTAAAGCTTGTGTGGTTTCTACAGTGTTCCTGTTGAGGCAAATGACAAAAAGATCAGGGAGGTGAAAGCAGCAGAGAAGCCCTTTGAGGGATGGAAACATGTTAGAGCCTCAGTCCCTTCCTAAAGCCTCTTTGAATCTGTCATGCTTCGATTCAAATAAGGGAGTAGAAGGGAAAGGACCTCCTAATGCTGATTACTAGGCTTAGGCTTCACAGCATGGATGGTATTAGTGGCTGATAAAGAAATATGGACACTCGAGGCAGATATTGAGAGAACAGAATGAGAGAAGCTTCAGGTAGCTTTAATAAGCTTAAAGTCAAGAACTGAGAACAGGTGCCCCTGACTGGCTATCTCTGAGGAAAAGCAAGGATCTTCAGATGGATGAGTCCTCAAACTGCTCAACGCCATCGCACAGCTACTAGACAACTCACCGTCTGGCTTTGCATGAGGAATTACTCACTGTTGAACTAACTGCGCTTGGAACACATTACTCCAGGAGTGGCAATTGAGGTCACCACTCAGTGCCCATGAGATGCTGTCTCTGGGCCAACCAGGGGATGGTCCTGAGAAATGGCATGTCCTCTCTAGTGTTCTGTCAACTGACAATCCAAAACCTAAAACCTAAGTCCATCTAGATAACTGCCAAGACAATGAAATGAAATATCTATTAGGATACCTATGAAATGCCAACAAGCTCAGAGGTTCCCCCTGTCTGTCAGAACAGACTTGAGGACTGCCCCTCCCCACAGGCTGACTTGGGGGGGTATAGGGGGTGGGAGGGAAGGTCAGAGGTGGGGAGGACTGAGCAGGTGTGGGACAGAGGAGTCTGAAAAGGCCCCCTGCATGTCCTGGGGGGGGGTCACAATTCCCCTCTTGCCCCTCATTTCTCCACCAGGGAATCACAGGCTCATCATTTTAGTGGACTTATACTTTAAAAAGTGGATCTGACAGAAAGCAAATCAGTGATTCCCCGGAGCTAAGGGAGGAAATTGAGTCTAAATGGGCTGGGGGAGGAGGGATTGGGGGAGCTTTCTGGGGCAGTGGAAATCTTCCAAAACTGAATAATGGTTGCACAATTATATAAATTTACTAAGTATCCATTCATCAAGATACTTAAATGGGATGCATTTTAAGTGTTTTTAAATGGTATGGATTTTCTGGCATGTAAATGAACCCTCAACAAAGCTGTTAAAAAAAATCGGGGCCCTCCCTGGTGGCACAGTGGGTTAAAGCACCACATTATGAAGCTCTCCAAAGCCACTGCAGCATAAGTTCGATCCCCGGCGAGGGAGGTGACCCACATGGCACAGCAGACCTCTCCTGACCCACCTACTGTTCCCCTCAGCAGTGTATTTCAGTACATCTGCCTTTTCTTCTCCCCAGTCTGTCTCTGGTGAACCCTCTCACCCACCATACCTCTGGCCTGTACCCCAGTTCCGTAAGCATAAATAAATAAATCTTTAAAAAAAATCGATCAACCAAGTGGGGTGCATAGATAGAACACCTGGGACCATGTGTTGGCAGCCTTCACTGCCAACTTCCCCCAACATTCCCTGTTACCTTGATGAATGATGTCATATGCACTCAGGTGCCTAGGTGTCTGCCATCTTTGGCTACCTCTCTCACCACCTACACCTGACCAGTTCTACTTCTCTAGTATCTTTTGGATCTGTTCATTTGTTCCCACCCCGATGCCATTGCCTACTTCAGTCCATCACAGTTCCTCTTAAAAGGCCACCATCATCTCTGACTGTCCCTGTCCTCACTTCCCAGCATATGGTTCCCCCTACCTCAAAGAAGAAAGCGCCTTCTTTCATGGCTCCCTATGCTCCTTGGGATGGAACTTCAGCTCTTTAGCAAAATCCAGCTTCCAAGACCTCCCAGGACCTTGCATCTGTTTATTTTTCCAACCTTATCTCTTGGCAAACCAAACTCTAAGTCAAACTGACCTACTTACTTTATCTACTGCCTGAGACAAGATAAGCTTTCGCTCCTTTGCATAGTCTTCTCTCCGCCCACTGTCACCACTCTGGCAGTGACAACTGGTTGCTTCCCAATAGCTCCCCTTCTTCTGAATCAATAGCCTAAACTGACCTGAGCATATTGGCAAACATTAAAGACCTGCTTCCCTCACCTCCCCAACAGCTGTCTGGAACAATGCACTAAACTTAGCTGTAAGAAAAGTTTGGTGTCCCCCTTGAACCTTTCTACTGCCTGGAATAAAGCAGCCATGACTGGAGCTTCTGCAATCATTTTGGACCAAAAGGTCATGTAGCACAAGAAGATGGAGGGACTTTGAGTTAAAGGCATAGTGGAATCTCCACAGTATGTATGAACTCTGGTTTCTGCTGAAAGAAATTCTATCTTGTTTCGGCCACTACATTTTGTTGTTGGAGTTTTGTTACTTATATACAAACAAGAACTTGACTTACATAAAAAATGCTTTCAAATGCCATCTTCACTGACTAACCCATTCTTCTGCACATGAAACCCCGTTGTTATTTTTTTTTTTTATCATTCAGCTAAGGGCCATCTGCTCTGGGAGACCATCCTGGCCTCCCTCCTCTGGTTTCCACTGCGTTCCATCTTGTCAGAGATCAGATCTGCTCACATTTTGCCAGATTCCCTGAAGGAGCACTGGGTCTGGGCCTAGCACAATAGGTTTTCAGTCTGTCTGGTGGACAAGAAACTATGTTTAACAGCCAAGTGACTTTTAACCCAAGAGGGATGATCATGCCCCATCTTTGAGAGGGAGGACTAAAAGTGATCATTTTAGTTTTCAATCAACTCTGCCTCTTGGATATACCTGTAAACAATGGCTCTAGATATTTCACTTACATCAATAATTGTCACAAAACAATCAAAACTTCCTTGCAATATTAAGAAACACAAGCTATACGCATGAACTCGTAAAAGGTTAGCTCAATCAGAATCATTCTATCAAAATATCTAAAAAAGTTGCTGACCCAGGAGGAAAATACCAAGATGAGAAGAGAGAATTAACTGACTGATCCATGACAATAACTTGAGAAAAGTGAGAATAAATATTCCGACTAGGATATTGATTTCAAATAGATTCCTACTTGGCCCTCCCTGGTGGGGCAGCGGGTAAAAGCACAGCACAAGAAGTTAAAGCCACTGCAGCATGAGTTCGATCGCCTGCCCCGGAGGTGACCACATGGCGTGGCAGACCTCTCCTGACCCGCCCTCTGCTCCCTTCAACAATGTACTTTGTCGATCTGCCTGTTCTGTTCCCCACTGTCTCTGGTGAAGCCTCTCACCACTCCTGAGCCTCTGGCCTGTACCCTGGTTCTGTATGCAAAAATAAATAAATCTTTAAAAAAAATAGATCCCTACCTAGTTACAGGGCCACCCACCTGAAAACTTGTCAGGCATACACACCTCATAGGCCTGATTGCATCTTAAAACCAGTCTGCACTTTCATAACTTACAAGCTGAAGGACCCAAAGTGGAAACTCAAGATCTTGAAGGCTTACATGAGTCTAAAAGTGGGGAAGGGAGTTGAAAAGAAGAGAAATCATGAAATAAAGCTGAAGTCTGAATCAGAGTCAGGTTGAAAAGGAAAAAAAGAAGAAACAAAAATATGGGAAGGCACAAATTCGGAGAAGAAAATCGTGGCTCAAATCTGGCTCCTGCAGCCCTATAACGCGCAAAACCTCAGCCCTCACAGGGCTTCCCAGGGCTCTGCAGTTTGAAAGTCCCGCGTGAGACCCACTTGCAGTGGGATTATGTGGGACGCAGGGTTTTCAGCCTCAATGTCAAGTGCATGAGTGGATGCTTCACATGTGAGGACAGGCGTATGCTGTGATATTTTAATGCGCCTGAACTCCCAAGAAGTCTCGGCAGGCGTCACAGCAGGGAGTCGAGCCCCAGGGAGGCTATTAGCAATTTAGCATCTCATTTCACGTGGGAATGTGAATGCCAAGTGCTCACAGCCACACATGGCACTCTGCCGCAATGGTTCAGCTCCTACTCTCCACCTCGATTTTTGCTGCTTTTCCTCCCTCCCCCAACCCTTTTACTTCTGTGACCTCCAAGTGGCAGGGGGGTCTCCGCCAGGGTTTGGTGCAGGCAGGTGCAAAGGTGTGGGTGGCAAGTCTTCGCTGAAAATACTAGGAAGCGGCACCAGCTCCCTGAACAGCACCAGCTCGAGAGGTCCGAGGGGCAAAATGAAGCAGCAGACTGGTTCAAAGACTCGTTGACTCCAAGGATATTTACTTGGAGGGTAAGGGCAGGGTGGATGGGGCAGCAACTTACTTAACACTTGTCCCTGATCCCTGACAATTAAATGTGTGGGTGGAGTGAGCGTTTCAGGGATGCATTTCACAGTCACCCTAAGTAGCCTCTTGAATCCTGGTTCTGGCTGTAGGTGTTTCTTCAGCCAGAAAGTCAGAAAGTCCAAAGACTTTGTCTGTTTAAAGTAATGCTTCCAAACGGGGGAAATACATGTGTGTATTTAACAGTTGCTACTAGGGCTGTGGGAAAATAATCGTGGGTAGAATTCAAGGGTCCTGTGATTGAGTCTTAGCTCACCTGCCAGTTAGCACAGTGGTTTGACCTCTAACTCTATTAGGGAGACAAACACACTTCTGATTTGAATATGACTTTTGTACATTATATGCAATTTCATCAATAGAGCTATAAAATAGACTGGTCCCATTTCACAGATTAGGAAACTGAGAACAAAATTTAAGATTACACGGCCAACTTGAAGTGCAAACCGAGTGGACCCAGGTAGTGGGGCCTGCTGCCAGGAAAACCATCTTCCCAGCTCACCACATAAATTCATCACCTTGTTCACCTTTTCTTACCTGTTGGATGAGGTTTGGGGCTGGCCACTCTCTGAAGTCACCTCCTATTATAAAAATGCCCAGTTTATAAAGTCCTGCAATGGGTCAGCCTTGGGCGCTAATTTGCGATGCTTGTGAAAGTTATTTCATCACGTGGGGGCAGGGGGTGGTGGTGGTGGATGTTCTCATTCATAAAGAACATGTGTGTGTGTTGTAAATGCATGCTTCTAAAATGCCCGAGGATTCCAGAGAGCAGGTAAGTCTTCCTGAGGTCTTGTTCACACTATTCATTTGTTTGGGCAAAGCTTCCTTAATGGAGGGGAACAATGCAAGCCCCGCCCTGTGTACCTGGAGGTTCAACAACAGCATCAGGAACGTTGGTAATTTGTAGAAAGGCAAATTCCTGGGGGTTCCCCAGTCCAACGGAGCAGAACTCTGGGGGGCAGCCGGCGAGGGGGAGCTCACCGCGCTCTCCGATTTCACAAGCCCCCCCAAGACCTCCAGACGTATATTCGGAAAAGTTTGAAGAAGGCTGGTCTGTTCGGGGAAGGCTGGTCCGGGATCCCTGGTTTCCCGCCAGCGCTGGTGAGGCGTGCCCACAGGCTGGTGTGGAGCCAGGCCCGCCGTCTGGGCCTGCGTGAGTTCAATGATTAAATACCATTTCAAGTAACAGTGCCTTTCGGGGTGCCATCCCTCACGCAGAGGACTGGAAAGAAAGGGAAATTCTGGTAGATTTCAGAAGGCAGAAGGGTGGGGCCTGGACTTCAGGGGCTGCTGGTAGGAGAGGGAGTCAGAGGGGAGAGGAAACTGCCCGCTTCCCTCCAGACCCATCTGGTTGGAAACGCGCGCGTGCCCCGAGCCACTGGAGCCAGCGCCAATTACACGTTTATATAATAGACTAGGTCTCTGGACCTCCGGCCCGCCGCCCCCGCCCGCCCGCCGGCTTTGGGATGGGAGGTGCCCTGGGGAGGCCTTTCTCTGAAGCGCAGGATAGACGAGGATGGAAGAGATCTTTCCAGGGTTGACAAGGCGTGACCAATTCCCTGCGGGACAAATTTCTCAGGTCCCTGCTTTTGTGCTCCGGAAAACGCTGGTGGCGCCCGGCAGACCCTCTGGGGCTCTGGGAGCGCGGGGGTCGGGCCCGCCCCCATCGCGGCCGGGGCTAAGAGGAGGTGTCTGGGTCGTGTCTGGGTCGAGCACTCGGGCTGCTCCCCCGTGGCACGGTGTGAACTCGCTAGTTTATGTAACTCCTGCCCTCGGCGGAGGATCGATGATGCACTGAGTCACGGGGGAGAGCGGAGAGGCCAGCCACTCCCGCCCACGTGACCCGTCAGATGACTTGTTCTAAGTTTGCTGGAGCTCATTTACTGGAACGCCGAGGGCTTCTAATCAGCCTCCATATTAGTCATCTGCGAGTGACATCTGATAGCGGGACAGCTCAGTACCAGGACATGGCACGTAGATGGCCGAGGGCCGCTCGGGCTGCCTCTGATTGCTGAGCCAAGTAACCCTGCCGCACAAAGTGCCAGGGAAGACAAAGATGCTCCTGGACTCCCAGCAGAGACAAGGAGAAAATGCCCATGGGTGCGAGGCAGGCACAGGCCACTCCTGCCGCCTGCAGACATGAGGCTGGGCTGAGAGGCTGCGTGTGTCGGTATTCAGCATGTTCCCTGGGATTAACTTGTCAAGTTTCCCCCCCCCCCAGCTTCCCACTCGTGTGGCCCAGGGATCAGACCCGCCTCCAGAATCCCACTCTGTAGGGGGAGGCCACCCAAGGGTCCAGGAGCAGGTGTGTCGAGGCATAGCCACAGTGGCTGCTTCTGCACCCCTGCAAGCTTTCCTGGGAGAACAGCCTGTGCTTCAGAGCCATGATCATTGACCTTTCATTCCTTGCAAATAGATTTCTCAAAAGCCTAAACCTCAGGTCCAGACCAGTAACAGCAGCACCACCACCCCCAGCTCTGACATTCCTGGTTCTCCCTTGACTTAGTGGGACAGTGTAACATTCTCAACTAAGCGGAGCTTCTTAGGGAGGAAGGAAAGAAACAAGGAAGGCAGGGAGATGCCTTTCTTAACTCAAAATAAAAAACTTGTTGCTTTCATTGGCAACAGTTACCCTGGAAGCCATGCCCTCACTTAAAAGGGAAACAAGTGAAGCCCTGGCAGGCTTTTGAAAGGAGGAACAGAATTCAGGTGAGCAGAAACCTGGCCGGATTTACCTGCAGGGCCTTGTTGAGGCACATTTGCCTTGAGATAAAAGGTTTTCTTTTGGGGCAATCCCAAATGATTATGCTTGATTCAATTAAGCAAGGCCTAATGAAAGAGAAGCCAGCTTGGAGATATGCATCATCTCACTAGGTGAGTTGTAAATACATTCTGACCAGGTTTAAAGAGGCAAGCTCTTGAAAATTTAATCTATTTTAAAAATGCATATCCTTGCCACAAATTGCTTTGAAGAAGATCACTGCGCTGATTGCATGCTGAGATAATTATTCTGTATCGCCACTTAGGGAACACGATTTTTTGATAAAGACTACAGTGTCAGTCTTTGGTAATGACTCAGGAGGGAGGCAAAGGAGAGAATCCCGTACAGCTGGGGCTGGCCTGCTCTGCTGCCTCCTTTCCCTGAACTCCTTGCCTTTCAGACCCACGTGGTGGGGGGCTGGTAGAACTCAGCTTAGGAACTTGGAATCCAAATGAGTTTTGCTCACCTCTGATTCCTAGTCCCCTGCATGAAGCTGGGAAGCAGGCTGAAACCAAAGTTCTTCACCCTCAAGACTCAGAGACCAGGCTGTGATCTTGAGCACTGACCTATATGTGCAGGTCCTTTCCCTCCTGAAAACAGCCTGTTGACCTTCAGCAATGACCTGTTTGTACACATAGCAACCCTCCTGAAGGACGAGCTGTCTGCCTCCAGAGGGAGAGCTGAGGAATCCCAGCCAGGGAAGAGTCTGGCCAGTGTGCTGGGTGCCGGTGAGGCACCCCTGGAAGATATTGCTGGTTTGGTTTCAGACCACTGCTATAAAGGGAACATCACCATAGAGTGACTCACTCAGTTTCCCAGTATATACATGTCATGTTTAAACTATGCTGTAGCCTACTAAGTGTGCAGTAGCATTGTGTCTAAAATAACAAGGCACACCTTAACTAAACGATACTTTATTGCAGAAAATGCCAACCATCATCCTAACTTCAGCAAATGGAAGCTTTTGTGTGTTTTTGTTGGTGGAGGGTCCTGTAAGTACAATAAAGCACCTTAAAGGTGTACCTGAACTTCAGAGACGACAGTGCAAGGTCCGCCCATACAGGTGTGCTCCCCTTCCCCACAGCTGTGCCTGGCACATGTGGCTCGTAACCTTCAGTGTTTTGTCTCACTGAGCCGGGGTGGCACCTCAGATCCTTGTTAGCATAGCATCATCCTTCAATATGCTCATTCGGCCAAAAACTTGATTAAATACTATTAGGAGCCAGTCCTATGCCAGGCGCTGATGTGGTCAAGGCAGGAGGGAGGCAGGCGGGGAAAGACGAGAGCACCAGCCATCTTTATGCTGTAAAATAAATGGAACGCAGCAGTGGCAGTTGCCTGACAACACTGGCCCTACTGGCTAGGGATTGGAGGGCTAACTTTAGATGTGATACTCAGGAGGATGCCTTTGGAGAAGTAATAGAAGAGTTACCTATTTCAAAAGACAGAAGTCAAACCAAAAAAAGTGGGTGCAAAGGTCCTGAGGTAGGAATGACACAGCTCGGGTGATGAACCCAGTGAACCACCTGAAAGTGACATTTGCAGGTTGCCTTAGACTCTAACCCTCGGGGACCTGGCTGAAGGGCATCTGACTTGCAGGTGGGCACGCAAGGTTCTGTACCCCCATTCAACTACCCATCGTCACCAAGGTAGCACTAACTGAAGTTACACAGGATGGCATGCAGGGGCAGCTTTGGTCTCCGTAGCATTTAAATGAAAAGCAACAGGGTCTAGTGGTCAAGAGAATGGCTTGCCAGTGCAAGACCCTGGCCACAGCCCAGCTCCCCTCTCCACTGCTTTAACACAGATAAATTATTTCACATGCTCGTACCTCAATTTTCCCATGGAGCAAAATGGAGATGATACAGCCATCTCATGGGATGAAGACGATTCCCTGTCTGGGTAAGCCACCAAACAGTTAATCAACTGATGTAGCAATTGACCAAAACCTTGCAGGAGAATATTTTCCTGAATATTTTCAATAAATATGAATATTTTCCAAAAGTACATATACTTATTATAGCTTCCACATTCATATTAAAAATGCTTAGGGATATAGTCAAGTACATTTGTGCTTGTTAATATAATCTTCATAAATATTACTATTTAATTTAACCAAGCAGTGAAAGGAGTAGTAGAAAATAATCCCCTCCTCTATATGATTTTCTACAGCAATCAAAAAATGAAATAACAAAAAAAGAAAAGGAAACCAAGCATGCAAAATTCCCTCATATAGAGTATTTATATAATTCTATAAAGGTATTGTTTATATAATCTTGCAATGTAAAGCAGAAATAAAATAGATAATATTACATTAAAGGGTAAAGAAACTCAATTATATGTTAGTATCTATTTAAGATTAAACTTTGATCCTTGGTTACAGTCTCATATAATATGTTAATGATTCCATAAATAAGTGAATTTTAATAAAACCAAAACATCTATTAGAGTTACATTTTATGCAGCTACCACATCGTCCTACTGTTGTAATCATTTGTCGCCTTGATTTGTTCTCAATAATTAGCAAAAATGAATACATTTTGATGTCTGTGTGGTAAAATACTTAATGTAGGAACTAAAATTTATAGGTATCAAATGAAAATAGTATACCTTGAACTTCTCTGTTTCACTGTTTTAAATTTTAAAACACAAACAAAAACTCAGCGGTTCTATAGAATGACAGAAATGAAGACCCTGAAGTTCTCTGACTGTCTTTATCATCTGCGTGCTATCAGTGTTTACTTTGAATCTGCAGTTTAAAGGCAGGTGTTTGTAGTAGCACAGAGCTGGAAATGCCAGCTGAGCGCTTGAAACTGTTACAGCGACAAATTTATCTCAAAAGGAAGCCCCGTTGCTGAGTTCACCTGTGGGGGCTGACTGTAATTGGAAACTCTGAGTTGGCTTCCATGCAGAAGGCAACATTTGTGGAAGGAGAAGTGGTAGAAATGTGTTAATGGGACGCTTCTTGTCTGTCCCTTAAACTCAACAATAACCCCTGTGATTGTTTACAATTTAGACCAAGTAATTTATGTTGGCGGGGGCAGGAGAGGGTGGACTGCGTTGTCTCTGGCATCATTTCCATTACTGAGAACTGCTGGGGCACAGCACTGCAAAGAGAAGACCAACGTTTAGTTGGTTTTATTATTGCCTTTAACGCCCCCATCCTCGCCCCTCCCACCACCTTGCCCCACTCGAACGCCCCGTGCTTTTGGCACGGGAGACTCCACGGCTTAGCCTTAGCTAGTGTCATTCCGTCCTCTCAGGCAGTGCTATCTGGCTGCATCTAGCAAGAGTTCCTTGAAAAGAAATTTCAAAATGATTCCATATAATTCTCATACCATAAAAGTCACCCTTTAAAGTGTACAAGTCAGTGGCTTTTAGTCTTTTCGCTGAATTGTGTCACCACCACCTCCATTTCCTCTCAGAGCATATGCAGCTGCCCAGAAAGAAACTCGACCATCTCTCTCCGTTCCCCGCTCCCCAGCTCCTGCCAACCCCTGACTGGTTTCTTGTGATCTTGAGGGAGAAATAGAAATCACCATGTCAAGCAGTGACGGGAAGAGCATTCTCCGCAGAACAGTATGGATGGTGGTACCAGAGCACCGAGTGACCACAGCTGAGACTGCAGGCGATGCAGCTGGGGTGTGCCACCAGGGTCAAGCAGCCCCCAGGCAGGACATGGCTGAGTAGCCTGGGACCCTACGGGTCCAACATGACCCACAGTGCTTCTCGGAAAATTTTGTGCCCAAGGGACTAAATGCATCTTCCATTGTAAGGGACTGCTTTCTTGTAAATAGGCAGGACATAAAGCCAGACAGGCGAGAGCCGTCGATGGATGCACTCACAGCCATGGTGTCTTTTCACTGTTGGCTGTGTAGAATTTTGGTTTGGACTTTTATGCTAAAGCATGTAGCTGAATCCAACTTGGGGATCAGGTAGAACTTATCTATTCAGGAGACATTCACTCCAAACTTGTTGGGATTCCTTGAGGTTTGACAGGAGGATGGAAATCAGACTAAGGGAGTTGCTGTAGGGGAGACGTAGAGCAAGTTCCTTCTCTTTGGATGTCTTCCTTTTGACAAAAAAATGTTTTGTTTTTGTGTGAAGTTGAGTGCATTGACTTGATTCCCTTGGGTCTTGGACACCCCCCTTTCGGGGCGCCAGCCCTAACCTGAAAATCTTAGTCCTCCTCCATCTCTGACTACTCTGTCATACTCCATGTTGCCCATAACTACTTTTACGAGTTCCTTGTATGGTCTCAGTGCTGTTTATTCATGCCAATACAAACATGCAATCGTATTGCCCCCTTCTTTCAGGAAAGGCAGCCTACTGTTCTAAACTTGCTTTTCCATTTACTATACCAAAGAGAATGTTCCATATTAGAATATAGAGAGCTCCTTATTCATTTTTTAAACAGCTGCATGATATTCCATGGTGTGTTTAACCATTTCTCCATTGATGGACACTGGAGATGCTTCCAACTTTTTTCTTGCAAATGATGTTACAATGATGACTCTTGTTCCTGCATCATTTTGTGAATGTGCAGCTGTGGTTTCATTCCCAGCGGTGGGCTTCTGGGCAGAGGTAATGCATTAGTCATTTTGATAGAGGTCTGAAGTCCAGATGCCCTCATGAGGGCCGAGGCATTCTACATTTCCACCAGCAATGTTTGCCTGAAGCCTTACTCGCCAATGATGTTCTCAAACTTTTGGGGTTTTCCAAAGCAATAAAAAGTGAAAAGGGGTATTTCAGTGTAGTTTGAACTTGCATTTCTTCCTCAATTTCACCAAAAAATCCATTTGTATTTCTTTTCTTTTTTTTTTTGTGAACTCTGTACTCAAATCTTGTACCCATTCTCTATTGGATTATCAGTTTTACATAGTCTCAATTTCTAGATTCTGTATACTTGAAATATGAGTTGCAACCCCCACACACACTTGTTTAACTTTGTTATGGTGT
Organism: Condylura cristata; assembly: GCF_000260355.1. Classification (NCBI taxonomy): domain Eukaryota; kingdom Metazoa; phylum Chordata; class Mammalia; order Eulipotyphla; family Talpidae; genus Condylura; species Condylura cristata. Next base: position 7,902,038 of record NW_004567136.1, on the reverse strand, counting down.
TTTATTACCCTCTCTAGAAACTGTAACTTTTTTAATATAATTAAATATGGTGTTAGTCTTTAAATCAAGGGTGCATCTTTTCTACCTCAAAGACAGAGGAATTTGTCTATGCTTTCTTCTTCATCTTTCAGTTACATTTTGACCCATTTTGACCCTTGTCCTCATGTCCAGCAAAAAGCAAGGGCCCAGTTCCGCCTGTTTTCCATGGGCTCTCACAGATGAGCACGTTAGCATTTACTTTCCCTGAAGTGAGACTCCAGTTACCAGAAACTCAACTCCTCTATGTCTCTGCTCCCCTCTGGGTCTCCTGTGTGTGTGTTGATGCCTCCGGGTTGACTCCACACTGTTTTGACATTGAGGGTTTGACTTGTGCTTTATCTGGAGGGCTAGTTCCCATCTCTTTGCACTTCCTTTTCTCGGCTTTTTGGTCCAGTCTTGTTTGTTATCCACATATCCGCATTAGAATCAGTTTGCCTATTAGTAGGACAAAGGACAGATCTTTCTCAGGCTGATATTACATTCCTACTGGTTTTTGTCGATTCAGTCACCTCTTGGTTGCAGCTGTCAACACACAGAGGTGCCCAGTCTGCTCTGCAACTGTTTATATCAAGTGTATTCCTTGAGCCAACTCTACACTGGGCCGCTAGATGCCTTCACCCTTTCCCAACTAGCACAGTGCTGAGGGCACAAAGAATCATTCCTCCGACTGACCTCTCATGACAACCGTCCTGAGCAGGTGTCCCCGTGCATTTGCTTTGCCACAGGGTAGTGGGATGACTTGAACGTGGCAGACAGTGGACAGCACAGGCACTGTGGATCAGGTCAAGCTCAGATTAGAGACAGCAGGTGTAGGCCATTGAGGCCCAGGTCAAGGAGGAACTTGCAAGTTCCCCAATAGCACCTGCCACTCCCAGCCATGTTTGGGCAGGTAGGCAGCCTCTGTCCTCTGTTCTGGGCCCAGGGGAAGAAAACGAGAATGGAGAATCCCTTGTGTTTGTACGGCTTCTGCTAGCTGCGCCCACAGAATTTTCTGCCTGGTATCCCCCATCCCCTCTTGAACCAGGATAATGGAGCAAAGATGAACCTGTGAAGCTGGCTCATGGTCACCAGTAAGACCAGGACAAACACGTGTTGATACACAATTTCAGCGTGAAAACCCTTAAATGGAGAAGTACGTGAGAAAGGAATTATTATGAGATCCCTGTGGCAACAGAAATCTTTTATAGCTCTGTTCTTCAACAACTCCTCTCTCTCACTGCTCAGATATCCACTTGGGTCTCAAAATGAGGCTACACCCCAGGGTAGCTGCAAATCCAGGCAAGGAGTGCCTAGTTATAGACTTTCTCTGGGATTTCTCTGCTTGGCCGTGTTCGATCATTGCCCGGGCAGGCGTATTTTCATAAGCCCTTGCAGACAGGATCTGCTTACCTTCACTCCCCCTCAAACTAACATGCTGCTGTGGGCTCAACAAATCATTTCTTCGATTGATCTCTAGATGACAACTCATTCCGGGCAGGCGTATTCTTGAATTAGGAGGAATCGCGTTAGTAATCCCATCTAAGAAAGTCCATGTGGTCTGTTAGTTGTTGACTTAGCTCAGAAACTTCTGCTCAAAGCAGAAAGCCTGTCCTAAGCCCACAGCCATAAATTAGCTCACGTTCTGGCATAGTTTCAAGTGTCTGTGACATCACCTCCACCTGACAGATCTGCCATTTTTTCTAAAGCTTTGGCCAAATCCCTCCCCGTCTTAAATCCTGTTTTCAGAATCACATGATGCTGAAGTCCTTCCTGGGAGTGGTCGCCTCAGAGGACTTGGGCCGCTGCCAGAGCTGACAGGGAGGGCTGCCCAGGCCTTCGGGCAGGCCACAGGTGCGAGGAGACCAGCCTGTGGAGGCCCATGTCAGGGAAGTCACGATACTCAGGTCTTGTCATTTCAGTTTTCTGAAATCCATGTAGCTTCCGACTCCCGCCGCTTGGTGCTGTAGCTCCCCCTCCCATCCAGAAATGGGGGCTGCAGGCCAGGGGCAGCCACACCCGCTTTTGCAGGCCCGGGGATGAAACAGCTGACATCTGCTTGGGGCGTGGGAATCCCACGATACTGGAAGCCTCCGATAAAGTAAACCAAAACATTTCATTAAAATTCATTTCCTTTTTCTCACATCTTACTGAAAACAGAAAAATATTTCAACCTTGGCATAGCCGCTGAATTATTCATCTAAAAATTAAAAACAAAAAAACAAAACTTTGAGGCAATGCACACCGTGTCCCCCTCCCTTTGCTCCCTCCTATCTCCTCCCTTTAAAAGGAGGCTGGGGTCCTGGAGGCCCCAGTGGTCAGCGCCAAGGGGAACATATTCATCCTCTCATGGGAGCAATGCTTCGACATCAGCCTGGCTCCCAGCCACCCAGGACCACAGGTTACCCTGATCCCCGGACCTACACCACTCCGGGGGGCAAGGGGAGCCCAGACTGGGGAGCACCAGGGTGGTAAAGGCACTAACCCAGTGATGAGCCCTCTCTCAGAGCAGGGCCCAGGCCAGGAGGGACGTACAGAACCTGCCCATGGTCCTGCCCCAGCATCCAGCTCCTGGGCAGCCTCGCTGCATGGTCCATGACCTCCATTCTTCATGGAGGCTGATGCCGAGAGAGCCAGAGGCTTGGGATGCTCCCTCCCCCCACTCAGCAGCACAGGGGTGCAGCAGGTAGGGACCCAGGACCACCCCGTGGTGCCCTCTCTTGGGTTATGCATTCGGGACTTCTCTTCAATGCCAAGGCTGCCTTTACTGCTCATTGTAACCAGGTGGCTTTTGCCCAACAGAGCCTGGAGGTGGGGCTGCGTATTCCCCTAAGGGGCACTTGGGATCATTGCCTCCTCTCCAAATCTGGCTGTCCTGCCCAACTTCTTCAGCACCCCTAAGGTCCCGCTCCTGCTGAGCCCTACGGTAAGAAGGCTTATGAGTCCTGACTCTGCTCTGGCTATATTTTCAGAACCCCCCAGTCAAATTCATAAGTGATGATTCTTAGAACATTCCTGGAAGTGAAACTTTGAACTCGACGCTGCTCCCCAAAGTTGGTGGTCATCCCTCCTTTGGTGGCTGAGCGCTCTCCGGCCTGGGACCCCTATTCTGGATATGGTCAGACTAGCTGCATGTGTGGTTTGCAGCCATGCCAGAGTGGGTAGGTTCCTCTTCAGTTCTCGCAGACGAAAAGATAATGTTGGAGCCTTCGACAGATCTCACAGGCCTTTGGTGCTGAATCAGGGTCAGACCAGCTTTCTCTCAGTATTTCCTTGGCTGTTGCCTCCCTGTGGAGTCATCATATTGCCTCAGAGTGAAGCTGCCCTCAGAGCCCCTCAGGGCTCAGCACAGGTGACCCTGTTTGCAAATGCGCATGCCTGTGCTCTGGGCCCAGGTGTCCATAATTGCAGGTGCTCCTGTAAGACCACAGGTGCAGGTCAGAGATACTAATGGCAGGAGGGTGTAAAGAGCCTGATTCTTCATTTAGCCTACAATGTGCCTTTTAATTTTATTTGTTTCCTAGATTTCTCCTTCATGAAATTCACTTCCTTCCCTAACCCAAAGCACTTTGTAAATAGCAGTGGAGACTTTCTGCATTGACTGGGGCCTGGAAGTTGTGAATGAGCTGGGTAATGCAGGCACAAAAAGCCATATCCACCCATCCTAAAGAGGAGGAGCAAGAAGAATCCATCCCTGCTGTTTCTGGAAACACTCCACAAACCGCCCCCCCCCAAGAAAAAAACAGTCTAATTATTCAGTGTGACTGTCAACTTAATCAGATTAGCCAGAAGACACTCAAGTCTATTTCATTTTGTTGCACAAATAAAGCCTAAGGGGAGATGGGAGCTTCTGGCTCCCCCAGACCTTTACTCCCTGGCAGTAAACACTTCTGTGAGAGGAGGATTCTTAAAGTAAAAGCAGTTCCTTGGGCACTGGGATCACGGCAGGTGCTGGCAGCAGGCTTGCAGGGCTTCCAGGGAGAGACCTGGGCAGGTGGGGGCAGAAGCACAGCAGAGGGAGGTCGAGTAAGTGCTTGGGGGAGGCGCCAGAGATGAACCACTGAAGCGGCCCAGAACCCATCAGGTCAGGGCAGAGCATGGCCCCAGGCTTGCAGGGCACTGGGAATGCCAGGTGCTTTTGTTTGCTGCCCTAACAAAGTATCCCAGACCGAGAGGTTCAAGTGAGAGACAGTTATGTTCTCATAGATCTGCAGGGTAGAAGGCTAACAGCCAGAAGTCGGCAGATGTGGAGGGCTGTGAAGGGCTCTTTCCAGGCCTCTCCTCTGGCTGCTGCTGGCTAGCTGGTAGTCTTCAAGCATTCCTTGGCTTGTAGCCCCACCATTCCCGTCTCTGCCCTCAAGCTCACATGGCTCTCTTCTATGTGCACATCTGTGTGCAGTGTTCCCTTTTTTTTTTTTTTTTTTAAGATTTATTTATTTACTCATACAGAACTGGGGTACAAGCCAGAGGTGCAGAGGTGGTGAGAGGATTCACCAGAGGCAGAGCGGGGAGCAGAACAGGCAGAGTGACCAAGTACACTGCTGAAGGGAGTAGTGGGTGAGTCAGGAGAGGTCTGCCGCGCCATGTGGTCACCTCGGGGGCTGGGAATTGAATGTGCACTGAGGCAGTGGCCACTAGCTTGCAATGTTGTATCCTAACCTGTTGCACCACCAGGGAGGGCCCAGCATTCCCTATTTTATAAGAACCCCAGTCATAGTGGACCAGGCACACACCCCACTCACATAGGACCTCTTAATGAATGGCATCTGCACCCTATTAGGCACCAGGTACCCAGAAAATATACACATAGGGACAGTGGTAAAACCAGTGTGACCATCACTCCACAGTCCTGGCTAAGAGCTTAGTCTCAAGTTCCTGTTTTGTCTTTGAAACCAGAAAGTTCTTCCCACTCCCTGGGAACTTAACAACTGTGAAAAACAAGCCTTATCCAGGCTGTTGGTGAATGTGGCACAAAGCACTAGTTGTCTTCCAATATCCATTGTCCCTTTCAGGAATGAATCCCTGGACAAAAACTGCATTTCCCAGCCTCTCTTGCAGCTATGTGACCATTTGCCTATGTTGGGGACAAGGGAAAATTAGCAGAAGCTTCTGGGAACTTTCTACTTTGTGGAATCTTTCCTTTTCCCCTCCTCTCTCACTCCTCTTCACATAGCTTCTGTTATTAAACACTCGTATGAACCAAGCACCCCTGAAGATATTTTGCAAATATCAACTCCTTTGTTTCTCACAATGTAATGACTATTCCTAGGGCTCTGTTGCAGACAGGGAAATGAAGATACACATGCCAGGTACCCTTGTCTCTATTCTCCTTTGTTTTTTATTTATTTTTTTTTTCCTTTTGATTGTTGCAAAAATCCTAACTGACCCAAAGGATCAGGAAATGATGACTTTGACTCAGGATTTAGTTTGGTGGCTCCTCAAGTTTCCAGCTAGAATGAAGCTTTGCTGGCTGCCACACTTGATCAGGAGTCAGAGCCCAAGGGGGTGTGCCACTGAGCTGCGGGGTCCTGAAGCTGGGTGTCTGTAACAACTATTCACAGAGCAATTTGCTTCTCCTCTCAGCACACAGCTAGGCTACATGCCCAGCCCGCCTTTAGAATAATGTCCAGCTAATGGAATTTGAGTGGAATCCTAGACGTAGCCCATGAGAGGCCACGCTCTCTCTCTCCTTGCTGCTCTTCTCCATCTGGCTACATGCAGGGGATTCTGAGGGGGAAGCACAAGAGCGAAGAAAGGACAGTATCACTGTCCTTGAAACTGACCTTAATTAGGTTGATTTCACAAATAAAGACTAGAGCCTACAGCACACTGAACCCACACAAGGAAGGAAGACTGTGGACCCCTTAGGGTGGATTGTCAGAAACAGCTTTTACTGAGCTAAGACACAGTATTCAGGGGCAGCCGTCATCACAACTAGCCGTGGCCCAAGCCACAAGAGTCCTCAGGTACTCCGTGGGACAGGCTGGCTCATGCACTTTGAATGGCCCACACTGGAATTTCCACATGAGAGCAAAAACACTTCTGCAAGCTCTGGGATTCCATGGCTTCTCTCAGTCCTAGTTGCCTACTAGACACAGATGAATCTCATTTTAAAAGATCATGACGATCACACTGGCCTCTCTGGGGCCTCCTCGCCTTTGCTTTTTTGGCCGCTGTTCGGTTCCAATATGCACCTGACATTGACTCTTGGAAGGCTCCAACAATCAGCGCTTTGCCAGCTTTGACCCTGAGAACCTCCCAAATGCCACTCACCCAGGACACCCATCGGTGCCTCCAGCCTGGGTTATTTCAGGTAACCAGCCTCTGACTAGAAGGCTGAGCACCCTTCGTGCAAACATCCACACGAACCTGACAGATGACTCAATCAGTGAGTGATGACTTGCATTCAGCCTCTGTAACAGCAGCCCCTCAGCGTCTATCTTCCCAGTAGACAATTAAAAACTTGATCTCTGCAACTTCTTAGAACTCCACTTATCACACTGGGATTAAAAAACACCAACCTCAGAATGATTTTTCTGCCAGCTCTTAAACATCCCATAAGGCCCAGAAGCTGGTTTGACCTGGAGCTTGGGATGACCCAAGGCAGCGCTCAGCACCAGGCTTTAAAACGTCTCCCCTCCTCTAGCTCCGAGGAGTGTGGGGAGGATCCGGGAGCCAGCAGCTTGGACGGAGCTCTGTCATGATGCCATGACCCCGATTATCACCTCAGGTCACCAAGACAACTGCCAACCACTGTCTTTCTTGTGGGGGGTGGGAGTAAGCACCAATATTAGACCCTGAGCCAAGAAATCTTGCTTGATCCAAAGGCAGAACAAGTGTTCATAGCTCTAAAATCTCCAGATATCAGGATTCCAGGAATCCTGGGAGGGCTGGGTCCCTTCCTCTAAGTCAGAGAGAGTGCAGTGGCAGACAAAGGACAAATTGCAAATCAGACAGACCACATGTGAGTTTTCCAAGTCACCTGACTCACACAGTCAGTGTCCTCATTTGCAAAATGGGGCACACTTCTATCATAGGAGGACTGGAGGTACTGAACGAAAGGTTATCTTTGAAAGTGGCAGGAACCCTTTTGCCCTTTTACCTCTCGTTGCTAGTGATCTTCATGCTAGTTGTCTTGGTTTTCGTGCCCCGACTCCCAGGGGCTCAGAGCCCCAGCCCTACCAGTTAATGAGGGGCACAGCTTATCAAAAAGCTTGACCTGGGCCCTCCCTGGTGGCGCAAAGGGCTAGGATGCAGCACGGCAAGCTGGCCACAGCCACTTCACTGTGAGTTCGATCCCCGCCCCAGAGGTGACCCACACGGCACAGCAGACCTCTCCTGCCTCGCCCACTGCTCCCTCAGCAGAGTATTTTGTTGATCTGCCTGTTCTGCTCCCCTCTGTCTCTGGTGAATCCTCTCACCGCCTCTGCACCTCTGGTTTGTACCCCAATTCTGTATGCATAAATAAGTACATATTTTTAAAAAGTCATGTAATTGGACCCCCCCGCACCACTTGGGCTAGTAAGAGCACCACCCCATAAGCCTGGGGTGAGGACTGAGCACAGGCTAGGGGCGCAGAGAGCAGCCTTGAGACAGGCAATGTCCAGGAGATGCCGGTTGTCACAGGAGGCAATACCTGCTGCTCGATTTGTCGCCCCTTCTGGACAGAAAGCTCCTTGAGTCTTGAGAGCTTGTGTTTTAGCAGTTTCCAGTTCCCACCCATGGTTAAGTCTCGTTTTTGGACCACCCAGTCCCTTCCCATGGACTCCCCGGCTGCCTGCTCATCGGGGGAAGGGCAGCTGACCAGTTTCTGGGCTGGTGACCCGTTGGCAACTCACTCAGCCCATGGACCTCAGGTCCTTTCCCTAATGTGGGTGGCATCTGTGGGGCATCTGTGGCACTGGCGTAGTGCATGGCCAGATGAAATGTTCCTGTCACAGTCTAGGAGGTGGCCACTATCTAGTCTTAAATGTTCTCCACTGAGTTGTATTTCTCACTGAGTTCACCTCTGGTATGTGTCCAGGGCCCACATTCTTTAGTCACCTGCCCTCGCCTTCCTCCTCTGGCATTCCTGCCCTCTTCACCCTGACACCTCACCATCCCCGCCTCCCCCGCCAAAAGACTCCAGGTCAACTGGATCCACATTTTCCTCATGCAGAAACTGGAGGGCAGTGGCTTTGGCTGCCAGGGGCGGATGCCCACCCAGACACACCGTTTCTGGGCCAGGACAGCCCTCATCTCAGGGTTCTGTGCTGGCCTTCACACGGTCTCTGCTCTCCTTCGACCCAAAAGCAACTCCCAGAAAAGGATGCTGGGGGGGAACCAACCTGCCCCGGGTGGGCGGGGGCATTGGCGTCTCAAGGAAGCTCAGCGACACAGCACCACGTGACACAGGGCCCTTCTCCGAGCTCAAGTGAGGCTGCTGCTCCACCCAAGGAGGCTCCGTCTCCTTGGCCCTGTCCCCTGCCCCTGCCTGCAGACCGCCCTTTCCAGGACTCTGCAGAAAGGCTGCTCTGGGTCTGTCTCTGAGCGACTGCAGCCCCGTTGGAGCCAGGCTGACAGATGCAAACCAACACCTGCCCCAGGGGGTGTGTGAGCAGGGCTGGGGGTCCAGGGGGGCTCAAGAGGGAGGGTGAGCTTGTCTAGGCCCTGTGGAGGGGCCAGGGGAGGGGCCCTCGCTGCGTTCACATTTCCCAGCATCAGTCAAGTCAGGGCCTGGGGCTTCCTAGTGATCACCCACCCGCCAGCCAGCCCAGGAGTCTGAGCATTTAGGGTCCCCAACACCTCTCTATGTGTGCTCACTGTCAAAGAAGGCCTCAAGGCCTGACGGTGCCCGTTGTTTTTCTGGAGTGAGGACTGCACACGCCTCTCACCCCCAGATCAGCCCGGGAGCCGCAGCTCTCAAGAGTCTGTCCTCTGAGACTCATCATGCCTAATGGAAGCCAAAAGTCCGATTTAACCAGCACAGCTAACCGGCCAGCACACGTCACTGAGGAGGCCTGACTTACCCTTCTTGGAGGAACCTACTAGGGGAGCCAAGGAACAAGGAGTTGGGGGAAGCTAGAAGCAGCAAGGCCACGTGTCATTAAATAAAAATGTGGCCAGCCTGGATTACAGCGTGTGTCTAGGGGCTGAATCGCAGTTTGTGTAGCTGAGGTGCTGGGGGTCCAGGCCAAGCCCGCCCCACTGGAAGACCAGGCACCTCCCCTGAGCCTCCTCGAGGACGCGGTTCTTCAGCGGCTCAAGTGTCAATGATCTTGTTTCCCAAGGTCAGAAGGGTGATGGGAATGGGAGGCTATTTGTGTCACCGCAGTAACAAATGACGGGGCCACAGCTGAACTCGGGCAAGTGGAGGAAGGAACCAGAGACATTGTGTTTCTGTTCTCCAGTCTCCATACAGCTGTCTTGAGCCAGAGTTAGTAGTCAGGAGTCTCCTTTTCTTTGGATCATGTGTCCACAGTAGGGAGTAGCCTGGTGGCTGCGCTGACCCTGGTCCACAAAAGGACACTGTATGCAGCCAGAAGAAAAATGAAATGGGCAGCATTGCTGGCTGGACAGCGGGTGGAGCCTGGTGGCCAGTGTGTGGCTTCTGTGAAATGAACGCGTGAATGCAAGGACCCTAATTATTGCTTTCAATGGACAAAGCATGGTGTACATAGAAGGTGCTGCTGGCCACTCTGGCAGTGTCTCAGAGCAGTTTTAGAAGTAAATATAGAAATTCTTGTGTCCACAGATTTACAAAAAAAAAAAAATTTAAGTAAGCAGTGTTTCCACACTTTCCTGAATAGCTCTGATGGGTGACCGATTTTGTTTGTTTGGGTTATTCTGGAGCAGGGGTCCTCAAACTACAGTCCACGGGATAAATCTGGCTCACTGCCTGTCTTTATCAATAAAGTTTTATTGGTTAGGAGTTGGGTTCACTTGTCAGCACACTGTGGCTGCTTTCATGCTATAACAGCAGAGCTGAGTGGGGATCACAGAGACTGTCCAACCTGAAAAGCCTAAAATAGCTGGCCTTTTCTAGAAGCTTCACTGACCTCTGCTCTGTTGGAAATTGTTACTTATAGAACAAGTCCATAGGCTTTTTGTGAGGTGATGATGCAGGGGAAGTTGGGGCCTTTGTTGAGGAGCTGGGCTCCCCCATGAACAAGGAGGGGCAGGTTCTGTGGGTCGTGATGCTGTTACTGAAAATGCGACCCACACAGAGGACCCAAGTGGAAACGCTTGGGTACAAACAGAAATCACCATAAGGCTTTTAAAGAGGTGTTAGACATTTTATCAACTCACGGGATCTCTGACTCACAAAAAAAGTCAGGTCAAGATGGGACTATGATAGAACAAGACATCCCCTTGAGCTCAGACACAGCGGAAGGATCGTAACTTCCTCCTGCGGACTGGCAGGTGTATTTGGGGGGGGAAGGGGGGAGGGGGTTCTATCAGTTTAAGGTTTTGTAAAAATGCCATCTCCCACTTTGCTACCTTTGCTGCAGTTGGGAAAATGTGGAGAATTTCCACATGCCCAGGGCCCTAGGTCCAGTAGGGTTCAACACTCTGTGTTTGGATCTGGTAGACCAGTGGGTTGGCAAGCTGGCCTTGGCCACGGGTCACCCTGGAGAAGGCATATTTAAAATCCCAAAGGTGGGGTTGTGAGATTATACTGAGTAGACACTGAATACTAACATGACTGTGAATGAAGTGAGGACATGCCATGAGGCCTCGCAAGGGAGGAGGCGATGGGATCGAAATGGGTTGTGATGCCAAGTAAAGTGGTAGTGGGAATGTTACGGGACCACGCTGAGAGGGGAAAGCAACATGGTACAGACACGAGCAGTGATGCCATTTACCTATATCTATATGTATATATTAAAAAAGAACACAAAAGAGGGAAATAAAAGTCAGGACGTGTGAGCCTGGTGGTTCCAGACCACAGGGCAACAGACTCGAGCCGTAGAAAGCAAGAACTGAAGTTTAGTTCAAGTCGCAAAGAAGGAAGGAACCAGGTTCCAGCTCAAGGCAGCCAGGGAGGACGAGCTCCCTCTCACCACAGAGCCTGCTTGTTTACTCTCTTCAGGCCTTCGACAGGACCCCCCCACGCCCAAGGCAAGGCTATCTGCTTTGCTGCCAATTCAAAAGTTGCCCTTGTTCAGAGATACCCACATAGATGCACCAGACACCCCGTGGCCCAATGAATTTACCCATCACACCTACGAACCACACACCCCTAGTGCCAACTTTCTCTGAGCTGGGGTGCTATTGCCCCTGCTGAAGACACATGACCCCAATGGCCTGGGTTGGGCGGAGACAGCAACTGGAATGACAGCAAAACCAGCCTGCCCTATCTCTCTGCCTGTTCACTGACAGGACATGTTCACTGGAGTGGTGGGCGAATCCACAGGGACCGAGAGGAGTGTACCCCATTAATCCATTCTTCTGGGGGTAGAGAGAAAGAAATCGGCGAGGGTGGGACCAATGCAAGACATGATCCGCTTTGATAACCCATCCCAGCAGAACGAAGCTCTGGTTTGCATTACTTTCCAAGATCCCCATGCAGTTTCCGTTTCCCCAAAAGGAACCCCCGCACAAAGCAATTAGGCCCGGCCTTGGTATTTTGCTGCTGTTGAAATCAGATCCCAGAGAGGCTGTGAACATCCCTCTGTGCCTGAGCCCCACTGCAATCTCGCGCCGATGTCAAGTTAACTTCTCATGTTCCCAAGTTGAAAAGCAGCTGAACAGATGGTGGCTGACACCTTTCTCAGGAATCCTGGAAACCCACCAGTCTACCCACTGAGGTATGAAAAAAAGAGGGATCCAAAAACGTGGCACAGAGAGAAAAGAGTCTTCCACGGGATGAGTGCGAGAGAGGCCACCCTCTGGGCACGATGGAGCATCACTTGCCACCTCCAAGTTCCAGAGCAGGAGAGGGACTGGCCATCCCTGACGTGAGCCTCAGGGAGCACCCTGACCCCAGCCTGTCCCCTGGCGACGCTCCTTCCCCCAAAGACCCAAAGATGAGTTACAGTATGGCATTCCAAATTTTCATGCTTGCCTGAAAATAACAGCATTTCTTCCAGGTTCTAAATGGAAGCTTAAGTTGTGAAAAGTAGACCATAGAAAATGTGAAGAGAAAGGAAAGAAAAACCAATGCAATCTGCACACCTACTTTTTCCTCGGAGAGCACAAAACTCTACAAACCTATATCCAGACGTTATCGCCGGGGAGCAAACAAGGACATTTTCCCGCTGTTTCCTGACTAGGATAAGAAAAAGAAACCTTGTAGCGAGCGCCAGCCTGCTTGTGACTATGCTGGGCACTCTATTTTTTCTTTTTCCTTTTCCTAATAAACCTGACCTATTAAAATATAAGAAAAGAAATAAAAGAGAAAGAAACCCAAGCAAGGACTGCTTTTGGTGAAGAAGAGAAATGTAGCAGCTTTAAACATAAAGCAATCCTTTGCTAAGGTAAACACACCTGTTTTAAAGTCAAGTGATTTTAGATTTTTAAAATGGGGCAATGTTTGCAGGATAGACTCCCAAATACTGCCAAATTCTCTCCCCGCTTATTACCTCAGACATAACATCTAAATATGTTACCATTGTCCTGGTAACATATTCATCTTTCAGCCTCAGTGACAATTTTGTGGCTGGCCACGTGAAACTCAACTAAAAATTAAGCTCCTGGCAGAACTGCTCTGATCTTTCCATTTCCACAAACTTAGAGCATTATAGAAACCTCAATAGAAACAGGAAGACTCTTAGAATATGGAACAAATTCTTGTTTCAGGGCTAGACTTTTAAAGAGCACCAGCCAAATCGCTCCCTTCACTTTATAGAAGTGGGAACAGCACCCTGAGAGGCTGAACAATTTCCTGAAGGTGACAGCTGGTTGGCAACAGGCAGGTGGGGAGGACCCAGATTCCTGCTTCCTGGTAGGCCTGCCGCGCTTCCCAACACAAAATGAGACAAATCACCCACAGGTTCGCTGAAAAGCCCACTGAGTGGAAGCCAGGACCACAGACTGCCATTTTAGATGGCTTGAGTCAGAGAGCTACTCAGGTCCACCAGAAGGGGAGCACGGGGTGGCCGGCGGGTTCTTTGCCTTCAGCCAGTGAACAACTGTTCAGTGGAGTTACCAGAAGGATGTGCAGACACCCCCGTGCCAACCCCCTCCAAAAAAACACAGTCAAGTCTCACATACCTGTTTTCAGATGCATAAAGATCAAGAATAATTTTTCTCCCACTTTCCAATCCAAAAGGGGCTGTTTAAGCACATGGAGGTAACACAGCCGAGCCCCGACAGTCCACTTGCAGAGCTGCAGACGCGGGGAGAGCAAAGTTAGGGTGCTAGCTGGCCGAAATCCCCTGTAGGGGTGGCGGAGGATGACCGAACATCCTGGACCAGATAAATCTACTGGAGAAGCAACATAGGACTCCCCAGTTGGGCGGATCCTCAATCAGAAAAAGACAAACCTGATGATGAATTCAAAGCAGCCTGTTGCGTTCCAGCGAGGGCCTCTTCCAGGCTGCAGACTGCAGGCACAGCGACGCCCCCATGTGACAGGGCAGAGCCTCGCTGAGCCATCCTCGCCCCTCCTAACCTAGTCACCCACTGTCTTATACTGTCACACTGGAGTCAGGGTCTTAACCGGTGGATTCTGGATGGACACAAGCATGCCGTCGCTAGCAGTCTGCTTCGCTCTGAAAGTCAAGAAAGTGAAGTTCACCTAAAACTCGACAATAAAAAAATGCTAAGGCTAAATTCTGTACAAAGTTAGAAATCTAAAAAGAGGAAAATATGGATTAATGACATTATGAACACCGATAGGTATTTCTGCAAAATAGCTAAGTAGGTAGTCTTCTACCAAAATAAGCTAGAAGTGTAAGAAAAAGGCAAAACAAAACCCACAGGAATACAGCCGAATGATATAAATGAAGTGACAAAAGTAATTAATACTTAGAAAATGAGAAAAATGGAAAAAAGAAAAAAATTCTGAAAAAATATTTTAGAAATGAAGATTGAACTAGAAGGAATGTGAGAAAAAAATAAACAACAAGAAATGCCTTAAGAAAAACAGAAGGTGAAAAATAGAAGAAGAAAAAAGTATGAAAACATAGGATAAAAAGGATTTGGTGACAGGCCTCCCTGGTGGCGCAGCAGGTTAAAGCACAGCACTGAGAAGCTAAAGCCACTTCAGCAAGAGTTTAATCGCAGCCCTGGAGGTGACCACATGGCGCGGGAGACCTCTCCTGACCCGCCCGCTGCTCCTCTCAGCAGTGTACTTCGTCGATCTGCCTGTTCTGCTCCCCACTCGGTCTCTGGTGAAGCCTCTCACTGCCTCTGCACCTCTAGCCTGTACCCCAGCTCTGTATGCACAAATAAATAAATCTTTAACAAAAATAAAAATAAAAGCAAACATCAGCACACACCGACACCTCACTGGGAACCTCCAGAGACCGCTACTCGGAAGCAAGCTTCAGATCACCCAGACGACCCTGGCGGAGCGGGAAAGGCAGGAGGGCCAGGGCTGGTGGGGCAAGGACTGGGAGCTGGTTTGGAAGGTGAGCAGAGACTGTCCTGGCCACCGCTCTGACAGCACAACCTCAACTCCTGCACAGTGCAGAGGACAGAGATCCGGAAAGCTCGAGTAGTGCCATTTGGAGCAACATGGATGGAGCAGGAAGGGCCGTGTGAGTGCAATGAACCCACAGGAGAAAGACAAGTGCGGGACGGGCCACTTATCCGTGGGCGACAGAGGACCCAAACGATGTCAAAGACACGGTCAAAGCTAATTCTTGAAAGCTGGCTCTGGAACTGAAGCATCCGGAGGGGAGAGAAGGGTGGGTGAGAACAGCGGGGAGGGGCTCAGAGGACCCTATGGAGCCCTTGGGTGGCCCGATGGTGGGTGAGTGATGTGGCCCTACCTGTCGGGGGGCCCTTCCAAAATGCCAATGATGTACACCCATGTTAATTCAATAATAAAAAATAATAAAAATTAAGGTTACCTCAATAATAATAAAAATAATGTAAAAATTACTACAAAAAATTAAAGTAAAAACGGAGAGGGGTTGAGGAACACCTAGGTAAAAAAGTTTTGTTTTACACCATCAACTCAGTAGCCTTTTAAAATCTTTGTGTTTTTATGCCAACTCTGTTGTACATCTAATATAAGATGAATGACTGATTATGGAAAATATGAATTCCATTATCTATCCCTTGTATCCTTGAGAACAGAGGTTCATGTAAAAAAAATGGAGTTACAGGTTTAATGTAGAAATTACACAAAAACTTGGTAGTTTTGATTTAGGTCAAATGTATCAATATTGACCCATGAGATAGTTTATCTTTATATATTTGTATGCAGATGACATGGAAGGAAGAACACATCAGAATCTGAAGAATCAGAGAGTGCGCGCAAGTGTGTGTAGGTGTGTGAGTGTGTATGAGTGTGTGTGCACGTGAGAGTGCGTGAGAGAATATGTGTGTGTGTGTTTAGCTCCCCCGAAAGGGAAATATGACTTGCCCAGAGCAGCGAACTTCCCAGTGCTGACATTGTGACCTTGAAGTCCTATATTTTATTCAAGGAGAATTAAGCACTTGTTGAAGTCACAAGGACTTCCCGAAGAATTGCCTGCACTCGGGCTGGTGCAGGAGCTGTGGAAGACAAGCCTGGAACCTCTTTCACAGAGAGAGCAAGAGAGCTGTGAAAGATGCCGTTCTGCGGAAGATGCACCTGATTCAGTGTGGCTGGGGGCCTCAGGAGAGAAGAGACCCAGTCTCAATATCATGTGACAACAGAGGCAGAGGATGGACAGAGGCAGTTGCCAGCAAAGAAGCACCAAGGTTCAAAGACCACCAGCAGGAGTTCGAAAGTGGCAAGCCTACCCATCTCAGGAGGAGCATGGTTCTTCCACCTTTCTTGGTTTCTAGCATCCAGAGCCACAAAGGGGCAAATCTCTGTGGTTTTAAGTCACCAAGCGTATGGCATTTCGCTAGGGATGGCACAGAAGGAGGCATCAACTTGGCAGGGACATGGTCAAATGTCATTCTGAGTGTTTCTGTGACGGTGTTTCTGCTGGATGCTATTAACACTCAAATTCGTACGACTGCTTTGGATGGCAAAATTGCTCGCCCCAATGTGGTGGGCTCAGCTAACTTACAGAAGTTCCGAACAGAATCAAAGGCTGCGTGACAAAGAATTCTTTCTCTCTGTGTTCACACTTGGAATCAGACTGGAACTTATACCATCTGCTCTTCTAGGTCTCTAGCTTGCTGATCACAGAGTCTGGATTTCCATAGCTGCAGAAGCCAATTCCGTATAGCAAATATAAATAAAATAAATATATCCTTTCAGTTATGATCCTCTATAGGATCTAGCCCACCACAGGCAACCCCGGGAAACTATTTCTAGGTAATGGCAAGCATAAAATAAGGGGTCCTATTTAACACACACTTGTCATCAAATAGAAACGGTTCACGCTTCAGACAACTACAAAATAAACTGATTTTTATCATTTTAATTGTGTACTGTCTTCAAGAAAATGAAACAAAGGTAAAAACATAGAATTAAAAGTTTGAAGAAATGACTAAAGAGGGCCCTCCCTGGTGGCGCAATGGGTTAAGGCACAGCACTGAGAAGCTAAAGCCACTTCTGCATGAGTTCGATTCCCGCCCGCCCCGAGGTGACCACATGGCGCGGCAGACCTCTCCTGACCCGCCCCCTGCTCCCCTCAGCAGTGTACTTCATTGTTCTGCCTGTTCTGCTCCCCACTCTGTCTCTGGTGAAGCCTCTCACCGCCCCTGAGCCTCTGGCCTGTACCCCAGTTCTGTATGCACAAATAAATAAATCTTTAAAAAAAAGAAAAAGAAATGACTAAAGAAAGCTGGTGTGGCCCTATTAGTGTCAGATAATATATGCTTTACAGAAAGTAGTTTTTATCAGCGATAAGGCAGTTACTTCACAGTGATAAAAGATTGCATTCACCAGAAACGTATAATAATTTAAAATGTAATACCCTTAATACTATGTCCTCAAAATATGTAAAGTAAAACTTCACAAAATTATACAGAGAAAGAGAAACCCGCAATCAATATGGGAGAATTTGAATAAAATGAATAAGCAGCTTAAAAGATTTCCAGAACATATTAGAAAGTCACCCTCTATAGCATAATAGTGCAAGCATAAGCAAGTTACAGAAATTGGCAGAACTGATCTTCCTCCTACCCTTAGTATGAGCTCTGACCACACATCAGGTAAAAACAATGAGGAGATAATGAGATCAGACATGATGTCCAAACAATGTTTTAATTTTCAAGAATGATATTTTAAGTAAGGCTTATATCCACTGTCCTCGATGATGAATGAAGTGGTCATTGTGCCTGAGGACACTTGCTAATGGGAAAATGAAGTCATTGCCATTTTGCTGACGCTTGAAGCTTCCATCCACTTTCCAGGAAATGGTAGTAGAACAGCTGGATTTTGACATTAGGTAGGAGGGGTAAGAGACCTGTGTTCCCTATCTCAAAAAATTAGTGCTGGAGGGATCCTAGATCCAAAGTAAAATCTAAACCTGGGAAGTGTGAAGCTATCAAACACAGAATAGAAATAGGATAGACTTCTTAAATAGGACTATTCATGAAATAAAATAACTGTTAAATTGAATTTTATCCATCAAACTTCAAAGTTGCCCATCAAAGGATGCCAGAAGAGGCAAGCCACAGAATAGCAGAATATATTTGTAATGCATTCCAACAAAGAACTCAGATCTGTAATATATAAATAACCCCTACAAACCAATAAGGAAAAGATAATTATTTTTTTAGTGGATATAATGTATGAACTTCATAAAAAAAAAAAGATAGCCAAATGATTAATAAAAATATATGCCATGATTACCTAGGTAAATACAAGTTAAAACCGCAATATTACATCAACAGACGCCGACTGGGGTGCTTAAAATTTAAAAGATCAATATCAAGTGTTCACAGGGATCAGAGCAATTGAACTCTCATTGATTTCTGACAGTAGCATGAACAGGAAAGCTGTTTGACAGCTTCTAACAAAATCAAACATACACCTACTCTATGCATCTTGTACAAGAACACTTCGAGCTTCTTTCTGATTTCCACAGTAGACACAATTCAAATATCCACAGGTAGGAGAATGAATACACAAATGGTGGTTTATTCGTCTGTTTGTTCATGCCCAAACTACTACACAGCAAGGACAAAAAAATAAGATACGAATACATACACCAAACTGGATGTTTCACAAACTTTGAACAAAAGAGGGAGGGCACAGAAGACCATGACTGTTTATGTAGCGTTTTAGAATAGGCAAAACTAGTCCACAGTGGTTACTGCTGCAGGTATTTAACTGGAAAGAGGTTCTGAGGCTCAGGAATTGTTTCATATCATGATCTGGGTTACAGTTATGTGGGTGGAGGCCTAACTAAAAACTCACTAACACATGTGATGGTGTTGTTTTAAGATTTATTTATTTATGCATACAGAGCTGGGGTACAGGCCAGAGGTACAGGGTTGGCGAGAGGATTCATCAGAGACAGAGCAGGGAGTAGAACAGGCAGGGTGAAGAAGTAAACCGCTGAGGGGAGCAGCAGGCATGTCAGGAGAGGTCTGCTGTACCATGTGGGTCACCTCCGGGGCAGGGATCAAACTCGCTTTGAGGCAGCTGTGGCCAGATTGCAGTGCTGTGTCCTAACCTGTTGCACCACGAGGGAAGGCTCAGACGTGTGCTTTAGGCAATGTAAAAGCAAACAAAAATCTAGAACACAAAATAAACTTCTACAATTTTCTAGCAATCATTTTTATTTTGGTTTGAATTTTTTTAATTTATAATATAATAGTTTGTTTTTACATCATTTTGTGCCTTCTTCCATTTCAGTTGTAATCCCTGTGGACTTCCCACCACCAAATCACCCGTGTGCCATTAGCATAGTCCTGTGTACTCCCCCCACCCCCGTTTTTTATCCCATTCCCCACTCCACCCCTGTAAAATGTCTCTGGTATGTAGTTGTTCATTATTATTTGCTCCCCTCCGGACCTTTATGCACCTGCTATGAGTGAAACCATCCACTATTTTTCTTTTTCTTTCTGGCTTATTTCACTAAGCATGATCCCTTCCAGCTCCATCCATGTTGCTGCCAAAGGCATTTGTTTATTTTGGTTGCTGAGTAATATTCCATTGTGTATATATACCACATCTTTTTAACCAGTCATCCACTTTCGGGCATTTGGGTTGACTCCATGTCTTTCCTATTGTAAATAAAGCAGCAATAAACATGGGGGTGCAGGTGTCTTTTTGAATCAGTGTTTTTGTGTCTTTTGGGTAGTTACCTGGGATTGGGAATGCTGGGATATATGGAAGCTCCATGTTTAGCAGTTTGAGGAACTTCAAACAGTTTTCCATAGTGGTTGTACTAGTTTGCATTCCCTCCAGCAGTTCAGGAGAGTCCTTTTTTCCCAACATCCTCGCCAACATTTGAGCAATCTTTTTTTTTTTAAGATTTATTTTTATTTATATGCATGCATGTAAGAACTGGGGTGTAGGCCAGAGGTATGAGGTATGTGTATGTGTGAGAGAGAGAGGATTCACCAGAAACAGTGTGGGGAGCAGAACTGGCAAATCTACTGAAATACACTGAGGGGGAACAGCAGGCAAGACAGGAATGGTTTGCTGTGTGTGTGGGTCAGCTCCCTGACTGGAGATCAATCTCATTCAATAGCTTGATAGCACTGAGAATTTAAAAACCTGCACCACAAGGGAGGTCTTAATTTTCTAACAATCTTTAACATTCCAGTCAAACTTTAAAACATTTCATTAATGTTTAGAAGTCTCTCCTAAAATTTTTGGTATAAAAGACCAAATTGACATACCATTTACATATGAATATTTGTTCTTTGTCACACATGAAAATAGCAGGTATAATATGTAGAAACAATGAAGATAAGCTAAAATGCATTCATTTATCAGCAAATGGTGCTAAAAGACTCAGAACATATTGCTGAAGATTTGAAAATATTAGAAAAATATGTAATGTGGATCATTTACTGTACAGTTTTTTTTCACATTATCATAAGTTTATGGTACTTGCTAAATTTTGTTTCAGTGATGAACACACAAAGAATTTGATTGTTTTGGGCGCTGTTAAGAAAAAGATCTAGACAGTGGAGAAGATAGATTCCTAATAGCACAGGACTTTATTAAAGATAGTGTATTATAAGAATGTGTGTTTGTAACTCCAGCAGCAATGGTTACACCAATTGTACTTTTATAAATGAATTCCTACAATGGGATTTCAGAGTTGGTGGTACACATGAAGAGTGCTCACAGCACCCATCTCAGGCAAAGCAGTTCCTTATGAGAACTGGAAGGTAAAAGCACGCAAAATGATACAAGCTGTCACCTGAGTGCTTAATTTCATGAAAACAAGGCATCTGATATGTAGTCAAGTCTTTCTGTAATGCCAGGTAGTGACCTTAAGAAACAGGTGTTGCTGCAAAAAGAAGGGGGGAAAAGCTCCAGATTTCCTGACCTTTTCTGGGATAACAAGTAGCTTTCAGTAATGTAGGTATATAGCAGGTAAATTTGAAGAAAGAAGCTGATTTCTTTCTTTATCCTTACAGTGGATCTAAGTTTCAAGTAAGACACTGCTTGGAACAATGAATTCTAAATTAACATGCTACCAGAGACCATTTTGAAACAGTTGTTTTTAAATGTTTCTAACAGGTTGTGATACTGACTTTGATTCGCATGGTTACAATAAACTCCTGAAAATTCCTGAAGGTGTCCTTTTTACAGGGTTTACTATTCAAGTCTACTAAATTTAGAACCCGGTACAAAGTTGCAGCCTGGTAAACTAGGAAACCAAAATACTTCCCATGACATGGACCCAAAATATGAATGCATTCATTTTAAACCATATTAATCATATTTATATTAAAATTAATCTAAGCTTTTTATGTTAACCAAATATTTTAGTATGGTTAATAAAAGCCAACTTCAAACAGGTTGATTTTGTTGATTGTCCTTTTAGCAATCTATCTGATGATAGCTGTAGGTGTAGTTATGAGTATGGAAGAACATGATGCAGATTTGATTGGGCAAACACACACACAGATACTGTACCCTCAGTATTTTTCTGATGGGAGTGCTCTCAGTCGAGCACTTTGCTCTTCTGCTTCGCCAACTGTGCTTTACTTCCTTTTCCACAGCCCTCCAAGGGCTTGGCTAGATGATGGCTAAACGAATTGAGTGCCAGGGAATGGCTGCCTCCCAGTGGCCCAGGGGATCTTGGAACATTCTGGAACACCTGACATTTCTATCACACACCAAACCAAAACCTGCCTCCTTGTCCCCGGTCATTGTTCCTAGCTCCTCACTTGGCCACACCACACGCAGGTTCTTGCTCAGCTGGGTGACCTTCAATGTCCTGGAAGATCCTTGGACTTTATCTTCTCAGAGTGAGTCTAACTCACTGTGGTTGCCTGACATCCCATCCCATTCCAAACAGCACTGCTCTTCAGGAGGATTCCCGGTGTGGTTTTTATTGGGAAGGGAGCAGCCACTGCCCACTGTCCAGCCTGAGGTCAGCAAGTGTGCTGCATGTGATATTGCAGTACCTGAGCAGGGGCACAGGGTGTGAGATAGTTGGAGCGTGGGTCGGCCCTCGGGGGTCTTCTCAAGGTCCATCTCTCTTCGCCCAGCTCACACCAACACAGTTCTAATTCCCTGTGCGCCCTCCAGCCTCTGCGTTTTTGCATGTTCTGTTCCCTCTCAATTACCATCTTTCAACTCAGATCAAGTGAGTAGAGCAGACTCCGTCTACACCCACGGAGTCCTGGGGCCTGGGAGGTCTACAGGACAGACAATGTCTTCTCTCAGACACCTGACTGTGTCTCCGCCTGAGAGTGCCTGTGGCTACTCTCCACCAAACATCCGTCTGCATGTGTGATCAGTCTCCGCCACCATCTTCTCTATCCACTCAGAGCCACAAGCCATTCATACAGGGGAGACATGACTCCCCCTCCCATGACAATCCTCTGGCTCCCCCCACGGGACTATTCACCATGCTTCTCTCTTCCCAGATCAAAAGGGCACACACTTTGGAGATACAGTCTGACCCTGCCACACAGTAGCCCACCTTATGCTGAATTCCCTGTGCTTGTGATAACTTTATCCATATCCTAGGTTTTTCGTAAGGATTCAAGTGCCTATCGAAAGAATCTTCACGTAATTTGTAGCATATAGCTGACACTCAAAGACAGGTGCTGTTTTACCACTCAGCCGACATTTATTGAGCCCCTTTGGGGTGTCAGGCCCCTGGTGAAGGATTTTACAGCACTACTGCCTCTAATCCCCCCAGTCAGCCTAGGAAGTGTGCTCTGCTACACACTCTGGGGGCCAGGCACTCTGCTAAGTCCTTCACATATGAAGAAGTCATCAAATCCTTGAAGGAGCTAGAGCACCGAGCTGGAGGATCCTGTCCTGGGTGCAGGATGCTGCTGCCAGCTGCCTGCCACATTGGGTGTGCAATGGCCACGCCCTTGGGCTCCACTTGCCTCCAGGCATTACCCAGCCATCTGAATGGAACCGATTCAGGGGCAAGAGTCAGGGGCAAGAACTGCCGAATGAAGTCCAGCAAGAGCTAGCAGCCACCTCTCTTGGGTTTGCATTCTGCCAGCACATCTGGGAAGAGGCGAGGCGGCAGTGGCTGCCACGTTCCGAATCCTGCGCTCTGGCTGCTGGGCTGCGAACCTGGGCTCTGGAATGTCAGGACAGATCCAGACAGCCTTAGTTTGCACCCAAGCTGGGAACCAATAAAACAATGACTGGAAAGTAATGATCTACAAGCTATTCTTGCTGCAATGTTTCCACAGAAATATACTATGTAGCAAGGTAAGTATACTCTTGGAAACTTGGAAAACCCCCCAAACTGGTTGAAGCTGTTTTTTTTCTTTTTTACTATTTCACAGAAAAAAGAGAGATAGAGGGGGGAAAGACCCATATTTCTTGAATTTAGCTTTGTTCACACAAACTTTCTTTTTTAAAAAGAAAAACTGGCACCATTTAACCAAAGCATGAAACTGTCGTTCCAGTAACTTTTTAAAAAAAAAATTGCGTGGCTTGGAAAATTCATTTCTGTTCAGAAGAAGAAACCCGAAACAGGTCTTCGGAGTGAAAATGATCACCCTCCTCCTCAGGAGGCGGATGGACAGTGGATGGGTTAGGGAACAAGATGCTCAGCCAAAGAAAAGGGCTGCCTGCAGCTTGCCTAAAATAGAAACCAAAACTTAGCAAACCTTTCCCCCTGCGGGCCCCCTTAGGCCCCTTCAGCCTGCTGGAACAGGCAGGAAGCCTGGGCCCCACCAAGCAAGCCCCTGAGGCAGTTAAGGATGCCAGGCCCCCTCTAACCCTGTCACCTATGGGCTCCTTCCCACCTCTGGGACACAAGTTCACCCTCTGGCTCCCCTGCCCAATCTCATACTTCTCCCCTCCTTCTCCCAGGCAGCGGTTGGCTTTGTTCAAATCACATCGATGTTCAGCTGAAGAAATTCAAATCACATCGATGTTTGGATTCCCCTTAAGGATCTTTGGAAAAGAGACCTGTGCCAGGAGCCTTGCTGAAGGAGTCGTTGGCCAGGTAAGTTGTTTCTCCTTGTGGGACAAGCCTTGGCTTTGAAGTACGAAGGGTCAAGGCTCAAAGCCCAGTTTTGCCACTGGTGGTGTTACCTGTAAAATGGCGAGGATCACTCCTAGCTTGCGAGTGTGGCTTCAGGGTTAGCAATGAGAGTGAGCAAGCGCCAGCCCACGTGGTTTGTGTTTGGCGACCTCGGCTTCCACCTGCCCCAGCCCGCGGTCTCACTAGCACACCTGAGCGGCTAGAAAGGTAGGAAGAAGTGGGGCGAGGAAATGAAGCGCTCCTCCCTACTCTCCCCCACACCTGCCAGGCTGGCACTGACCCTCATCTGGGGCCTTATTACTGTGCCACGAGGAATTTGCACCCCGCCGCTCGGCTGACAGGAAAAGTGATGCCCGCATCCCCTCGAGCATCGCGAATGGTTCCCATGAAATCGCCTGGCGAAGTCACACCCTCCAGTCGAGCTTCCTTCCGAATCAGAGCGCCGGACGGTCCCATAAAAAGGGCTTTGTTCCTTCTTTTCCCGCGCCTCTTCCTTCCCGGGCCGCCGCCTCCCCCTGCCCTCTTCCCGGGCCCCCAGCGCGCACACAAAAGGAGACTGCGAGACCGAGGTACCGGAACCTGGGGCTTGTTTACCACGGGGGCGCCTCGGCCAGACGCTGCCCGGCGCCGCCACCTGCCGGCAGGACACGGCACTGCGCGCTGCGGCCAGCACGGCGGGCCGATGACCCAACGCCGCAGGCATCTGAGGATAACCTTTCCCCTTTCTTTCCAAGACCAAATAAGGGGGCTCTTCCCTCCGCGCGCCGGGCCAGTGGCGGTTGGTCCAAGGGGCGTGGAAAGGAGGATCCGGGAACTGGGCTGACGGTCGGCAAAACAACCGACCACATTGTTTTCGCGGCGGCCGGCCTCCCCCTCCCTCCGGGTGGGCACGGCCCGAGGGCAGGCGGGGCACCCCCTGCAGCGGTGGGCGCCGGGGGGCCGGCGGGCGATCGGGCCCTGCACCCCAGCCCCAGAGGCAGCGCGTCCGGCCTCCCAGCCCCCCAGAAGTGGAGGGCAGGGTGCCCGCGGGTTCGCGCCCCTTTGCCGCGCACCCTGCAGACCTTTGGGGCGGGCGGGCCGGGGGCACAGCCTGAGTGGGGAGGCAGGCCAGGCTGCCAGGCCTCGGAACCCTGGCATCTCCCCCGAGGGAGGGAGTCACCAGTGGCTGACAGTGTTTGGTAACCACAGAAACCGAGATTTGACCTATATTTTCGAATATGGCCTCAACTCTAGTTTTCCTTCTAGAAATCAAAGTAAGAGTGTCTGACCTGGCTGGCTGTTGATTTCCCTCCTGCTTTGGATTCCAGAATGCCACCCAGAAGCTTGGGCACGTCCGGACACCTTGGGCACTGGTTGGCAGATGACTTGCGAGGGTCTCAGCGCCCGGGGCCAGGAGGCAGGGCCAGGTCCAGCGGGCGCCTCTCACAGACCCCCCTGCCCGCCAGTGGTGGGTATGGTTTGGCAGGGCAACTGGAAGATATTTACCAGGATTATAAATATATAAACCGTTTGGCTATTTGATTCCGCTTCTGAGTTTATCCTATGTGGGTAATCCCTAGTGTGTATTTAGATGGTGTTCATACGAAGCTTAAGTGAGCATTTACTATATGCTAGGAACTATTATAAATAGTGACACGTACCTACTCATAACATGCCTGTGCACAGGTCATCACGTCCCCTGTTTATGGAGGAGGAGCATGCCTGAGAAGTTAAGGTTCCACCCATAATTCCCCCCCTCCCCGAGTGGATTTCTGGTGGACTCTGGGATCCCTGACCTGTGCCCTTGACCGAATCCCTAAATGTTTATCAATGGGGATTTGATTAATTTAGTGTACATCCGTATAATAGAATACTCTCCAGCCACCTAAACGGTGATGTAGATTGGGAATAATTGGCCTGGGAAAATGCCCATGACGTACTGTTGAGTGAAAACGGCTGGTTACACCACAGTGCTCATGGCAGGACCCCCCAGCGCTGCCGTCAGGCGGGCTGCGGCCACCTGTGCTGGGGGGACCTCAGGCGGCTGGTTCCACGAGAGTGCGTTCTGTATGGCTGAACCCATTCGTTTTAGAAATGAATGTGTTTTATTTTCTAATTTAAAGACGGCTATGTTTTGGGCCCTCCCTGGTGGCGCAACGGGTTAAAGCACAGCACTATAAAGCTACCGCAGCCCTGCAAACTGAGCCCCGGCCAGGGAAGTGACCCACATGGTGCAGCAGACCTCTCCTGACCCGCCCGCTGCTCCCCTCAGCAGTGTGTTTCAGTACATCA
>NW_004567136.1:7858016-7875956 GCF_000260355.1 Condylura cristata | reverse complement strand
CCCCCCAGCGCTGCCGTCAGGCGGGCTGCGGCCACCTGTGCTGGGGGGACCTCAGGCGGCTGGTTCCACGAGAGTGCGTTGTGTATGGCTGAACCCATTCGTTTTAGAAATGAATGTGTATTATTTTCTAATTTAAAGACGGCTATGTTTTGGGCCCTCCCTGGTGGCACAACGGGTTAAAGCACAGCACTATAAAGCTACCGCAGCCCTGCAAACTGAGCCCCGGCCAGGGAAGGGACCCACATGGTGCAGCAGACCTCTCCTGACCCGCCCGCTGCTCCCCTCAGCAGTGTGTTTCAGTACATCAGCCTGTTCTGCTCCCCACTCTGTCTCTGGCGAGTCCTTATACTCCTTCCACCTCTGGCTTATACCCCAGTTCTTGTATGCATAAATAAATTTTTTTTTAAAAAAAACTATTTTGCTTTTGAAAAACATAACAAGTATTTCTCAGATTATATAGCAGAGATACCCATAACATCTTAATATCTTTTAAAATTTTAAATTATGCATGGCTTAAAAGATAACAATTTTAAGATCATAATTCGGCATGAAATAGAGAAATACAGCAATATGAAGTAGACTGGACATGGTATTCCTAGAGGCAGCCTGTGTACACGTGCACAGGACCCACTTTCTCCAGAAAACCTTCCCCAATCCCCAAAGTTGGACGGAACAGCTCCCCACGCTCTGTGCAAGTGAGAACTTGTGTCCCGACACTCAGCTACGTGAGCACATACCTATGTCACCAGCTAAACTGTAAACTCAGAAAGGGAGGCTTAGCTTGGTGAACTGTTTTCCCTGTTCCTTGCACAGCGCTTCACTCACTGCAGGTTCCAAGCATGTATTGATAGATTGGTAGAAATCCGCATCGATGGAACAATCCACAGAAGAATTAATTGCATAATTAGATGTTTGATGTCTGAGTCTGTTAGATGATTGTTGCCTTGGGGATGGAGCTGTGTCTGTGCTATTCAGTCCCATAGCCTGGTACGTGGACAGAGCCTGGCACACAGCAGGTGAAAAGCTGTAAAGCTCACTAGGTGAACGGGACAGAGCTGCTCTGGCCCAAGGGGTTCTTCCCCCTGAAAATTAAACAAGTTTCCTCTCCTTGTGCAGGGGCCTTTGTCTGCCAGGTGATTAAGCATCTCTTTGAGGCATATTCTCAGCAAGAACTGGCTCTAGTTAACACAGCGAAATAGCACAGCTCCTGGAATTGATGGGAAGGCAGGAGAGGGAGACTTGGAAGGAAGTGAAAGGAAAACTTGGCTAAGATCAGGTCAGGGAGGGGTGCTGGCACCTACACCGCTGCCTCCTTCCCCCATAGTACCCCCCTGTGACAGGTGTCCCACAGTACAGCGATTCCATCTTGTGTCTTCATCTTGGGGTGGGGGGGGTGGGGTTGTATATAAGCATATTGCTTATGTGAAAATATTGCTGCTTTCAGCCAGCGTTCTCCAAAGAGATGCTCTTGACAAATCTCCCCTCACCCAAGCAACTCAACCCTTTGTGACGCGTAAGTGGACCTTGTTTCCAGCACTCCCCGCCTGATTGTGGGCTCACAGCTTTGGGATTCATCTGCTATGCGGCTCAGGGCCTTTGTTGGAAGTTCCAATTTAGCATCCTGCAGAAACTGGCCAATTAGGTGATCATTACAAGGGTCTTGGCCTGAGGGTAATTTGCTAAATTGTCAATTTAGGATTTCAGTGTCCCACTCTATGTGCATTTATAAACATACAGACTGGAAACGTTTAAAACGTCATACATTTACTCAGTATGAGAGGTAGATGACTTCGTTTGAAAGGGAAATGGGTTAGTTCTTGGATAATGAGTGCAAGAGGTGTCAGTGCTGGCTTCAGTCTCCATCTGGGGTCTTAAGTGATGAGCCAAATTCTTGCATGGTCAGGGTGAGACCCTATATGAGTCTAGGAATGGACCCTCAACCTACAAGGGAGTGGTGGCATTGGCTGGCAGGGAAGGAATATAAGAAGAAACCACACTGACTGCCTCCCATCGCCTCTCACAACCCAACCACTTGCAGTCATTTATTCCACTGGCTGCCTATTATCTTCCCACCAGGTGGTAACAACTGAAAGACTCCACTCTGGGGGCTCCCTCTGGCCCTTCACAAATTCTGCTCTGTCTCATGGTGTTCTCTCACCTTCCTGGAGGGGAAGGTCAATCATCAGTCATGGCCTCTAAGCACCTTCTAACAGCCTCTCACTCTCTAAATCCCGACAATAGTCAGCTTGAGGGAAGTGCTGCTGTAGTAACAAGTAGTTCCCCAAACTCAGTTGCTTAAAACACAAGCATTTCTTTTTAAAAAAATTAACACATTTTATTGATTTACCATTGACTTCCAATAATATATAAACTGGGGTACATCATCATCTCTGTGTATTTATAAACCCCCTCTCACCCACCGCCAAAGTTCTAGTGTCCTTCCCATTGTCAGGCTAATGGCTTCTACTCGGCCTCCCTTCCCCACCCCACCCCCCACCTCTAGTAACCACATTAGTTTTCAGAGTTACTTTTTGTCAAGTTTTGTGCCTCATTTGTTGTTTTTGTTGTTCACCCATGAGAGAATCATTCAGTAATTGTCTTTTACTTTCTGACTTATTTTCACATAGTAGAACCCTCAAGTTCCATCCTACCCAAAATGCTTCACCCTTTCAACAGAGGCGCTCCGAACACTGGCCCGTGTGCAGTTGGGAGAGTCGCGTGACCACTGTGCCCAGGAGCTGAACGGCAGAGTTGCCCAGAGTCAGCTAATCCCTTGACCCCTGCCGGCTGAGCCTTGGCTACGTGCTCTTGGTCACCCCACCTGGCGAGTATGGATGCATGAACCCCACTCCTAACCATGCTCCCCTGAAACACCCACTCTTACACCTCCAGGGCTAAGAATATTTGGAGGGTAACAGAAAAACAGAAACACACTCTCATCTTGTGCGGGAAGCTGATGGGTTTTGGCCAGTGGTGACTGGAAGAAATGGAAGAACAGCCTGCTTCTTCCC
Source organism: Condylura cristata (assembly GCF_000260355.1). NCBI lineage: Eukaryota > Metazoa > Chordata > Mammalia > Eulipotyphla > Talpidae > Condylura > Condylura cristata. The sequence continues at coordinate 7,872,945 of NW_004567136.1, read as the reverse complement.
CTTGGCACTGGACCCTTCGTGGGGCCTTGCCATGCTCCCCACCAAAGAAAAGAATCCCTCCATGTGCCCGCAAGGAACCAACAAGTGCCCCTGGACTGCCATAGAAGCCCACCTGAAACAAATGAACTTGGTCTGTGCTAGTTACAGACGTTTCAAAGTTTCAGCTATTTAAATGATAGCAAATGTCTTCTAATATTCTCAAGAATAATCCTAAGGGAAAAAATGTTTCTAGAAAGGTTGTCTTTGTCCTTCCAGAACATTAGATTTTCCACATGTCATTACCCAGTGAAGACCCCCCCTTCTATATGATTAAAAACCAATCTGCTCCCATGTTTGCATGTGGCTGTGTGTTTAGATCACATGCAAGAAAGCGGACAAAGCCTGGTGTTGGAGTTGAGGTCAGATTGGGAGAAAATAATCTCCCAGCTCTGCCTGGAGAAACGAGGAAATGCAGCTGTTCACACACGTGGTGGTATGCAGCCGGGCCGCGGGCGGGCCCCTTCTCCCCTAGGCTTGCCGGGGGGTTTGCCAAGGTGATGCCCCAAAGATGCTATTGTTACATCTCCTTACCGCACCTCCATTACAGGTATGAGGCCGAATCATCAAAACAGTTGCAGTGATCCTCCTGGTGTCAACTTAGAAGTTGCTGGTCATGGTTTTGAAGGTCCCACTGATCTCCTCTGGCTGGGATGAAATCACAGTTGCCCAGGTCAAGGTCAAACAAGCAAGAGGTGGGGCAGGGTCGAGTCCTAAACCCTCTGCCCTTTCCCTGCTGTGGGGGAGAGAAGGACCTTCCCGCAGCCCCACGCCCTGCTGGCGGCTGGCCCTCCTGATGGGGCAAAGAGACCAGCTCCCAGGGAACAGACTGGGGGCTGCTGGCGGGGGGTGGGGGGGCAAGGAAGGGAGGGGGGGCACCTTGCTGGTGGCCCCAAATTCCTGTGTCTTCCCACAGTGACTGGGAGGCAGGGCCCCTCTCTGGGCAGCTCCTATTTCGAGGCCACAAAAGCCAGGGGTTTGCTTCTCCCAGAGATATAAGGAGACACTATTCACATGGATTTGAGCTCAGAATGAGACAGGGACCAACATCTGGGCAGCTTAGAGAGGGCAGTGGTTCCTGCCAACATGGCATTTCAAAACTGAGATGGCTCGTGCCCACAGGAGACGGCTAAGTATGTCTTTGGGAAGGCGTCACCCAGGGTCCCGAAAAGCCATTCAAACCAGCATCGAATGTTTGTACACCTGCCCCATACCCGCTCTCCCCTCCCCTTCCAGTGCAGGGTCTTGAAAACAGCCCATGCAAACCACACATTGCCCCCAAGTCTGCTTGTATGACCCCTTTGGACTCAACAGTGTTTTAAATAAAAACAAGTTCACATTTTAACATCCGTGTCTCCTACGGCTTAAGAAAACACCCTGGAATTCTAGCGTCACTTTACTCGCATTGGCAGGTGGCCTCCGGGGGCCCCCTCTAGGGGACCTGTCTCTGCCCCCACGCAGAGCACCCGCGTCTGCACATCTTCCCATAGGGAAGCCGAGAATCTGCTCTTTACCACCCAGCTTGAACTACTGTTTTTCTTACAGAAGATGCGTTTTGCTTTGTACCACCCGTGCTCCCCCCCCCACTCCCCCAACCCCTATCAAAGGTGGAAAAAAGAAAGCTAAACGCGCCTGTGCTCTCCCTGGCTGGCTCCTTGGAGTCACGGGGCTTCAGGGGTCGCCTGAAACAGAGGATTGCCTCTCCTACAGGCCCGGTGTGGCCATTTTTCTCTTGGCTCCAAGGTGTCTCTCTGCTCCCGCTTTTCCTAGAGGAGAGATCTGGACCACTGGGGACATGCAACTGTTGTTTGTTTTCCAAGAAATATTAATAACAAAGTTAATATTTATTGAGCATTTACTCTGTGCCTGTGCCTGGCAGCTTCCCAAGTGCTTTACGTAAATGAACCTATGTAATTCTCACAGGAAGATGCAGCAAAAGCAATGATTCCTATTTTATAGATGACAGAACAGGAAGAAAGAGCTTCAGCAACCTGCCCTGCACGCACGCACGTCTTAAGGACAAAGGAGCAGAAGCAGTCGGGGAGTGGCCAGCCCGCACCACTGCAGTGGCCCCCAGAGCTCAGTGTCTTCAACCCACAAAGGTTTCCTCGTTGCGTCTACTGCCTGGTGATGGAGGGTCCTGGTGTACCAGCCTCAGCCGGGACAGACAGCGCTCACCTGTGGGTCATTACAGGCAGAAGCAACTGAAGGTGCTTCAGCTCCTGAAGGCTTCCTGAGGCAGGTGACCTTCATGACGTCTGCCTGCTTTTCATTGGCCCTAGGAAGCCGTGGCCACGCCCACCTCCCAGGGGTTGTGGAGGGGCCGGGCAGAGAGGCCTGGTGCAGTCTACAGACAGGAGCTAGTGCGCTGTTTGGGGTCCCAGAACATGGTGTGGCCCAGAGTTGAGACCTGGGCTGTTGTCTGCTCCCTGGCAACTGCTGCCTAGACAGGACCGATGGCTTCAGGGGCCTTGAGAGGGCCTCAGCAGTAGTGGCATGGAGAGAAGCGCGTTCTACTACCCAGGGCCTTTGCATATGCGTCACCTGCCCCTGATCTCTCTGTACCCCACCCAGGTCCCCATTCATCCTTCATGTCGAGTTCGAGTTCTCTGGGAAGCCTCCCCCGACACCCTGGAGTGGATTAGACCCTCCAGTTAGGCCCTCCAGTTACTCTCCTTCAGAACACTCTGTCGTTTTACTTTTTGCCTCTTAAATCTGCACAACACTGCAGTTTGTGTTGGTCCTTCCCTAAAATCCTTGCAGCTTAGGGCCTCCCGGGTGGCCCAGCGGCTAAGTCTCAGTGCTCTCACCACTAAGGTCTGAGTTTGATCCCATTGCCCTGCCAAGGAGGTGACCCGCAGGGTGCAGCAGACCCCTCCAGTCTCCCTTCTGCTCCCCTCAGCAGTGGACTTCATCAGTCTGTCTGTTCTGCTCCCCACTCTGTCTCTGGTGAATCCTCTCACATGCCCTCCACACCCCTGACCTACACCCCAGTTCTTCTACAAAAAGGTAAATTAAAACAAACAAACAAACAAACAAACTTGCAGCTTCCTGAGGGCCAGGTCCAAGCCTGTCTTATTCACCTTCCCTCCCCAGCACCCACTATGGAGTCTCCTTCATGACCGCGGATTGAGTGACAGGCAGGGAGTGGGGGGCCAGCAGCCGAGCAGGACTGCGTGTATATGAGCCCCCCCTTTAGATGACACCATGAAATGATGGGGTGGGGGCTACAGGGGTCCTCAGGTCCTGCAGCTGATGTGGAGTCAAGACAGGAAAGACCCGTAGGAAGAAAAACACTCATTATTATTTGCATTGGGGCGTCCCACAGGAGAATGGGGGGCAAGGCCAGGAACAAGTGATTTAAGTGGGAGGCCACCCTGGAGAGAGGTGAGGAGTCTGCATCCCCTCCGTGACTACCGTGGACCACTTGGCTCAGCCTTGGGGCACATGGTTGGGGGGGACCCATCTGCAGGTGGGGGCACAGGGGTGTTCAGACACCACCTCCAGCTATTCACTGTCCAGCGGCTCCAGTGGCTGCTGCGTGGACACAGAGGCCTCTGCAGCAAAAGGAAACCTCAGCTGGCAGGCACGGAGGCATTGTGCAGGGCACAGACGGCAGGGTGGCTGCCTCACCAGGAAGGAGCAAGCCGCCCAGTCTCTCCCCAGGGCATCTGCTGGAAGGTAGCGCTCAGGCGCCCCTCCAGGGCCCTCAAAGCTCCACTTCGTGTTTTCAGGCCCTCAGGGAGGGGGAGGGGGCTAGGAAGCTCCCCCAGCCTCAGCTAGCCTTGTGCACAGACGTGTTCATGGCTTGGCTGTCTCTCTTGCCCTCTTATTCATCATTCATCGTTGCATTTAATAGTCTCTCAAACTTTTATTGGGCTTCTTCTGTTTGGCAGGCTCTGAGCTCGAGGCTGGGGTACAAAATCAGATAAAACAGTCTCTGCTCTGAAGTACTTTTTGAAGCCATCCCAGCCAAACAAGATAGGTGTTAAATTGATTTGGAAAGCCTTGCAAAGCATCACCTCTTCTTGGAGTACCACAAAGCACCCTGGCCCTCAAGGCAGTGGGAAATCTGCAACAACTTGACCCAGAATTTCCCAACTTTATTTGACATTGGAACCCTTTTTATACCACACTGTATTAACATCTCAAAAAACTGGAATTCTGTAGAGCATACTTTGATAAAACTATTGAAGGCTCACAGAGAACAAGAAAGTTGAGTAAGGAAGAGCTCCCTCCCTCCTTCCCTCTTTTAAAAGATTTATTTATGTAGGCACAAGATAAGAACTGGGGTGCAGGCCAGAGGTGGGGGGGTAAGAGGATTCCCCAGAGTCAGAGTGGGGAACAGAACAGGCAGAGCTACTGAAATGCACTGCTGAGGGGAGCAGCAGGGAGACAGGTGAGGTCTGTTGCGCCATGTGGGTCAGCTGCTGACCAGGGCTGCATCTAGCTTCATAGTGCTGAGACTTAACTGGCTGTCCCACCAGGGAGGGCCCAGGAGGGCCCTTTCTTTGAACTGGGGCACTGGCTCCTTCTCAGTTTCAAACTTGGACTGCAGCTTACACTTTTGACTTTCCTGGGTCTCCAGGTTGCTGACTGTAGATCTTGGGACGTCTCAGCCTCCATAGTTATGGAACAATTTATTATAAAGACTTGTCAATCACTTATAATAAATCATACATATGATCATATTCACACCTGTGTTTTTCTATCCTGTTGTTTCTGGTTTTCTCTGGAGAACGCTGACCAAGACAATTTGGGTGCAAATTTTTGGTAGGATAGTGCTTGGGGTCTCCCGGTCACAGCTGCTTTGAAGAACTAGGCTGGGCATTTCAAGCGCTTCACATAAATTCCTCACTCGAGTGCGGCCACCCTTCCATCTCTTGCTAAGTGAGAGTTCTGTGTTCTAGGAAACACGTACATTTTATGTTTTCGCTGAGAACACTGTAAATTCTGATGGGAAAAAATCCAAATAGTGGAAACAGTGATACAGTTATTACACTTCTTCTTGGGGCTAATTTTGTTGCAAATTTTTCCTTAAATGATGTCTCTTGACTTTGCCCATATTCATTATGAGTTCAGCACTTACAGGAAACCAGCATATGGCTTTTTAATGAATCAACAGTGCATGACCAAGAAGTGTGCAGGTTGGTGTTTATTTTGAGCTCAGAGGGAGAAAAGTGAAGCCCAGAGGTACTTGTTTTCTGGAAAAATCACACCATGGTATGTGAGGGAGATGGGAATCGGCTCAACTCAACAGTTTTCGCCTGACTGTCCTATTTACTCCCACCACTAATCTGATCTATAAATAGGGTTTAAATATTGCACCCCTGGCTATTTACTACACAGGTGATTATGTCCTTTTATTTTCTTTTGAAAGATTTATTTATTTATGCTTACAGGACTGGGGTATAAGCCAGAAGTGTGGTGGGTGAGAGGATCCACCAGAGACAGAGTGGGGAGCATAACAGGCAGACTGACGAAGCACACTGCTGAGGGGAGCAGCGGGCTCGTCAGGATAGGTCTGCTGCGCCATGTGGGTCAGCTCCCTGGCTGGGAATCAACTCATGCTGCAGTGGCTTCGGAGAGCTTCATAATGCTGCTTTAACCTGTTGCACCACCAGGGAGAACCTGATGTCCTTTTAATTAAGAGACTTCCAAAGAGTCTCACTGCATTTTTGCCTTTGCAGCCAAATGACAGAGGGTGTGGTCTTTCCACAAAGAATGACTTTCTGTAATTTATGTCCAAGCAAATGCACAGACAGGAAGCCCCCAGGAGGCATGCCTCCTAGACTTAGAGCGAAGTCAGTTTTGAAGATCATACTCTCTTCCTGCAACAGTAAAAAGAAGAAGAAGAAGAAAAAAGATGCATGCTAACTGCATGCATGCTGTGTGAGGCTAAAGGCCGGCTGAATTCCTGGTCTCAGACCTGGTTTTATAACCCCTCCCTGCTGCCCAGCTAGCTACTTCCTACTTCGCCCACCAGAGTTCTGCAAAAATCTGGTGGCTGAATTGCTGTCATGTGGCCCATGCTCCATCTAGTGGCTAAAAGGACAACTGCAAAAATAGCTTCACACATCACGCGCCCAATTATTCCCTAGCAGGCTTCAGACCTCAGTTACACAGGCTGCAGGTTTCTCAGATTTTGCTGCTCGCTCAAAACAACCCCGAGCTTATAAAATTGTAATGCCCGGCTGCATCAATTAAATAAGAGTCTCTGTTAGGGAGCCCAGGCATCAATATTTTAAAAATTCCCCCAGATGAGACAAGTGAGAATCAGTGATCTTTGCAACCCAAACAAGGTAAAATACTTCCTGCAGTTCTTTCACATTTTGTAAACAAAATGTTCATCAAAGTATCGATGTTTCTCGTTTCTTTTGTGTCTCTTTAAAAGTGGGTCATTTAAAAAAGGGTCATTAAAAAAACATGGTATGCAGAGTACTAGAGGTTACAAAGGCATATTGGAATCCTCAGCTCCACCACACACCTGCCACCCGTTACATCAGGGTAGCGCAGCCTCACTGGAGTCTCCTGATGTTTCTGTGAGTTAATACCTGAGAGCTATTCAGAACTGACCCCACTGTGTAATAAGAGCCACTTAAATATGTTATTAAGAGTCCATAACATAACTGAGCCACTTGTTTTTTCAACTAAAATATGTAATGGACATCGCCTATGATAGACTCCCAAAATAGATCTAACTCATCCTTCAATAACTGAAAAATGAAACAGTAGGTAGTCTCCACCAAGCGTATTTGCTGGGGTAAATGGTATATACACGCACAGTTAACCAGTAAGCTTCCTTTATCAGAGGATAGTAAATTCTACCTTAACACTCTTTTAAAATTAAAGGTTGTTGTTAATTTTAAAACACCTGGAATTTCCTTAATGTGAGTGCTAAAGTGCTTTTTGTACAGCTCTAGGAAAGCACCATTGATATTTCTATTGAAATTTATTTAAGGTAAATATTATCGGGAAATTATTGACACTTTTATGATTATTAAATCGTCCCATCCATGGCCATACTGTGCTTTGCCATTTATTCAAGTATTATTTTTATGTTTTTTAATAAAATGTTATGACTTTCTTCAGGGTGGTCTCATAATTTATGGTAAATTTTAATAAAGCCATAAGATAAATAAATAAGCCACTTAGTCCAAAATCCAGCACGTGATACTATAAAGAATGTTAGCTATTATTATTATTGCTATTTTCATGATGAGCTTTACTGATACTCATTAAATAAAATAATAGAAAAGACAGGCTTTAAAAATCCTTACTGACAAACTCACACAAATCTTCAATATTTGTAAAAAAGTCAACACTCTCTAAAACTGATCTTTGGAATCAAAGCAATCTCAATAAAAATTCCAGACAGTTTGTGCGTGTATATAAATGCACAAGTTGATTGTAAAATTTATATAGCAATGTAATGTGCCAAACATAGCCAAGGAAATCTAGAAGAAAAAGATCAAAATAAGAGGACTTCAATTGTAGGCTATCAAGTCTTGCTGTGAAGGTCAGTCCTCTAAGACAACATCCCTTGAAGCAAGATCAGACAGGCGGTCAACAGAACAGAACAGAGGGTGGAAAAGTGGCACTTTTGACAACAGTGGCACTCTTGTCTTGGAGCAACAGGGAAAGATGATGTTCTCAAGAAATAGCATTGGGTCAACTAGAAATCAACATGGACAAAATTTATGTTGGTCTCTATAAACACTCTATGCAAAAATCAATTCCAGAACTATTATAGTTCTAGATGTGAAAGGTAAAACAGCAAAGCATATAAAAGATAATAAAGGAGAATTATTTCAGGCTTGGAATAGTCAAAGATTTCTTATACAGTACACAAACATATAAAAACTAAAGTAAAACATTGATAAATACATCTATAGTAAGAGTAAGAATCTCTAGTCATCAAAACGCACCATTAGTTGACTCATCATAAGAAAATCAATGTCATACACCATACCAAGAGAATAAGAAAATAAAACATGATCATCTCAAGAGATAAATTTGACAAAATCTTAAACACTTTGATAGTAAAAGAAACAAACAACAACGACAACAGAAGAACAAAAGAAAACCAGACACTCTGTAAACTACGAATAGAAGGGAACTTCCTCAATCTGGTAATGGGCATCCATAGAAACATCAAAGCTAACACCATACTTAACGTGGAAAGTTCTAATGGCGAAGTGACAAGAGACCTATGATTTTCTTATGATCAGGAACAAGGCAAGGATGTCCATTCTCACCACTGCTGTTCAACATTGTTCTGGAGGATCTAATCAGGGCAGGTTAACAGGAAAGCAAATTAAAGGTATCAGATTGGAAAGGAACAGTAAAACTCTTTTTGTAATGATGTGATCTTACACAGAGAAAATCTAAATGCAGCCCCTCCCTGGTGGCGCAACAGGTTAGAACATAGCACTGCAAGTTAGCCGCAGCTACTTCAGTGTGAGTTCAATCCGTGGCCCCGAAGGTGACCCACATGGCGCAGCAGACCTCTCCTGTCTTGCCCGCTGTTCCCTTCAGCAGTATACTTTGTCGGCCTACCTGTTCTTCTCCCCACTCTGATTCTGGTGAATCCTCTCACTGTCCCTACACCTCTGGCCTGTACCCCAGTTCTGTGTGCATAACTAATAAATAAATCTTAAAAAAAAAAAGAAAATCTGAAAGCATTCATATCAAAGAAACATATAAGAGGTTTTCAATAAATGAGTTCAGCAAGGTTTGGGAATGTAAGATCAATGTACAAATATCACTTGTATTGTATATATAGAATATATAATATAAACAAAAATAACATTCTCAATAAATCATCCTATCTAAGTGCAATGACTAACCTGGAAATGAAATTAAGAAAATAATTTGTACTAGCATCACAGATGATAATGAGAAATAATTTTAACAAAAAAAAGATATGATTTGTATACTGAAAACTTCAAAATGTTCTTGAAAGAAATGAAAACAGATCCAAATAAATGGAAAGACACTGCATGCTTGAGGACTAGACTTGTTAATAGTGTAAGGATGGCAATACTCCTTACATTGATCATCAGATTTAACACAATCCCTCTGAAAATCCCAGCTGCCTCTTTTGCAAAAATTGATGAGCTGGTCCTAAAGTTGATACAGAAATGTAAGGAACTCAGAATATCCTAAGAAATCTTGAAAAAGAACAAAGTTGGAAGATGTATACTTCCCAACTTCAAAACCTTCTACAAAACTATAAGAAATTACGTTGGGCTGGTCCTGGCGTAAGGATGACTGTGTGGATCAATGGAACAAACTGAGAGTGCCAAAATGAACCCTTACATGTGCGGTCAGTTAGTTGTGACAGCGATGCCAACACAATTAAATGGGAGAAAGAACAGCTTTTCAATAAGTATGCTGGACAACTAAATACCCACATGTAAAGGAGTGAAGTCGGATCCCTACCTCACACCGTACCCCAAAGTGGATCACAGACCAAAGCTAAAACTATAAACACTAGAGGGAAAAAAAGAAAACAGAGATGCAAATCTTTATGACCTTTATATAAATAGGTTTAGGCGGTGACTTCTTAGGTAGGGTACTAGGACACAAGCAACCAATGCAAAATTGGTAAGTTAGACTTCATCAAATTTAAAGCTTTCATACTTCTAGGGATCCTATGAAGAAAGTGAGAAGACAGGCTGTAGAATGGGAAAACATGTTTCAAAATATATATATGTGACAAAGGACTAGTAGCCGGAATATATTAGTAATTCCTACAACTCAGCAATGAAAACAAAACAAACAAAAACAAAAAACAAACCACCTATATTCAAAAATGGGCAAGGGATTTGAATAAGCATTTCTCTAAAGAAGATAAACAAACTCTCAATAAGCACATTTAAAAATGCTAAAAAGTCCTTAGTCATTAGGAAAATGCAAATCAAAGCCATAAGAAATACCACTTTACATTCTCTAGAATGGCCATAATCAAAGAAACAAAATAGGCAAGTGTTGGCAAAGATGCAGGAACCAGAACCTTTATACTTTGCAGGTGAGAATACAAAACATTGAGCTTGTTTCTGAGTACAATTTGATCAGTACTCAAAAAGTTAAACGTCGTTAGCAAATAAACCAGCAATTCTACTCCTATCAGTCCAAGAGAAATGAAAATATGTGTTCACACAAAAATTGATATAGGTGTGTTCATAGCAGCATTACTTAAAGTCGCCCGACAGTGGAAACCCAAAAGTCCATCACGGAGGAACTGATGAACAGAACATTTATGACCAGATAGTGGGAAAGTATTCAGCGATAGGAAGGAATGAAGACTGACAATTATTACAACGGGCAGACCTGACACTGACACAAAGGAACAAATGTCGGACAATCCTGTTTGCATGAAGTATCCCAAACTGCTAAGTCCATAAAGACAACACTCAGGTCAACGGTTGAGGAGGGAGGAAGGCGCAGGGAATGGGAAGAGACAGCTCATGGAAGGTGGTTGCTTTCAGCCGAACAAAAACACTCCAGAACTAGCAGCAGGAACTAACAATGAACCCAATCTACACTTTACACAGGTACCTTTTATGGTGTGAGGATTTTATTTCCATTTTAAAAGGCACCAGGAAGAAAGAGGGAAAGGCAATAAATAAATAAAATAAAATAAATACATAAATAAATAAAATTCGTGAGAAGCCAATAAACATCTGAAAAAACACTCAATCTCATTAGTAATTAGAAAGTTATAAAACTCTCCCTGACCTCAAACTAAAACTGCCTGAGTCCAATCCCAAGTGCTACCTCTGAAGTGTAGCTGTTCTAAGGACTAAAATCAACAGACGGAACGCCTGGGACATTAGCTTTCTTACTCACTCCCCCACCCAGGAATCACACTCTGACTTCTAACCTCAGAGTTTCGTTCTGCTGGCTTTTGAATGGTACATTCTCTTAAGTCCCGCTTGTTTCACTCCATCTTGTGTTTGTGAAATTAATCTATGCTGCTGCCTTTAGCAACAGGTCCTTCATTGTGGTTGCTATTGCTATGTTGTGTTCCTTCGTATGAATAGGTCACAGTTTACTTCGTCATCACTTCTGTTGCTGAGCATTTGGGTCGCTTCCAGTTCTCGGCTATTACAAGTAGCACTGCTATGTTGAGATCAGAAACATAAGGACGTATAACTACTGTTTGATTCCATTACACAGGCTCCTCAGTCTCTGGCGGCAAAGGGGAGGGGAAGAGGGACCTCTGGGTGATCCTTCTAGTTCTCGATTTTGATACTGGAACCAGGGTGTGTACTTTGTGAACATGTGGCTAGTATGCTTAGAATCGGGGCTCTTTCACACTCAGTGATAACCTACAATGGGAAATGCAAAAATCACTTGGGACAAAATTGAGCAATATATTTCTGTTGTTACCCACAAGTTACTAAAGCCACTTTACACAGACCGGCAAGCTGGAGTTACTCCAGACAGAGCCCAGCTCCAGGGCATTTGTCTTGGGTATTAATAGGCTTGGTTTTTTTCCTGCTAGGATGTTGTGTCTCTTGGTTGAGTTCCTGGATATCCTGTTTCCTTGATTCACTGGCTACATACTGTACTTCCTTGGGCCTTCACCCATCCTCAGAGCTGGTGGTGATGGACTGGCCATCCTTGATTATCAGTTTCAGGAGTTGTTAGCATGAATGACATTTGAATCCATTCATTCTCTTGTAGCCTTGCTTTACTTTAGGTAAATTATTAGTAGCGATGGACAAATGGGTAAAATGATTGTAAGAAAAGCAAGTCTTCACAGCTCCTAATTGTGTTCTATGACATAAACAAAGATGTGTGTTAGGTTACGGCTTGCTGGACCAATCAGAGTGAAAAGCCACTAGTCGGCATCGCCAGCTCCAGGTGATTAGCTTTATTGGAGCATCTCAGAGGAGTGAAGACTTCCGCATGCCCCGTCCTGAGTTGGGCACCTCTGTGTGACTTTCTGGTAACTAGAATATTCATTGCACATTATGTATTGTCAGTTCTAGGACATTTTAGTAGGCTGGAAGTCTGGCACATGAGCTGATTTTGGTCACATTGTTATAGAGAGGTATTTCTAAATTCAGCCTTTTAGGAGAGAAGATGGCTGCTTAGAAATTGAAATTGAGTTCATATCTCATAATGTCAATTAAACTGTTACTTTATAATATAACCAAGATTCACCTATCTTTGGTGGGAGTGTATATTTTAATAGCCCAATAATATTTTAAATCCCAAATGGTTTTCTGCAACAACTTTACCTGCCTGTTCATCTTCCCTACTTCTTTATCATGATCCTTGACCACCTACTGGCTCCCTCTCTCCCCACCTCACCTCTGCATGGCTGACAGTGCTAATTCAGGAATGGGAAGCCATCTTGGATTGCTCTGTGTTTAGTGCTGGAGCATCTGGGATGGGCAGACCCTGAGGTTAGCAATATTAGCTCGCTCTCTGTCGTCCATCTAGAATATTCCCCCCATATGTAGGAATAACTGGACATTTTGCTTAGCTGTCCACATCTCTGCTTTTCAGCAATTCTCCTGAGTTTGAGGTAGGGTGGCATGATCAGTGTTAGTAAGCTCACTACCTCTCCATTCTATTAAAACGGAATGAGGCAGACATTACTCTTGATTAAAACACCTTGTTTTTGCTCAATGTAAGCCACAGCTGCGGAAAAGGAGAAAAAACAAAGGAAAGTAGGCTGCCATTTATCACCACTGGAAGGGCTGACCTGAAACCACAGCCTCAGTCAAGTGACACCCATTGCCTTAGCAACCTCCTCCTCTGGCCTAATCCCCAGGCTCAGCTCTCCAAACCACAAACACAGGGATGTAGACATACCTTCCTTAATTTTCTCTGAAGTCATTTGAGATTTCTTACGGCAGAAATGCAATCGCATCAGTTTGGAGAGGTCCTCAGACTCTTCCTCGCATTGCACCTGACTGACGTGAGGCATGCAAGGTGCCAAGGGTTACCACCATGGAATGAGGCGACTGCTGGGAAGCTAAATGGGAAGAGCCTTTCGGGGACTTAGTACGACGCCCTACTCCTGTCTGCTCAGCCATTGCAGGTCGACATGACAATGCTTCCTTCCAGACCGCTCTCTCTCCTTCCTTAGACACACAGGAAACACTCTTGACAAGACCATCTGTGAGCTAGGCCAACCCCCTGTTCTCCTGGATGCCCCCAAATTACCGGGGGTTCCTCTGCCTCAAGGAGAATCCAGGGGCACGCTCATCTTTCTCTGGGGACCACCACTCCACTCCTGGCCTCGCCAGCTCTATCCATCAAAAGCAGAGAGTTTTTCCAGCCTGGGTGGGGGGGCAAAAGTAGGATGCAGACATTATGTTCTTCCTCCTGGGGTTCTCCTGGATCTGCCTGTTGGGCCCAATTCTGTCTCTAATCTCCAAGACCACTGAAAAAGATGACTTTCTGGTAAGTCATCTTTCCCCCCCAAGTCCCACAAAAAGCCTAGGGACAGAATGGAAAGGGGAGTTTGGCTGTTATTTCAGATATTACCCATCTCCCGCCCAGGAGGAGTGCTGGGTCTCCCATGCACATCAAACCCTGTGACTGTGTCTCCACCTGAGCCCAAGGCCATGTCTGTCCAGGTATTCTAAGGTTGGGTCCTGCTTCACAAACATTCTACATAAATAAGTTCTCCGTTTGTGCACTGTCTTGGATTATCTTTGACCACGACCCTCCCCTAACTCCGCAGATGAAGAGTTGACTGGGGACCTGCTGCCTGGCACAGAGAAGCTTGTGCCAGCCCCAGGACATCTTGGTGGAAAAACATACCTGAGATCTGCTAGTACATGTCACCTGGTGAGTCATTCACACCATCCTGTCACACTGAGCACCTTGTGAAAAATTCCGCTGCTACAGAAGGTCAATGGCATTTGCATCCTCCCTGACAGCTGTGTTCTGAGAGTAAGTGAGATACTGTGGTTTCATCCCCCAAACAATGGTGCATCAGCCTGGAAGTAATGGCACCTCTCATCACATGGACCCCCAGACTGTTTAAAACAAAAAATATCCCTGTGGTGAGCAAACATAAGAGGGAAAAATAATAACACTTTACTAAAAAACACCTAGGTTCCTTTCTCTCCCAGCATTCTGTGTTCCAGCTTTCCCATTTCTTTTGGCTTTTCTGCTGTCCATTCCCTAAGCATGTCTTTATTTCATTAAAAAAAAAAAAAAAAAAGGGAAGCACTCAAATCGAGACTCCAAGGTGTGTTGGTTGAGTGTGGCCTAAGAACTGGGCAGCAGGGCCAAGCAGGAGCCACATGCCCCCAAATCCACAGCAGGCTGCCAAGCACCAGCCCCCTCGGTCTCAAATTCACCCAAAGGACTCGACCTACACACTGGCCACCCATCAGCTCTCCCTTCTCAGGGCCACCCAACTTCCTTCTTTACTTGGTGGCCGCCCCAACAGGTGCAAAACTTCCATCTAGTGACGATCCTTGAGATTCCTTTTGAACCCGACAGGCAGAAAGTTCAAGTGGGGTCTCTCAAATTGATGGTATTACTTAAAAACCCAGTCTTGCTATAAAAGCCTGTCTGACGAAGCAGGTGACCTCCGAGGATCACATCCTCAGTCTCCCAGGGTCACCTCCCAGCTGCCCCCGCCTCTGTTCTCCATTTCACTGTCACATTCCCGCCAGTCCTTTTACTACATCTAGACTGATGATCTCCAGGGGACGCCAGGGAGCCCCCCACATACACTAGAGCCGCCTCAGGCTTCTCCTTTCCCTCTTAGGCCCTTCATGGTCTTCCTGAAGGCGTTGCTGCATTTGTTACCCGCCAGATTCCTAAGGTCACCAATGTTGGTTTTAATTAGGGAGCTGCCAGGCACGTGCCCATAGCCGGAGAAGTCACCCCCTTAACTAACACCCCATGC
>NW_004567136.1:7847283-7857646 GCF_000260355.1 Condylura cristata | reverse complement strand
CTCAGAGCTGTGCTTTAACCCGCTGCGCCACCAGGGAGGGCCAGAAATCACTTCTTATCCTGCCCAAAGTCTTGTCTGAATCCTTTTCACCTTCAGTTATTTTTTTGGAGGTGACAATGTTCTCCTAAGCTCCCCTGGGGTTTCTCTGGGTGCCGGCTATGCAGGCAGCATGTACCAGCTTTACCACTACTCAGACAAATCTTTCCCAGTGAGGCTGAAGCAAAACCAAGCCAGCCCACTCCTCATTTTTTTTCACCACTGCAGAAATGCAAATGTTGTGCATTCTTGCAGCCGCCCAGTTTACCTGGATTTCCACCTTCAGTTGGGAAGCAGAGGGTCCAGCAAAGTACAGTCAAGGAATTTTTGAGTTGGGAATGCTTAGCAAGACAAATAAAATAAAGATTGTTACTCCAGAATATATTTTGACACATGTTGTATTATCTCTTTATGGATTCTGGCTGGAGGTGGGAGGGGAAAGAATGACAATTGTTATTAATCAGGCTTTTCCTGGGAGCACAGCGATTTGGGGGCCTTAAGGCCTGTAGGATTTCAGAGCCAGAACCAGTCTGTACCAGTTATCTATTGCTGCGTAAAGGGTGATCTCAAATCGACAAATACTTATCATTCCCTGCTTCTTAAAGCCAGGAATTTAGGGATGGCCTAGCTGGGTGACTTTGGCTCAGCTCTTTTCGTTAGGAGTCAAGCCATGGGCCTGATCTACAGTCATTGCAACGGCCGACTGGAACAGATGAATCCACTTCCAAGGTCAAGGTTGTTGGCAGCCCTCAGTTCCTCGAAGGCTGTTGGTCTGACACTTCAATTCTCACTGCCTGACCTCCAAAAGGGCTTCTTATGAAATGGCATCTGAGTGCCCCCAGAGACCCAAAGGAGAGAGAACAAAGAAGGCGGCCACGATCCTTTCTATAGCCCAAGCTCAGCAGTGTCACGCTGACAAGAGGTGGGACACTGGCCACCACAGAGCCTTAGAGATCATGCTGTTCAGTTCCCTCAGTTAAGTCAAGGAAGTGGGGACCCGAGGGGTGGGGCAGACAGAGATCCTACGACTGGCTCATTCCCACCAAGACTTGAACCCAGAACTTCCTTATGCCAGGACAGCGCAGCTCAGCAGCAACTTGTCTCACCAGTCACGTGCTTAACCAAAGCAAGAACCAAACCAGGCAGCATGGAGTCTCAAAGACAAGACACATCCTGACCTGCCCACGAGGTTACAAGAGTGGGGTGGTCTTGGACACAGAGCAGGAGATCACCGGGCAGAACGGGGAGCATTTCTTCAGAGAATTACAATGGGAGACCCTTGAGAGTTCAGAGGAAGATCTGGTTTCCACAGGTGTCAGCGGAGAAGTTGTGGACATGGTGACAAGTGAGTTGGGCCTTGAAGCAGAGACGGAATTAAGCCAAACAGAGAAGAATGTGGCCAGGTCACACTGAGAGTCCACAGCCTGACCCTGGTCTCTTCACAACTACCTCTACTAAGTGGAGATACAGCAGCTGAACTAATCAGAGTCCAAGCTTTCTTGGTTCCCTGAGACTAAAATCCCAGGCTGTCCGGGACATGGACAGTTTTCTGAGCCTCTGCTTGCCTCCACTGCCCTCTGGGCTTTTACTACTGGAGCTGATACCATAATCAGGAAATGAAAGCAACCTCCTGAGCCTGGTCTATGCCATCAGGACACCCCAGCTACAAAGGAGAAAAGTGCAATTGGTGAGTTGATGTCTGTTCACCCCGGGAAGTCACCCGCACCCACTAACTTACTTGCCATTGAGTTCAGCTTGGAGATTTACTATGAGAAAAGAAGAAAAAGAAGGGGTAATACGGGTTGGGGGCTGCTGTTCCCTGATGCAGGCCAGGAAGCGTCAGGAAGGTGGGTAGGGGGTGACCATGGAGGTCAGTCATAGAATGTGTACAGGCGGGACATGTGATCCAGCACGTTCAGAAACCACAGCGCTGACTGCAGGTCAATGCTAGTGGTTACAATTTAGAGATCATCTTTAAGAGGAGGAGTTTTAAAGTGCTCAGTCAATTAATGAGTCACAGTACTGAATGTGTGGCTCCAAGCCAGCGTGTAAACAAGGATTAAAATATTGGAGGGGACCCTCCATGGTGGCGCACAGAAGGTTAAAACGCAGCACTAAGAAGCTAAAGCCACTGCAGCATGAGTTCGATCCCTGGCCCAGGAGGTGACCCACAGGGTGCAGCAGACCTCTCCTGACCTGCCCGCTGCTCCCTTCAGCAGTGTACTTCGTTGATCTGCCTGTTCTACTCCCCACTCTGTCTCTGGTGAGGCCTCTTACCGCCCCTGCACCTCTGGCCTGTACCACAGATCTGTATGCATAAATAAAATTAAAAATATATATTGGAGGGGAAGTAATGGTTTGTAGAAGCTTTGTTTCAATTGTATGGGTGTGTGTGCACGCACATGTAAACCATGTTGTTTTTTGCACTGTGGTCACTGACAAAACAGTGTGACAATGATTTTGTCCATATGAGAGAGAAGTCAAATCCAACCAATCTGATTAAGTCCACTCACTGTGTTCCCTTAGCGGGTGGAGCCCTGACAGTTGCTGGAGTGATGTTGCCGTGTGATTGTCAAGACTTCTCCTCTGGATGACCTGGGACAGGATGCAGGGGACGGGGCATGAGCAGGAGCAGTATCTTTTTTTTTTTTTTAAAGATTTATTTGTTTATACATACAGAACTGGGGTACAGGCCAGAGGTGCAGGGGCCGTGAGAGGCTTCACCAGAGACAGAATGGAGAGAAGAACAGGCAGATGGATGAAGTACACTGCTGAGGGGAGCAGCGGGTGGGTCAGGAGAGGTCTGCTGTGCCATTTGGGTCACCTCCAGGGCGGGGATCGAACTCATGCTGCAGTGGCTTTAGCTTCTCAGTGCTGCGCTTTAACCCGCTGCACCACCAGGGGGGCCCAGGAGCGGTCTTTTGGCAGAGCTCTGGAGGACACAGTGATAGGACTAAGGAATCAATGACTGTGAAGTGCCGCTGACCCCGAAGGGAGGACACGCGGGCCTCAGTCCTAATGCTCAGGGATTAAAAGCAAAGTGTGATTCTCAGAGCACGTGCTGGTCAGCCTCAGGCAGAAGGCTGGGAACGGAAGATGGGGAGGTATCGAAGAGTGACCCAGCAGGGCTTCGCCAAGGCTGAGTTCTCCTTCCAGGCAAGGCTCACGTGTGGGAGTCAGGCCCTAGGGAGCAGCGTGGACTCAGAGGCTTAGGATGGAGGCACCTGGGAAGAGCCGTGGACCTCCAGATTCCCCTGGGCCCAGAGGAACTCTGCTCCCCTGGCTAGAATACCAGCCCCTGGCTTCTCTTGCTGGGGGACCCTGGATGACCGAGCCAGTGGCTGTTGGGTTGGCCCGCCTGAAGGGAAGCAGAGGCCAGGACTGCCAGGGCAAACTGTGAGGAAGAGAAGATGCAGGACGTGGGCATGGCCCAAAGGGCCCCCGCTGACTGCGTTCCTTGAGGCTGGCAGAGAACTGGCCATGCACAGCGGCCTCTTTGGCAGTGCAGAAGCTTGCCAGTCGATGCGTTCCCGATTGTTTCTTCTTGCTTTGGTACCCCAGCCGCCGGCGCTGAGCCCACAAACATCGCTGTCAAGGACACACATTCTTTGGTTTCAGGTCATCTGCTCAAGTCTTGGTCCAATTTGAATTAATTTTCTGTGGCGTGAGAGTCGTCGAGTCTCATTCTTCTGTTCGCAGGTGCCCCATTTTCCCAGCACTGAAGAGACTTGCCTTTCTCCACTTCCTCTTCCTGGCTTCTGGGTCATAAATGAGTTACCCACCAGCGTGTAGGTTTATTTCTGGGCTCTCAGTTTCATTCTGTGGGTCTGTCTCTGTACAGATGTGAAATTATACTGCTACCCACCTGAACTTATACAATGTTATATAGCAACATTACTCAATAAAAATGCATATTAAAAGAACACATGGATTCAGCAGGTCTGGGGGTGGAGAACACCTGTTTCTAGCCAGCTACTGCAGGCAGGCCCCTGACTTTGGGGGCTCTGGGGGGCAGGCCTAGCCAAGGGCAGGTGGCAGCCTGCAAGAACCAGAAGCAAGATGGCTATAATTACCATAATGAACAGCAACACGGGATAGCAAGCTGGGCTAGAGGAGCTGACCTAAGGGATCTACTGTGATGACTCATAGAACACAGTGTTCCTGGGGGAAATAAATGGAGCTGGGGACAAAAATATCCCTAATAAATACAGTAGATAACAACACCCCTCTGTAGTCGCTGCCACTTTCCAGGTCTGAGTCAGTTCCCAGCCCTAGAACCCAACAATTAAAGGCTGGACCCAGTCACCTCCGTGGTAACTAACCCCACCCCCCACCCAGGAGACCACAGTCACTTACAGTAGGGAAAGAGGAACACTCATCTCCTTCCAGAACTGTTGCTACCAGGACCAGCCCCCTGGTCCCGCTGACACTGATACTCAGGAACCCAAAGCACCCCTATGATTGTCCCATTCGAGTCGGGGCCTATCAGGGTCCTGCCAGTACCGAGCCGGGCCCCGGACACAGCTGGCTGAGAAAGGCAAACTGGGCCAAGTCACACCTGTTACGGTCCGGGGCACATTTCAAGCATGAGATTGGATCAGACCGGCCGGGTGCTGACAGGCAAGAACGGTCATGCTTAGGACGGTTTTTGTCAACAAGAAGAGGAAGGACACGTACTGGGAGGCACTGTGGAAAGACAGCCTCCTGTCGCCCCAGATCCTGAGGCCACGCAGAAAGGGGCTGTGTCCCCAAACCAGAAAGCGTAAGTTCGCCTCCATGGGAAATGTGCTCTTAAGGGCAGTCAAAGCTAACTCTTCTATTTCAGTTCTTAGGGTGAAATAAGAGTCCTGCTCCTGTAGGGAAGCTTGGCCAGGGGGTGTGGCTTTGCCACTTGGGGTCCTTCCCAAATTCATTTGTAACGTATAGGACACAGCTTTCCAAATTAGGAGAGGGAGGTCCGACAGCTTAAGTTACTGCACATTTTTTTCACATGACAAGTGCTATTTTTGCACCTTTTAAAACAGGCAGCCTAGACCCCAACAAGCACCTGCTGTGCTTCTATGAAACAGTGATAAACAAATGATCTGCCCTCTCGAAATAGCCAGAAGAGCCACAGCAGAGGGGAATGTTCTGGGCTCTGAGTGGCTGGGGTCAAGTAGCTCTCTGAATGGGGGTGAGCTCGGAAGAGGCTGGGTTCCCTACTGGTTTCCTTTCAGTCCCTTCCTGTTTAGCCCTGGTATCAACCCTTTGAGGGAGGAACCAGCCTCACTTTACAGAGAGGAACAGTCCAGAAGTTTCAAGGACTAGTCCAAGTCTACTCTCCCGCTCTTGGACCCAGCTGAAAGGTTTCGTCTGCCCTAGTCCCGGTAGCTTGGGCCTTCCACAGGCTACCCAGTGATTCCCAGGCTTCGGGATCTCACCCATCTGGACAACCATCATTTCCTGGTGCTCTGCATCCCACACTGCGTGACAGGCTTGCACAGAATAGCTGGCAGAGGGTGGGAAGCTCACGGGTCAAATCCTGTCGTTTTCTACCTGCACAGCCTCGGGCAAACCCGCTGTTCTGTGGCTCTATTTTCCTGTTTGGGAGGAAGTTGCTACTCCCTACTTCAGGTGCTGAGGACCTGGGCGAGTGCAAGAGAGAGCTTGGGCCTGGCTGGGACAGGCTTAGCCAGGTCCAGCTCGGGCCGAGTCCTGTGTGTAGTCCTGGCCTCAGTGTCACCTGGTAAAGAATCAGGTTGTGGTGCCCAGAGTCACGTGGGTGGTACGTGCCAGGACACAGAGGATCTTGGCCCACCCTGCGCCCTATGGCACTCTTAGGCCTCCCAACCAGACCCCAGCATTTCCCGTCTGCCTCCTACTTCATGTGCCACCTGGCCAAACCTGTCAGGTGGCAGCTGTGCTTCCCTGGCCGCAAGCTTAGGTGTGCAGGAAATAACAGCAGGTTTGTGTTTTTCTATCTTTCAACTGACTGAGGGCCCTGGTTTTCCAGCTCGGGGAATGGAAATCTCAAGTTAAACTCAGTTTAAGGTTCTAATCACCTTCCTTGGAGTTGTACCAGAACTATCGAGGACTGACACATGGCAAGGTGCTGGGGCTGGAGGCCTATTTGGGCTCCATGCCACCCATCTGTGGTGGCATCCACTAGCTTGTGACCCTCTCCACTAAGCCCCCAGCTTTCACCTGCACAGAGGTGGGGGCAATGGGCCAGCGTGTACAGCTGAGCAGGTTGGGCACTGCACAACTCGCCTGGATGGGGTCAGTGGGAGACACTGACGGGATAAGCTGTGGATGTGGGTGTAGGGCCCCGTCCACCAAGGAAGACGCCATCCAGTAGGCCACGTGCCTGTGGCTATCTCCCTACGCCTTCTAGAAACTGGCACAAAGGCAGCTCTGAGCAGGTGTGGCCACGCTGGAGTTGCCTCATCCTGTCTGGAACACCCACCACCTCTGCCACTTCTGGAGGCTACTTGGGCCCTTGACCTCATTCACACTGGGGGTGAGCCCCTGGAAAGGCTCTCCCCACCCAAGCAGAGGGCCAGGCCTCTGCTCTTGGTACCCTCGCTATGACCAGGGTCTTGGCATCTCCATGTCTTTCCCAGGAAGGACAAACCTAGAAACTACAATACTTCCTTCCCCTTCTCAAGGGAATCTTTTTTTCTCTCCCTTCCTGGGAACCCCAACTCTGGGCAGCTTCTGTTCTGCCATCCCTCGGGATTTCTCCCCAACATTCTGAGACCCGAGGTCCTCACGGAGGCTTTAACTTGTTTGTGATCAGGAAGGCCTGTCTGCCTGTCTCCCCGAGTGGGCTCTCTGCCTCCGCCCCCTTCCCCCATGAGGCAATGGAGTGGGGGGAAGGGGGTGAAACTATTTGGAAAAAATCCACAAACCTGCCCCCACCCAGAAACTCAGCTGTTTCGCCACACCTAGGAGACCTCGCACGGCTGGTCATACTGTTCTTGGCAGAAAAGATTCGCTTTTCCTACCTCTCGCCCCCTCCTCCAGCACCCTCCAGCATCCCAGCCAGCGCAGCACTCTGCCTCTTCTCACGTTTTCAGTAGAACCCAGAGGCGTGCCGCCGCTCTGCTTGCCAGTCACCCGCCCAGCATCAGGGGAGCAGGAGCTGGACCTCGCCTTAGCTCCGGAGCCCTTTCGGGGAGAGCCTGCCCATGCAGCGCCCCCTGCCGGGAGGTCGGGGAAACACGGCGTCCGCCAGGGCCAGCGACTCGCGGCGGCAGACGCTGGACATGGGCAGACGCTGAGGAGCCTCTGGCTTCTAATCCGCTGGAGTCAGCAAGCAGGACTCAAATGCAACTTCTTCTCGTCAACTCTTTGAGATCCCTAAATTGGAAATTGGTATCAAGCAGGGTTGATGGTCCCGCAAGAGTTTAGCCTACCCAAACGGGCCTGTGATTAGAGAGAAAACGCTGGCAAAGAGTTTTGCAAGATCATTGTCCTATCGCAGTGGGGAGAAATTTATTTTGCATCAGCAGAAAATGTAATCTATCTAGCAAAAAAAAAAAGTTATCGGTCATTAGAAATACTCAAAGTAGAAGTGATTATATTTAGTCCCATGGAATTGTGTGTGTGTGTGTGTGTGTGTGTGTGTGTGTGTGTGAGACAGAGAGAGAGAGAGAGAGACTATCCACCATAATGGATAGAAAAATGGCAAAAAGAAATGAGGGCTAGGGGACTTTTGTTTTTGGCCATACACTATTAAATAGAAAATGTATTTGTTAACATGATAATATGGCAGTAGCTTTAAATTTTTTTATTACAAGCACTAATAAAATGTACAATACTACTAATCATAAATTACATATGGCAAATTGATTCTTGAAGAAAGCTTTCATTGATTTTTGCAGAACTCTGCTGCCCCTAGTTAATCTGATTGGAATTGACAGATGAATGCAGCATGCATGGCATGAATACCGGGTGATATTCTGTTCCCCTTAACAAGAAAGCCAAAGGTAAAATCACTAAGAAATTTCATTCATTCTCCACAGGAAGCAATATTTTGCTAATTTGGATGATCGTTTTGAAACATTTGAAAAATCCTTCCTCACATTTAGAAGCAGCAGAGACAACTATGAAATTTCATCTGCCTTATTAATTTATTTGCCATCACTTTCTTGAAATCTAGAAACCATACAAAAGAATAAGTCAATTTAACAATTAACAAATTATTTACTGAGGCCCTCCCCAGTGGCACAACCGGGTAAGTCTCAGCACCGTGAAGCCAGCCGCAGCTACTGCAGCACAAGTTTGATCCCCGGCCAGGGAGTGACCCTCATGGCGCCGCAGACCTCTCCTGTCTCCCTACTGCTCCCCTCAGCAGTGCGTTTCCGTAGATCCTCCTGTTCTGCTCCCTGATCTGTCTCTGGTGAACCCTCTCACCCACCGCACCCACCCCTCTGTGCCTTAGGTCTTGTAGGCATAAATAAAGAAATCTTAAAAAAAAAAAAACACAACAGATTATGTGCTAGTCTCAGTGGTGTAAATACACAAGCTACCAACCCAGGGCCAGTGACTACCAAGTAGGCAGAGCTCCAAGAAGCCACATTACCCAGAACACCGTTTCCACCTCAGACCCTGCTAGACCACGGGCCCTCAGCGATGGAGTACAGCAAGATGAGTGTTAACTTCACAGGAAAACTGCACTTTACTTGACAATCAAATCACTGGAAAGGGACACACCTTGAGTATTAACTTCCTTTTTTGTATCATTAATGCAAGTTATAATTTAATTTTTAGTAATGGCTGTGTTTAACAACCTGCTCACAAAAGCCGTAAGGAGCCGTGGGTACCACTGCCCGGCCCCAGCCCCTTCCGGTTCCACCATGACGTCACTGGCAGGGAGGCAGCAGGAAGCAGGAGGGGCTGTTTCCTTCCTCCTGCCCCTCGTGGGGGCATGCTGAGCTCGTGGCCTCTGAGGTCCCTCAGCGCTCAGCCAGCCCTCTCCCCTCCTGCCCACAGAGTGCCGGGCCTCCTGGCCACTCACTCTCGCTGTTCCTGGGTTCTCCATCCACCTGCTTTGTTGACAGCGCACCCCCTTAAGCCTTCCCTTAGAGCCAACCTCTGTCTCCTGGCCACACTCTGTCCGCTCAGACATCCTGCCTATGGACCCCAAAGTTAGCAGATGTGTGTCTCCAGGCAAGTTGCTCAACCTCTCTGAACTCCAGTTTTGTGAGGATAAAATCCCATCTTTCAGGATATTATTGAGAATGATTAACCAATGGTCTTCCTGCCCTGCTCTTTCCCACACTGGGCATCTGAACCCCGTGCCAGTCATTCCTTAAAGGATTTGGAGCAGAATAGGGAAAAGGCTTTGACTTCTAAAGTCCCAGACCCTGCAGGACATCACAGCAAGGGAACCCTAACAAGTCAAAACGAAGGGCAGCACCTGAGAATGTCCCCCTGCCCTCCAAGCCACCAGCTGCGGGACAGCAAGCCCGGCAGGATGGGAGTCTGAAGACTTGAGGATGAAAGGCTGCACTGAGTCCAAGACCCTCCCTGAGTCAGCCCACGGGGCCCTCGGCCGTGCCGGGTCTCTGGAGAAACAAAGCTTCCCTTGCAGTGTATGCAGACTCACCCTGTCACTAAGGGAGCGCCAGAAACCGTCTCAAGGGAGCTTCCTGGGCTACCTGCTGACCTGCTTCCCCATGCCACCTGCCAAGGTCCGGCCCGACCCCTGTGTCCTGGGTCACCTCAACCCATAGTCATTTGTTGGTTCTGTGTCACTTAACGCCACTTGTATGGGTC
Organism: Condylura cristata; assembly: GCF_000260355.1. Taxonomy (NCBI): domain Eukaryota; kingdom Metazoa; phylum Chordata; class Mammalia; order Eulipotyphla; family Talpidae; genus Condylura; species Condylura cristata. The sequence continues at coordinate 7,847,848 of NW_004567136.1, read as the reverse complement.
ATTGTCCTTGACAACTTAGGGAACTGCCATGAAACCCAAGGAGACACAGCGGGTGACAAGGGCTGTGGGTTCCGTGACAGTCGAATGGGATACTTTGTTGGGAGGAAAAGCTGTCACATCAGGTGGAAGGGCGACCAAAGTTTGGGGAGGTGTTAGAAGTATAGAAAAACTTCTAACACTTCACGAGTGTCTATGCTGTCACGCCTACAGAAAGGAAACTGGCAGGTGGAGCCTTGTCCGGAGCGGGTAGTTAGAATCAGAAGGAAAACGGGGAGCTTCACTTCACCACAGCACGTCTTACCTGTACAGTAGCCAGTGGCAAATGGATAACTCCTTTTAAAGTAAAAACAGAATCTTTACTATGCCCGCGTGTACCTTACTCGCGCACACAGTACGCATCACCTATATATATCTCGTATGCGTATACGCATATATACTCACACATAATATCACAAAATCGAACCTCCCATCTCCAGTGCCTCCGATGCGAAGTCTCCCATAAATGACCGCATCACAGCGCAGCTCTCACTTAGTGGCGGCTTCTGGCTCTGTCCGCGACGCCGGG
>NW_004567136.1:7798214-7846333 GCF_000260355.1 Condylura cristata | reverse complement strand
TGCGGGAGGTGCGCGACAGCCTGGCGCTGCTGGTCGCCGAGTCGCGGCGGGACGCCGTGCAGATGTACGAGGACGAGGTGCGCGAGCTGGAGGAGTCGCTGCGGCGCGGCCAAGAGAGCCGGCGCGAGGCGGAGGAGGAGATGAGGCTGTGCGCGCAGGAGGCCGAGGCTCTGCGGCGCGAAGCGCAGGAGCTGGAACAGCTGCGCGCGCTGCTGGAGGACGAGCTGCAGCGGATGCGCAAGGCCTACGACCTGCAGGCTGAGGAGCGGCAGGTCCGTGCTCGTGCTCGGGGGACGGTGCCCACGGCCAGCCCGGGCGCCCGGTGCATCGGAGGGGTGGGCACGCCCGGGCTCTCACCACCCGCTGCGCCTTCACCCACAGCGTGCTGCACCGACGGGTGGGGCCGGCCTGAATGCTTCCAGGACCAAACGCATTGGGAACCACCTACTTGCCGCTGGGCTGCAGGGTCTGGCCTCTCGCCAGGCCTGGAAGTGGAGCGGTATATGGGTCCAGCGACCCAATGGGCCAGGTGGATGGCCCAGGCCATTCGCTTGCCCATTCTTTAAACCTGAGCGTCTCTTGCCGCATCCTGACAAATGACCCTCGGTTCCTTAGTTCCTTTGCCCCATCGACCTACAATAGATCGTAGAAAAGTCCACGAGAAAGACCCTGACTTCCAAAACTAACCAGCTTATTCCTTCTTAGGGGGTTTCTGGGCAATGCCAAGTCCTTACCTGGCGCTGTTCAAAATAATAACCCTTGTGTACAGGAGGCTCCCCGGGGAAAACTTTAAGGTGGTTCCCAGAAGCAGTTTTTGTCTTCCCAGAATGACTTCCCCGCTGCCTTGTTTGTTCTTGGGAGGGACAGCAACTTTGGTGCAGAAAAGGGCTTCGTGGCTAAGTTCTCTCAGTAGAGATGGACCCCAGGTCTCTGGGTAGTGGAGCTGTGAAAGGGGCCCCGTGGCAGGGTTATGACAAGTGCGGAGGCACAGAAACAGTTACTCTCTGAGGGGAGCAGAGTTCAGAGCCTCAGAGTGGCACCACTGCTGATTTATTCTCTGCACACCCAGCCCAGCCTCAGTGCCGCTCCTGATCCTGCCCAGAATCCACCAGAATTGGAGCCATCCCAAATCACACTGCCCATGGTTCTCAGGACGGCAGTTATAATAACCTCCCCGAAGTATTTATAATTTTCTAATAACCTCAGAAATATTCTGAGAGAACCATTTGTAGCTGGAGGTTAGAGATTTGTGATGGGGAGTCTGCTGCATTAAAACAAACAAACAAAACAAAAAATCAAAAGAGCACAGTGGCACGGAGGACTCCCGTGTTCCCAGGTGATCAGTGAAGGTCTTCCGAGCTCGCAGGTCCCCAGCGCTGCGGTTTCAGAGGCAGAGAGCTGGTGTCTAGATGGGGAATTGTACAGAGCGGGCAGTGCTGAGCTGTTTGGAGCTTACTGGGGCCCGTGGTTGTCTGGCCTTCCCCTATAGGTTTGGAAAGCGTTCTCCTGGGTGTTGCAGGTGGAGCCAGGACAGGGACTGGCTGCAGTGCTGATTTCCCAAACTCTCCCCTCGGCTGACTGCTTCCCTTCCCAGCACTGGGCCTGGCACCCCTGGGCGTTAGTCCCGCTGCTGCGTGAGAGTTAAAATGGGTGCTCATGTAGGATTTCACCGAGCTTTTGACCCCTGAGTGGGGTGCCTGCTGAGCTTAGTGCCCACGGAATCCCCTTGTGGCGAGCCCCTGTCGGGGGGGCCTTGTGTGCGCTGAACTCTCAGCGTTCACTTGCACTCATGCTGCCTGACTCCTCATGGACCTTGAAGCTCTGGTTTCCATGTTTTCTTCTGGCCGCAGAACCCTCCCCCACATCCCACAGCAATCCTACCTGGACCCGCAGAGATGCAAGGTAGAGCTTTTCCTCCAGGGGAGCAGTGGTGCCTGGAGGTGTACAGTTGGCATCCTATCCAGCCCTCTGACAGAAGCCGCTCCCTCTGCCCCCCCCTGACCAGGGGGTCACACCTGACCAGGGTCTAGGACCTCACTCTCAGCTTCCTGCCCAGGGCTGCCCTGTCTTGTTGGACTTAGCATCTCCCCTAAAAGTGAACATAGCTGCGTCGTCAGTAAGGGCTCAGGCTAGTTTCAGTTTTAATTTGTGGTGGTTTCATGGTACTGAATCATTTCCCGAACCTGCCCCAGTTAGCTTAAAGCAACCACATTCCAATTGTATTCCAAAAGATTCGATACTAGGCACTTGTATTAAAAAAAAAAATGTGTGTGAGAATGCTAGAAATTTTTTTAGGAGTAAGTATGGCCAGGCCCACCCTAAGCTGCTGATATGTTCATCGTTCATAGAAGCAGACCTTGGTCTCTGGACAGACCTTGCCCAGAGGCACCGAGATACCCACTTCCTGCCGTGTGTTTTGTTGCTGTTCAGCTCCTGGTGTGCCAGGCACCCCATGTCCCCAAACTGCCCACACGTATTGACTCTGTCCTCACAATGATCTCATGGGGTGCTACCACCATTAACCCATTTTACAGTTGATCAAACCAGTGTGAGGTGCAGAGAGGCCTCAGGAGACTCCTGCAAAGGTGAAGGCAGGAGGTGATGGAGACTTGGGCTGGGCAGTCCAGAGAGCTGAGGGGGGGGAGGGGGGTGCACGCTGAAGCTGAAGCCAGGGGTATGTGGGTGGCTTGTATGTGGGGGGAGGAGAGATCCACTGACTAGCTCCAGGCCTGTGGCCTGAGTGGCTGGGAGCGCTCTTTGCAGGGGACAGGGTTGGGGGTGGCTTTGGCATAGCTCAGAGTTCAGCTGGAGATGCTCTTGGGCACCCAGCTGGTATTAGGAGTCTGGGCTGGGGGCTGTCTGGGCTAGAGCTGTAAATAGCTTCCTGTGAATGCTTATTATTCAGTAATGCTTCTAAATGCTTCTATTCATTTTTACTATTTAGTTTTTTACTTATTAAAGCTTAATATCATTAAGTAATGAGCTCAGCTACATGTCTCAGCTCTAACATTCAAGGTCCCCAGTAGCCGGGACATTTACGAGCTCTTGGTGTTACTGGGTGACTCGCTTGGCCCGAGTGGCTCCCGTTGGGTTAAGAGAACGTGGATTCTTCAGATACTGGCAGTGGCTTTCCCTGGTACAGCCCCACCTTTCATCATCAGAGCTGCCCAAAGGCGCTCTAAATAGCAACTAAAAAGGTGACCTCTCTCTCTAGCTTTTAAGCCACGGGTGAACGAGCTTCCTCCAGGTTAGAATTAGCCTGCTGGGGTCTCCCGCTGTAATCCCTCTGGCCTGGCCCAGGGTTTGGAAACTTCTGGTGAAGGACAGCCCAAGTCCAGCTCCGTGTACCTGCAGGATCCGCTACAGTCTCTGGGGACTCTGGGGAGCCGAGAGGTCTCTGCCCCCTGCTCCCGGAAGTCTGCTCATTCGCTTTGCCAGTTGAGGAAGAACTGACCCTGACCCCCTGGCCATGTGGGTGGAAATATCCTGATTCTCCTCCTCAGGATGGACTGTGCCGTTCAGGGCACAGAAGAGAGACTTTTCATGGCTGGGAGAGCTTAGCGTTGTGGTTGGAGAGTTGAGTACATCTGTGGATTTTTTTCCTAAGCAACTTAGAATAGCTGAGCTCTGTAGAGAATAAATCACTACACGGTGTCCAGCTCTACTCTTCAGGTTAAATTTCCTGTGTAGACAGAGCAGTATATTTATGTTAATATTTATGTGTAAAATACATTTACATGGTACTGTGACCATGTATTGGAACTTACACTCTTGCTCAATGGGGAACATAGGATTTAACAGAGAGTCACTGGGTGGGAACAGCATTGCAGCTAGTAACTGTCACCTCCAGGGTCCACACTGGGGGTGGTCTGCTCTGGTGAAGCTCTTTTTCTCCTCCTGAGGCGAGGCTTTGGGGGGCTATCATCCATCCATCCAGGGAACCTCTCAGTGTACTCCCTTGTTTTACCAGCTAAGAGATTGTGCTGTTAGCCCACTACCTACACAGAGAAGTTAACAACTGATACTACCTTAGCTAGAGAGCTATTTTGGAAACCATGAATGTGGGGTAAGTTCGGCCTCAAAATTGGGTGACTTTTGTAAACCCCTGCTGTCTGTTCTCACCATATTTCCGTCAGCCTTAGTTGACAGGCTTGATTTCTTTCCTGAGCAACCTGACGTCTGTGCAGAGGCACGGGTGTTACTCTAGTGAGTGTGGACAGGGAGAAGAGCATGTCCTCTTAGAATCTCCCACGTGCAATGAGGTCTTCCTCAAAGTATTTAGTTCACCCTTGCCATGACCACGTCTTTACAAAGCCTGAAGCTCTTTCATGTCTTTCCGTGACCTGAACTGTCGGTTCTCGAAGTGCGACCCAGCAAGCCTCCGGGCATCTGATCTAAGAGCTCTCTGTTCTCTTTAGGGAGTGATCGCCTGCCTGGAGGATGAGAAGGCGGCCCTCACCTTGGCCATGGCTGACCGGCTACGGGACTATCAGGAGCTGGTGCAGGTGAAGACTGGCCTCAGCCTGGAGGTGGCCACGTACCGGTGAGGATGCCGAGTGGGCAGTGTGAGTGGCCGGGGCCTCTGGGGAGTCCCCGTGACAAGAGCACCCCTGCCTGGCACTGCAGACAAGGAGTCTGGGGCCAGAGGGCAGAGGATGGACAGCGCCTCACCAAGCTGACCCAGCTGGCATCCCTGGTGATGGGAGAAGCTGAGGGAGCCCCCTTGCCAAGGGTTTGCCAGTCTTGGGCACCCTGGAAGGTCACTGGGTCCTAGGAATCAGGTACTGTGTTTACAGATGAGCAGGCTTGGCTCAGAGAAGTTAGAGGGCAAGAGCAGGGGGCCAGGACTCCAGCCCCAAGGCCAAGTGTGTCTACCTATTGCACGTTGCTTCCAGCCCCTGACCCCACTCCTGTGGGCGTGGCCTGAAGAACTACATCTCTGCCAGCAGCTTAGCGAGGCACCGACAACAGGCTTTGTTTATCGAGATGTGGTCTTGGACTCAGGATGACTAACCCAGAGGGAAAAGTCGCCAAGCCCGAAAGGGCTGGTGCCGGCAGGCCAGAGGCTGTCATCCACTGTCCCCCCAGGGAGCTGGGGCCCTCGGAGCAGCTTCTGCTCAGGTCCCTTTCTGCCCCTGGGTGGTAAGTGGTCTTTAGCAGAAGTGTGGGTCTCCTCAGCTCTCAGGCCCTCACAATGGAAGGACTTTAGAGAGCCTGAGCCTCCCCCAGCCCATAAGGTAACTGGCCAGTATCGCACCTGCCAGACAAGGAGCTCACCCTCTCCCTGGGGGGTGCCTCTCACCCCTGTTACAGGTGAGGGAGAGGGGGCCGGAGGTGGGGGGGTCCAGGCTGCTGAGGGGCTGACCCAGCCTGTTCTGGCCTGTGCCTTCCCCCCAGCCAGCGGCAGTGGGCACAAGGCCCCCTTCATTCCCAGGCTGTGTGAGCCCAGAGCCACCCAGGTGGAAATAGGCCTTGGAGAGGCCGCCCTGGCAGCTGAGAGCACCGTCAGCGCCTGCCTCTGACACATCGGCGTGGGTGGCAGGAGTCTAACCCTCTGGGCAAGAGGGAGCAAGGCCTGCTGCACTGTTAGGGGCAGAGCAGGGGCCGGACAGCTGAGCTGGGCACTTCTGGGAGGACGTCTGTGCTGTCTCCTGATCACGGTTTCTGCTGAGACAGTCCGAGGGCCTGGCAGCTGGGGGTCCGGAGTGCGGCCTCGGAGCAGCCTCGCTGTCTTTGCCTTCTGCTGGACTTGCTCGGCCAGGCCCTCACCAGGGTGAACCATCAGTGAAGAGGGAGCCGGTCCCCGGCCTGGCCCCAGGCAGCCGCAGAGGAGTGAGGCCCCCAGGGCCACGGCAGCTGTGGCACAGGTTGGGTGGAGCCTCCAGCCACACAGAGGCTGGTCCTGAGGCCAAACCAGTGGCCACCCTGCTGGGTGCCCTTCTGAAAGCTGCAGTGGGCAGGGTGCAGAGGCGGGAGGTGCCGGTGGCCCCCCTTCCAAGGCCCATCTCCTGTGTTCTCCTTGGAGAACAGTGGGGTGAATCACCCCAAAGCTAAGTCAGTCAGGTGTTCCAGCTACATGCTGAGCAAAATGGCGGAGGCTTTGGCGGTAAGGATCACTGCAGAACTGAGCTTTGTCTGTGGCAACCCCCAGCCCCACCCCGGTGCACCCCGTATTTGGGGACGGCACATCAGGCTGGCTGTTTTCCACCAGAGGTGACAGAAACCCTCCTCATACGGACTCAAGTCAAATGGGAACCTCGTGCTCAGATAACTGGAAAAGCCCCGACAAGGTTGCCGGCTCTCGGGTGGGATGACCCTGCTGGAACACAGGCCCCTCCCCCACCTGCCCGCGAGCTCCTGCCGCCTCTTTCTGGGTCTGGTGCCCGTCGCTGGGCTGGGGGGACTCACTCTGGGGCTCCGGTGGGGTCGGCTTCCTGTGAGTCTCATGAACTGAGACGGGGGTGTCTGGTGGCCCAAATCAGGCAATGTTCCAGAGCAGATACTGGGCCGGCCCAGAAACCCACCTTTGTGCCAATTGGTGAGTGCAGGTGAGTCTTTTCTCAGGGAGGCAGTTGGCTCTTCCAGTTTCCTTTCTGGAATCATCCTCTGGTTTGGAATTAGGAGACACTGACTTTTGTACCCTGTTTCTGGGGTCCCTTGCCTTCCCTGTCCCCTCTTCTGTCACATAAAGAGAGGCACAGGCAGGCGCCTTTCCAGACGCCAGAGCCAGCCCTTTGGGGAGACGTTCACTGCCTCCAGCTCTTTTCCATGGCAGCTGCCGGAGTGTGGTGGGGACAGAGTCCCCTTCCCCTGTCTGCTGCTGGCCTTTCCCTAACCCAGTTAGGGCTGAATTGGCCATCTGCTAGTGCTGCAGTCATCAGGCCTTTCCGGGATGAGAGTGATCGATTTGACTGTGCCTCTTCCTGAAGTCCAAGTGTGCGTGGAGGGGCATGAGGAGCCGAGCCGGGAGCCAGCTCTGCATCCCCTGGGCCTGGAACCAGGTGCGTGCTGGCCTGCCGTGGCCAGCTACAGAGACCAGCCTTGGGGTTACAGCCACTGCGGGCCTCCCTGCCTCCTGGGCTCAGGGCTTAGGCGTAGCGGTTGAGCGTGTCAGAGTGGTCGAGTGTGACCCATTTCTTTGAGGCAGAAGCCACGTGTTCTGTCTGTCAGTGTCCTGAAGATAAGCCCCTGACACCCCGTGTGTGACTCTGTCCCTCTTCTGTGCTGTTGCTGTGTTCTAGACGGGAGTGCAGGGTCCTGTTTGGGTTGGTGTCTTGTCCCCTGACCCTTAATCTCTTTCTCCAGTCCCCTTTGATCTTTATAAACAGACACGGCTTTGGGGATGTGATTTTAATTCTGAGGACAGAGGGAAAGGCCGGAAATAGCCCCCAGGGCTTCGATGCTCCTTGGCCTCAGAGTGGAATTCTCTCCCGTTGTAGCTCTGCACCCCTGCCCCTGGCCTGAGTCTGGGGGGGCCAGGCTGTCCCCTCACCCTCTCTGGGGGTGCACAGTTCTGCCTCACTATCTGGGCTTTCCCCACGTCTTCCTCCCTCCATGTGTGCGTGGACATGGGTGCAGAGCACAGCAACTGGCCCTGGAAGCAGCAGCTCTGCCCTGAAGTTCCCTGAGGAGAACCACTCCCGGCAGAGAGCCCTGCGGCGTGGTTGATGTAGACGTAGACGTGGTCTGTTTGGCCTGGACTGTGGCCAGAGGCCACATTACAGCTGGCGTCTGCCTATGGATTGTCTCGACTCCTTAATGAGGCCAGGGACCGACCCTGCTGCACACATTTGCTTCTTTTCCTGCTTATAAGGCTGCCGGCCTGTGGTGCTGTAAGAGACCATCACTAATAGCCTGTGATTCAGGGAGCTGGCATTTCCCAGTCACCAGGCTGGGAGCTGGTTTCCTTCACCCCTCTCAAAATAACCAGACAGCACTTGACCCATTTCTTAAAGTTATACGAGTCAGTTCCTTGAAAAAGAGTTTTCTTGACGATGATTCAGGGGCATGGCGTGTACTTGGTACCTGTGTCAGAAGCCCTGTCTCTCTCGGGCCCTTCGACGGGGCTGGGCTTAAGCCTCTGCTGCCCGTCTCGTGAACGGTCCGGTGGGGGAGGAAGTGGTGTGTCATGGGGGCCGTGTGAATGCTGGGTTAGGGGTTCCCCGGGCACCCACGTGGACAAGGGGACGCAGCCTCTAGGAGCTGGGCACCAAGGAGGGACGAGGATGGGGGCTGAGTCCTTTCCCAGTAGGGGCTTGTTTTCTATGGGAGAGGCCTGTCGGGACCTCAGATGAAGTCACCCAAAGATGCTATGCTTCCCTCTTTAGTGCGGTTGGAGGACCTGTCTGCTGGGTTTGGATGGCCACAATCTGCAAGAGATGCCGTCTCTGGCTTTTCGGGGAGTCTGGAGGCCGACGGGCAGGTCAGCGCCCAGGCAGCAGGCTCCTGGACAGGCTCTGGGCTGGTTCCCCTCACACCCTGAGCTGGTCCCACACACCCCCTGTGCAGGTGAACTGGGCACCTTAGGCTGGTCCACTCGGCCTTTGCTCCGTCTGCTCCCTGGGGAACTGGAGTGCCATCACGGGCCCAGTACAGGGGTCGCTGGGAGGCTTCATGTGGTGACATGCAGGCGGGCTCAGGAGCGGGACTGCACTGCAGCCAGAGCCAGTGAGGTCCCCGCACCCACCACAAGGCCCCGGGGATAGCTGCCCATGCTCAGGCTCCTGGACACAGGAGATTTGGTAATGATTTGAATTTCCTTAGAGAGGTGGCCTACACCATCTCCTTTGAGGCATGAGGGAACACGCCTGCCTTGTCCCACGGGACTCCTCTGTCCTGAGCCCGCCTCCTGCTTCTGGTTTCTCTCAGAGTCCTCAGCAGAGGACTGGGCACTCCAGGAGAAGGCTGGTGGGACTCAGGTCTGAGCGTGGATCTGAACCTGAACTGGATGCTCTCACCAGGCCCCGTGCTGACCCACAACGCTGAGGGATGCTCCCGTTCTGCTGCCACAATCCTGGGGTGCAAGCCCTGTTTTATGCTGAGCGTTCCCCTTTCTAAATGCAGGCCTTGGACTTTTCTCAGCGCTGGAAGCTATTTGTGTTTCTGGAGCCTAAAGTGCTTGGTCATGAGGGTGTGTGATTAAGGAGTAGTGTCCAGTTTCCTGGCTCTCGCCCCGTGGGGAAGTGCTGGGCCGACACTGACCTTGTCTTCCTGCACGTCCAGAGGAGCGCGCCGGCCAGTCTTCCGGGCCGACGCCCATGCAGCTCCCGCAGACCCTCTCACCACCGCCTTTGCTTTGCTCCTCAGAAGAGGCCTCTTTTGCATGCTTTCTGCTGTGCCGGTGTCCTCCCGTTTGTGGGAACCACCGCCCTGCGTCAGTGGAAATAGGACACGGTGCCGGTGTGCTGAGCCGTGGCGTCCCTGCTGGGTCTGGCGTCCCTCCTCGGGTTGGGTGCCCGGCGTCGGTGCCCAGCTCCCGTGGTGACCTCAGCACTCCCAAGTGGGCTCTGCTTCTGGTTGCCCTTTGCCACACACAGTGTATTTCTTGGATCCGGAGTTAGTGATTTCACATGCTACCTAGCAACCATACAACTGTTGTGTCCACAGAGCGGGCACCCGGGGGGAGGTGGGGGTGGGGGTCTCTGAGCCCCGTAGCTGGCCCATCTGCTCGCTCCCTCGGCCGAGGGTCCGGGTTGTAGGACAGTGACTAACAACTTGATGAAGACTCTCCAGTTTAGGCTTGGGAGCTGGATGTGGCCAACAAAGCAACCTCGTTGAAGGTTTTCCATCATTCTACTAAAGCATTAGCAGGAAGCATCTCTGGATGAAATGAGGCCTCTTCCAGAAAGTTCTTCCAAACTCTGAGCAAGGAACAGAAAGGGACAGAGACGTGGGCCCAGGAGGGTGGTCCGTGGTCTTGCAGGCCGTGTCATGGACGGAGCCGATTGAGAGGTCCCGGAACAATTACCCTCCTCACCGAGGTCTCTCTCCAGCCAGGTCTGCCCAGGTGGGCTTGCCTCTTCAGGTATGCGTCCTAAACATGGCAGCACGCCAGGGAGGTTGTTGACCACATACTAGTCTCTGAGTCTTGTAGAGGCTCCTCGCACTCTGTTTCCTAATGAGTTTTCTTTTTTAAATGGTTTTTACAGAGCCTTACTGGAAGGTGAAAGTAACCCAGAGATATTGATCTTGTCTGAGCACCTTGAAAAGATACCACAAGGTAAATATAATAAAAGTGAATTATTTGACATCAAGATGTTGTCTATCTGAATGAGCTCACCATATGGAAAAACGATAAAATGTCGTTTACCTAGAAGAAGAGCGGCTCGTTAGCATGTTTCAGAGAACTCTCTCCCCCTCTAGTAAACATCAACTAGATTTGATCTCATGGCGCGTGGTTCAATATTAATGTAGGTGACATGGAATAGATGCCTTGAAGACTTGTGTGTTCTTCTAGCTGTCATTTGGGGGCACTTCCTAGCGAAGTGTGAGGGGGAGGGGCTGAGCCTGGAAGTGTGAGAAGAAGGCGGCCATGCACTTCTGTCAGACCCTCTGGTGGGAAACCCCCTCACAGACCAAAGACTAGGGGCCTTGTCAAGCATTGGGAGGGAGTTTGTACGCAAACCGGCCCCCCAGAACTTGCTGCCTCCCCGCTCCCCTGGGCAAAGGCAGGAGCCATCATACCCTTTCTGCTGCCCAAGGTTGCCATGACAGCTCAGGTGTGTGTGTGTGAGGTGCCCTGGGTCTGGCTTGGCCAGAAAGCCAAAGGTTGCAAGAAAAGCCCACTCTTCCTGTAACTGTGAGCTGATATGAGTTGATGTCCATTAGGAAAGGCCTGAGAACTTGTGCGGTGACTTAAAAAACTTTCAAATCCTTTAGAGCCTTACAGAGCTTTCTGACTGAACAAGGGCAGCGTGAATTATGTCCATGTGCTCCATGTCACCAGTGTGCTCTGTGTCGCCCGACTCGGCCTGGCTTCAGTCATGGCAAGTTGGGAGTAAGGGACTCAGTACCTGTATCGGGAGCATATGTGATGAGCAGCCAATTTGGACTGAACGTAGGTTTAAAAAAATATTTTCCATCTATATTTTTCAAAATCAGTGTTCTTCTGACTAGACACTTCACAGACTTGCCAGGTCACTGGGCTCAGAGCAGTGATTTTTGGTTCAAATTTTGTGACAGGAAGGGATTTGATCTCAGTCAGACTGGAAAAGGCAAAGATGACCATGGAAATGACCGTGAGCCGGTCTGCGTGATACCAGTTAGCAGGAGACATTGATAAAGGAAGCATTATTCATTTACTACATTTCAGGGTTTATTTAGTCACAGAATTTTAAGCACGTGGGTCTCTAAGTCTGGACATCTACTGTATAACAGACAGAAGGAGACAGGCAAGAAAAGGCCCGTCTGCGAGGGCAAGAGACTTGAGTCCAGGCTCACAGGCTAGTCCTTACTCATTTCAACTAGGGAGCGGAGGAGGGCTGAGGAAGAGGCTGCTGCTTTCACTCATTGACTTTTCAAGCATATTAAAGGGTATAGAGACCTATTTGTGGACTAAATTTATTTTAGTAATAACCTATTGTGCTAAAAGACAGTGTGTGCTGGTTGTGACTGTCTTCCTAGACATTGTGCTTCCAGATATTTCTGTGTCTGTACAATATAGGTGCCCATTAGCTGGCCATTGAGTAAAAGTGCTTTGTCTTCCTGGTGGGGATTTGTAGTGCTCATCATAACTATTGCTTTGGGATTTGCATAAGACAGCATCAGCCGCTTGACCTCAGAGATAGGCCTCGTGCCTGTCTATGAGCTTCCGTAATGATCCTTGAGCTTCCTTAAAAACAGTGGTCCCTGGGCCCTCCCTGGTGGCGCAGCGGGTTAAAGCACAGCACTGAGAAGCTAAAGCCACTTCCGCATGAGTTCGATTCCTGCCTGCCCCGGAGGTGACCACATGGCGCGGCAGACCTCTCCTGACCCGCCCGCTGCTCCCCTTAGCAGTGTACTTTGTCGATCTGCCTGTTCTGCTCCCCACTCTGTCTCTGGCGAAGCCTCTCGCCAGCCCCTGAGCCTCTGGCCTGTACCCCAGTTCTGTATGCACAAATAAATAAATCTTTAAAAACAAACAAACAAACAAACAAAAAACAAAAACAGTGGTCCCTGTACTGTTTCCTGGGGTCCCCTTCTGGGACTCTCAGTTTAGTGCCAATATGTGGACCTGAAGAGGGGAGGATTTGTGGAAAATGCCCTGGCCTGGCTTCTTCCAGGAGAGAAGGCTCTGCCTCGTCTAGGTCAGCTGGAGAGCAGGGAGTGGGGCTCCCGGAACCCCCAACCCCTGCTGTTCCTAAGGGAGGTTCAGGTGCCCAGGGGCAGCTCTCTGCAGCTGCTCTGGCGCGAAGCAGGGAGCCCACGACCACAATCATGGCATCAGAGCTGATCATAGTGGCGGTGACTGGTTGGCTTCCTGCGCTGGCGCCTTTTCAAATGAGAAGGTTTGAAGCACAAAAATAAAGAAGCCAGGGAGCTTACAAAAACAAATTGATTCTTCAAAACGTGGTCCAATGTGGAGATCAGTGAAAATAAACACATTAATTGGTAGAGGGGGTAATAGCATTTGGTGTTTACTAATTATATATTTTGTAATTATGAAGCTCTCCTCTGCTGAAATAAGTAAAATAAACTTATCTCACAACAAAGTAGCAATGAACAATTCCAAAATATCATAATATTGTGAAACTTCAGCCTTAAAAACTAGCACCCCTAACCTCCCTGGCACACACGCGGTGCTTTACAATCACACATTTTGCATTTTTGTTAGGAAGGATGAATATTTTAAGACCAGTAACTGGAGGAAAGTGTTGCACAGAAGCATTTATAGTGCTGATGTTTTGGGGTTTTTTAAAGATTTATTTATTTGTGCATACAGAACTGGGGTACAGGCCAGAGGTGCAGGGGTGCTGAGAGGATTCACCAGAGACAGAGCAGGGAGCAGAACAGGCTGGCTGACGAAGTACACTGCTGAGGGGAGCAGCGGGCGGGTCAGGAGAGGTCTGCCCGCGCCATGTGGTCACCTCCGGGGCAGGTGGGGGTTGAACTCATGCGGAAGCGGCTTTAGCTTCTCGGTGCTGTGCTTTAACCCGCTGCGCCACCAGGGAGGGCCCTATAGTACTCATGTTTTATTGTTACAGGATTTTTAAAACTAACCCTGCCTCAAAAAAACAAAAACAAAAACAGAACGACACTCCCAGGTTAGGGAAAAGCCTTGTGTGCAGTAAGTGGTGTCTGATTGCATTTGTCATGATGAGATCTGACCCAATGGAGAGGCTTTGAGGAGGTGACGATGACTATCAGTTTGATGAACTGTTTCTTTGGTTTCTTCAGATTTCAGAGACACGTCCTACCGCTACACCACCTCGGCGTTACAGCGGGAGAATGAAAGAAATCTGCTTCTGAAGCAGAAAGCCCCTTCGTGGGGCTCTGGTCACGGCCTGGCCCTGCGCCCCGGGCCGTCTCCCCATGCCTGGCCGCGCACTGCTGTTGGGGGCCCTGCCAGGGGAGGCCTCCTGCGCTCCCACTATTCTTCTTTTGCTAATACCAGGTGGGAGAACGGGTATGAGACCAGCCTCCGGACTTTCCCTGCAGACTCCAGTCATGTGAGACACACGGAAGCGCAAGCGAAAACATTCCCTGGTCCACCAAAAGCTAACGGCACGAAGGATGCCCCCACGAGGTCAGCCCCGGAGTCCACTGTCTCCCCAGAGTCACGCCGAGCACGCTGGGACAGTGTGGCCGCAGGTGCTTCTGACAGCAGCAGGTCGAATGAGACCACCCTCATTTTGGAGAAGAAAACAGAAGTTAAAACCACGAGGGGGAACGAGAGCAGCAGAGCAGGCTCTGTCCAGCCCAAGCGGGAGAAAATGTTTGATTCTAAAGAGAAGGCGTCAGAGGAGAGGAACTTACGGTGGGAAGAACTGACGAAGCTTGACAAAGAGGCCAGAGAGAGAGAGAGCCGGCAGATGAAGGAGCGGGAGAAAGAGAAGGCTCTTTTGAGGGAGAAAAGTGTGAGAGAAAGAGAGATACCGATCAGTGTAGAAGTTGTCCAGGATAGCACGCCAGGGGCACCCCCGAAAGCCTCCCCGACGTCCCCGCGGATGGCTGCTGGCCTGGGGCCGAGTGGAGTGGGGGGCATGAGGGAGACCGGGTTCAGGCCACACCCTGGCGACACCACTGGCTCGCTGACGGGTGACCCTGGGAAGGAAACCATAGCAGAAAACATCGTGTCCAGCGTCCTGAAGCACTTCACCCAGTCTCCGGGCACAGAAGCCGCGGCTGATGCTTTCCCGGACACAAAAGTCACCTACGTGGACAGGAAGGAGATTCCTGGTGACGGGAAGACACGGACTGAGATAGTGGTGGAGTCGAAACTGATCGAAGAGGTCGATGCTTCTGACGAAGCCGGCCTGGACAACCTTTTAAGCAAGGAGGTTAAGGAGGTGGAGCTGAAGGGGAAGTCAGCCGAGCGGGTGATAGGAGACATCATCAACCTCGGCCTGAAAGGGCGAGAGGGGCGCGCCAAGGTGGTCAACGTAGAGATCATCGAGGAGCCGGTGAGCTACGGCGGTGGTGAGAAAGCGCCGGAGGTTTCCGTCCCGTTTAAAGTGGAGGAGGCGGAGGACACATCTCCAGGCTCTCGACGGCTGGTCGAAGAGGAGGAAGGTCGCGGGAAAACATACGTCGCCTTCTCAGGCAGTCAACATCAGAAGACCGGGCGGCCCCAAGAGAATGTCGCTCACGTGGAGGAAGTGACAGAAGCAGGTGGCTTGGAGGGAGAGCAGAGTTATTTCGTCTCAACTCCGGACGAGTATGCCGGGGGGCAGGACCAGGACGAGAGCCCAGTGTACGGGCAGGTCCACGTGGAGGAAGAGTCCACCATCCGGTACTCTTGGCAAGATGAAATCATGCCGGGCACTCGTAGGAGGATGCAGAGGGGTGAAGCATGGGGAGAGACGGTCGTGAAGCCACTGGACGTCGGAGAACCTCCTCTAGCGGTGGGCGTGGGGTCCACACACTGGAAGGAACAAGCTAGAAGTGGTGCTTTTCGTGCAGAGCCCATCGTCATCGAGAAGGAAATCAAAATAGCGCATGGGTTCCCGGCGTCCAGGAAGGAAGGCCGTGTGGAGCCCGGACCCCAGGTGGTGGAGATCCTCGGGCAGCTGGAAGAAAGCCTTCCGGAGCGCGTGAAGACAGAGCTGTCTGCCCTCACTGGAGAGCGGCCCGGGGGGCCAGGAAGCGTTTCTGTGGATGTAAAGAAAGTCCAGCCCCCCGGCGGTGGGTCCCTGACCTTGGTGGCTGAAGTCAACCTCTCCAAGACGGTGGATGCCGATCAGCTAGACCTGGAGGATCTGAGCAAAGACGAAGCTGGGGAGATTGAGAAGGCGGTAGAGTCAGTGGTTCGAGGCAGCTTGGCCAAGCGGCACAGCACGGCGCCGGGGAGCCCCGAGGGGAACACTGAGGAAGAGGCCCCAGCCGCCGGCATTCTCTTCAAGCGCTGGGCCACCCAGGAACTGTACACCCCCACCCACGAGGAGAGGGAGGCCGGCTGGGCCTTGCACAGCTCAGAGCGAGTCACTTCTCAGGGCCCCGTGTTGGCCACGGCGGAGGTCACCGGCCCCCGGGGCTCTGTCCGGTCACACGTGCTAGAGGACGTGAGCCAGGCTGTCAGGCGCATTAAAGTAGATCCCACTGGAACTTGGAGGACTGAGCAAGTCTCACTGGAAGGACCCAGAGCAGAGAGGGTGCAGGTAAGTGGGGAGGGCAGCCTAGGTCGGGCAGCAAGCTCGGCGGGCGCCAGCTGGTCTGTGGGGCACTTCACTGTGGGCCCCCAGCAGAGTCAAGTAGCCAAAGAAGTCATCTTCCGAGGGCCTGTCCCTGCCCGTGAGCTGGCGGGGGCCACACAGGAGTCCGGTCCCGCCAAGCTTTCCGCAGATAGTGCTGGACTGGGGGGATACCATGCACTTGACGCCAAACAGTTCCACGTCAAGAGGGACGTGCTTTTTCAGGGCTCTGTTTCCAGTGCAGGGGAGGCTGGAGATTTTTTCCAAAGAGAAGAGTTGGTGGGAACCCAGACTTCTGTAAAGCACCTTCAGTTAGGCCCTAGGGCGGAGCAGATCCAGTTCATAGTCCCCCTTTCAGACTCAGTGAAACTGGGCGTCACAGGAGATTCTGAATCCACAGAAGGGTGGGCAGGGCAGGGCACGGCCCTGAGGCCTCAGACGCATCACGCCATCTGGCAGACGGACACCTCACTGGACCAGCAGGCTGGTGTGGGCGGTGAGTCAGGGCCAGAGGTGACTCAGGGCTCGGGCAGGTCCTTCAGGCACATTCGCCTAGGTCCTGTGGAGACCCAAACCTCTGAGTATGTCATCTCCCACGGCCCCATTTCTGAGGCAAGTGTGGGCTCCCCTGGGGGAGGAGAGTCAGGGGACAGCAGCGGAACCCTAAAGCCTGTTGCTCTGGGGCCCAAAGAAACTTCGTTTACCTTTCAGATGGACGTGAGTAACGTAGCATCGTCCTCCCGCTGGACACGAGAGACCACAGGCCTCTTCTCCGCAGGGGCGGGTGCACAAGCTCGTACTGGGTCTGACCCCGGTGCCTGGAGAGACACTGACAGTGGGGACTGGGCCGCCAGCGGGGGCTCTCAGGCCACCGCCGGGGACAGACACCAGGTCCCCCGGGAAGAAGGCAAGGAGTTTAGTAAGACGGTTCAGCTGCAGAGAATGGTAGATACAAGGTCGGTGATCTCGGATGAAAAGAAAGTGGCACTCCTCTATCTGGACAGTCAGGAGGAGGAGAATGAGAACGAGGGACACTGGTTCTGAGAGATATTTTGCTTTAAATGGCATCTTCTGTGGTGACAAGCCCATACACAGAGGCCTTATTTTAAAGGGGGTTGGGGGTGGGGCGCTGGCTCTTTTATTTTCTCAAAGAGTGGTCCAGGAGTGTCAATTTACTTCATAGTCTGTGGCGTTTTCAGGTTAATTCATACCTGAAGTAGTGTTGGGATTTTATTTTTATGAGTTAGGACTTTTACAGAAATGCTTTTTATCTCTTTAATTTTAAAAGTTCCTTTTTTTCCTGGCGTTTTCTCTCCACTTCGAGAGGTGACTTGCTACACCTGTTACAGGAATCCCTGCCATCCGTTTGAGATTCTAGTTAACAACCCATAGGTAAGAGGCCTTAAAGGTAACCAGGTTAAACTAGTATATTTAACAGAAATTTTACTGCATGGACTAACAGAAATAGTCAGCTAATTATTTTAAGGGGAAAATGGACACGTTTTCCTCTCTCCAGTCTTTTTGAAAAGAAGTTGTAGGGAATAAGCAGACTGCTTATGTGTAAAAGAAATCTGCTGAGTTCATATTTAGGAAGAACTCACTGGTCATAGAGTTAAATTCATTTTAAAACTTGAATGAATTGCTTTCTGCGCACAGGGCTTTTTAAATGCAGCGTTGCTAATGGAGAGGAAGGTCCCGTTAGCGACAGCTCAGCTCAGCGCACCTGCCCGTGTGCACACGTCCTCAGAACTCGGCCTGAACGTGTTACAGGGCACACGACTGAGAGTCGCTTAAGGACCCTTTTTGGGGCACTAGGTCACTCGGTAGCACACAGGTAAATGCTCTCTGGTTACAACCCGGTTCCAGAGTAGCCAGCTCCTGTCGGAGAACACGGTGACTTTTCTGCACCTCCGCCCTAGCACCGGATGTTTAACTTCTCTGAGGGGGGCCCCAAGACAGCAGAGGAGTGCTGCAGCTCATTCTCCTCATTGGGCAGAATGGGGCTGTGCCTCCCCGGACACCCTTCTTCACCCAGCGCCAGCCCAGCGAGTGGGCTTTTTCTGACCTCCAGGGAGAGGAAGAGCGTCAACCAACCTCGAGGAAGTTTTTGCACTTTCAACGGAAATCACCATGTTTGGTTCAGAGGCACACGGGACATGTTACACAGAATAAGCTACCTGAGTAGGAACTAGGGCCCTGTCCTGCTGAGAGGGGTCCAGGGTCTCCTGCGGGACACTGGGGTGGGGGGGGAGGTCTGTATTGTACACCCCGACTTTAAGTCAGCACAATGAGTGAGCTCTGCTAGGTGCATTTTATTTTACCCCAGGGCTTTGTTTTCCACGCGTCTGTCTTTAAAGGTATAGAGTCACATAAAAGTAGTGGCTTGTAGCTCAGTATTATTTTAAGCCAAATTACTGTCTCACATAATGGTGTCTAGATCACTTCTGAAACTCACAGAACTGCCTTAGTTCACTGAGGGGGATGGGATGGCCCAGGGCGAGGTCATCCTGGGGCAGGTGATGGTGATGAGGGCGAATGTGGCAGGGGAGGGTCGTCCCCCTGGGTTCCACACGGTGGCCCTCTGGCCCCCAAGAAGCACACGTCTTGGCGGCTTCCAGAAGCGGCTGCCGCAGAACTTCAGGGAGAGCACATTCCCTGTGCCGGGCGGAGAAGACTCAGCACAGCTTTCAGGATGATCTGCTTGAAAAACACTGTGAACCAGGATGTAAGCGTTGATTTGAATTGCAAGTTTAAACCTTTGTTATCTACCAGATGAACAAGTGATTATCACAAACTGGCAGGGAGGTGGCGGCCTGGCAAACAAAGACTTGTTTCCAATATGGCCAAGGATGAACTGACGATGTATTGTTGGTGATGGAATTTGTGTAAGGGATGCACTGGTGAGGATGTGGCGAGATGACAGCCCACGGTGTGGATGGCGAGACAGACTGATGATGGGGGTGGGGAGGCCCGAGTGTTCTGTGAGCCTAAGTGGGCTTATGTGATGTCACTATGTGAGCTTAGTTTGATGTCACTGCCCTTGCTTGTGACCTTGTCAATGAGTGTCTGCATAAGCAGGTTAAATCCTGGACACCCACTTCTATTTTGGTAGTAAGTACCTTGATCTGAATAATCTCTGCATTGGAACATACATCACCTGTTCAAGAAGTGTCCTGAGTATTTACATCATGGAATCAAAGACTCTGGTTGGTTACTGCGTGCCCTGGATGCTCTGACAGGTCACCCACACCTTCATGTCCCCTAAAACTAGTCACTGGTGAGACGACAGAAATCAACTAGCACCGGACAGGCTAAGGAACACCGGTCTTTTCCTGTTTATTGTTCAGACAATACAGTGGAAATGGAATGTTTTTCACCCTCCACTGGCGGTTTTGATATTGTTTGTTTAAAATGTGTATTTAGATTGAGAGTGTCTGAAAAAGCAGATCTGAAAACCTGCTGTTCCCCCCACAAAGAGAAATGCCACAAGAGTGAGGAAAAATAAAAACACAAGACAAAGAAATTGCTTGTTTCTAAGAGAAGAAGCGTCTGCCAGGTTTTTTTTTTTCCCCGTTTCTGTTTAAATTGTGAAAGCACATCTGTGTTTAAATGTGTGCTTTTTATGGAGGCACAGATGTGAAGTTCCAGTTCTTAATCCCTCACCTGAGTCAGACCTTGACAGCGTTAGCCCAAAACTGGGAAGCCCAACGCACAGCAGCTAAGCTGGCACACGTGTTCACATCCAGACCGGGCAGCTAGTGAAGGAAGCGCTGTCTCCCGGCCTGAGAGGTTGGTGCCCTGGGAGGGCGGGCGCCGCCATCCTGTTGTCCCATCTCGCCTGGGACTGAGGGCATTCAGGGCCAGGACAGAGGCCTGGCCGCCCCAGGATGGTGGGTCACTTGTGTGCAGATTGGAAGGATATATATATATATATTTTAGGATTGATGTATATAGAACTGGGGGTATGATCTAGGGTACAGGCCAGAGTTCTTTGGGGGGATGAGAGGATTCACCAGAGACAGAGGGGAATGGGAGGATTGACTAAAATATGTTGCTGTGGGGAGCAATGGGCGAGACAGGAGGGTTCTGCTGTGGGTCAGCTTCCTAGTCAGGGATAGAACTCCCGTGACTGCAGCTGGCTTCACAGTGCTGTGCTTTAGCCTGTTGCACCTCCAGGGAGGGCCCAGGAAGGTTATTTCAATGGCCATTTCTTAAGAGCTTGTAAATGTGGTTTGGGATAAAGGAGGGGCTAGATCTCTAACTGGTGTGTAACCTTTCTCACACACACACACACACACAGACACACACGCACCCAAGGTTCGAGCCTTCTCTCAGGTCGCGGTCAACACCCGCATCAGGTGGGAGACATTGGTGGAACATGCTAAAGTGATTCTCTCCCAGGGTAGGGACCAAATCTTTTAAAGTGCTTCTGTGCTTCCTAACTAATACCCTCCAAGAAATCCAGACGAAGAAAGGATGTCGTCACAGGTCAGAAAACACTTTTTCCTCCCCATATCTGGCTTGGGCTCTCATGTTGCTATGGTGGAAAACTGCTGACTGGGGTTGAACAGGGGGCCCTGGCTTGTCACAGTTCTGGAGGCGAAGGTCCAAGATGAAGGTGCTGTCCGGTGGCGCCCGGTGAGCGCCCTTCTCCCCACGTGCAGAGGGGCTGCCACCTGCTGCGTCCTCCCGCGGTGGAAAGGTGCTCTTCTGTCTCTTCTAACAAGGGCACGGCTCCCATTGGGCACGGGGCTCCGCCCCGGGGCCTAATCGCCTCCTTGGCCCCACCTCCGGGGACTCACCCTGGGGCCTGGGGCTTCCACGGAAGTCATGAGGGGTACACACCTTCATCCTTGGCCGACTCCAGTGTGGTCCCATCGTCCATGTGCGGAAGTGGCAGCCTCTGCACATGGCTTTCACCCCACAGGCTGGGGTGGGGGGTGGTCTGTGCGGGCAGCTGTCACACTTGGAGGACAAGGGACCGGCTCTCCTCCCATTGTGATGGTTTATTTGCCCCTTTTAGGGTGGCCATTTGCATGAATGAAGCCAGAGTGGTGTGGGTCCTGCCAGGCTGGGCGGGGAAGGAGCTGCCCGTGCCAGCTCCGGGGCCAGTGTGCAGCTGAGAGGGAGGAGAGAGGGAGCCCCCCGCGCCTCCCCCCCATCTCATGGCTGACAGCACAGACAAAGGTGCTCACAACTTCCTGCTTGCTTACTCCCTCTGGAACCACAGTCACACGAGTGCTCACCCCACTCCCACCCCCACTTGCCCCGCGCAGAACCCTGGGGCCAGCGCCAGCTCAAAACGCAGCGCTGGAGAGGCTGCACGTTCCTTGGTCGAGAGTGGCGGCCACAGGAGCAGCAGCGGGAGTCGGGGTCCCTCGCGGGGCGAAGCCTCCTCCGGCCTCCCCTCTGCTCCCCACTCGGCTCCTCACACCTGCCTCCCTGACCTCCAGGCTGCATCAGGCCCACTTACACCTGGGCCTGGACTGGGCGCTGCAGTCTGGGAGCAGGAGCGTGGGGCGGGCGAGGCGGGGAGGAGGACTGGGCGTCTCATTGTGTCTCCAGGCTCTTGGCGAGTGCCCGGTGCGTGGTGGCGGCTCACCTGGGCACGGGGCGGAGAGAAGGCTCCCCAGGCTCCCAGGACGTGAGGCTGAGGCACGCTTCGTTTTCAAAACACACACTGAGCCCAGGACTTCTGCATTTCCTTTTGTTAGCACTTTATTCTCAATCTTTTGTTACCTTTCTGTAACAAAGGGCTCCCTACCCCGCACCTGCATTGCTCCCAATCTGAGCACAGGCCCTTGGAGGGCTGCCTGCCTGCCCACACAGTCAGACGCTGAGTCTACTTTCCTGCATGGGGCGTTTGGGCGTTGGAAGACAAATAATGCTGGCGGGTAAACGGCCTGCTGGTGAGAAGAACCACTCAGGTGGTAGAGGGAAGAGCTTTATAGAGCACCAGAACACCCTGCAGGCATCCACTGGCACAGTGTGCCTGGGGGGGCGGGTTGTGGGGCAGGTCGCCAGCACTGGGCAGGGGCACCGCCACCTTCTCTCTGGAGAGCGGTAGACACAGCTCCCTAGATGGCAGCTCCCAGTGTGTGCTGTGGGGCCGGCCTCAGTCGGCCACGCTGGGCCTGGCCTTCCCCAGCGCTGTGTGGTGGGCCACGCTGGCACAGAAGGCTGGCTTGACTTTCGGGGTCTGCCTCAACTTCACGGCCACTTCGGGGACTCTGCAAACAAGCAGAGGGCAGGTGAGGAGGGGCCCCTCAGGCCCACACGGGCCCACGCACCGGTGTGGACCAGCCTAGCAGCTGCTGAGGACATTTCACGTAGGAGCCTCAGGAGGGAACGTAGATGAAAGGAGAATTGTGGTGAACGAACATAAAACACAAGGTTGTTCTCTCCTGCTTTCTCCCTCCTGGGACCATTCTCCCAGAGTTGAGACATCCACCCTTAGCTGCCTCAGGGAACAAGACACCAGCAGAAAGGTCGGCTGGAGCCTGGCTGGCTTTTAGTCCCTGTGCTGAAAGGCCTGGGCCAAGTCTGCAGCGTTTCCATGAACACGCATTCGGCCCACCTGCAGGCGGCCGAATGAGCAGGCGGCCTCGGCTCAGTGTCTGAGTTCAAGGAGAAGTCAGAGGGCCTGTGGCTCCTCCTGCCGTGGCACCCCAAGAGCAAAGGGAAGTCTCTGCAACAGTGAGGGCCTGCAGGGACCAGTGCGTGGGAAGACTGATTCCAACCCAGGTTGCTGACATTCAAGAGCTAATTTCTCCTTAATATTCAGGCAAGGAAGATAATTACAAGTGGATTTTCAAAGAATTGTTCCTGCATAGTTTATGCATTGAGGGAAGTCAGTTAATAAAACTTTCCATGGAGAGTTCAGCTCCCCCTGAGCCTGAATGGCCAAGGAGTGAGACATCCGGGGAAGTGGTGGAGGGAGAGCCTCCCCAACTCACTTGGACAGCGTGTTCACGGCCTGCTGGGTGGCCACCGTCCTCTTGTCCTGCGGTCCGTAGAGGAGGGTTTGAATCTGAAGACACTGCAGAGCACCAAGTGGGAAATGTGGGTTACAAACGTCACTGAGCTCAGGAAGAGCAAGAACCAGAGAAGGGCTACGTCAGAGACCCCTGCAGTGAGGAATCTGCACGCTGGGGTCCTCCCAGGGACAGTCAATTTGGGCGCTCCAAGGTATCCAGGAGACAAATGTGCACTTCTAGCGCTGTTTTATAGAACTTTCTGGGCCTATCTCGATGCAAAACAAAAGGCTTAAAAATTAGTCATTTTTAAAAATAAAAGCAGTACCCATCAGAGGATGAACTCTAGTTTCCATTTTTAAATGACCCTTTTAACAACCCGGGCACGTTTCTTTAAGGTAGTTTTGCATTTTTGCATTTTTGTAAACACTTTATCTTATATGGGCTTTCACTATAGAAAACAACACTGTTCTATGTCATTACTACACAGAGATTTCTTAGGATGAGTTTTTTTAGGATTTAAAAGATTCAGCTTCACCTCCTGCTATTTGATTTATTGTCTTGCTATTGGACTGCTTATACTGGGTCAGCGCAAACTCAAGGAAAGGCTGAAAATTAAAACTGTGCTGCAGATGGCCAAGATGATTTTAAGAAGAATAAGGTAGACATATTTTATAAAACTACAGGAATCAAGACAGCATGTTCTCATCCAAGGAAGGGATTAGCAGCCTAATGGGATGTGGCAATGCCCAGTCCGTGACAGATAAAGTAACCAAGAGGAGGAGCTGACCTGGTCAGTAAGGGGCACTGGAACCACTGGCTTTCCAAATGGAAGAAGACGCACCCCTGTCCCACACCAAATACAAGATTTAACCCCAGGTTAAAGAACTCAATGTATAAGTGCCAAGTTCAAAACTTTTAGGTGAAAATAATAGCCAATGTTTTTATGATGTCAAGGTAGGGAAGGAGTTCTTAGATAAGATCCAGACAAACCAAACGTAAAAGATTGATGAAACTTAAGCACATTAAACTTAAATTTGATGAAATTTAAGCACATTAAATTTAAAGCAACTGTGTGCTGAAGGTGAAGTACAAAGACAAACCAGAGAGACGGAAAACATTTGTACAAGACAGAGGAAGGATCAGCACTCAGAGTACATAAAGAACTCTTACAAGATAGTGAGAAAAACAAAACAACCTCCCAGTGAAGAAAACCATCCAAATGTAGAGACAGCTTAGTCAAAGAAGTCGAAAACAGGCAGCCACACATGCTCTTTCACCAACTGCAAAAATCGCTGCTAATGATGACCTCAAGCTTTGTCAAACACGAAGCAGCAGGACCATTTTTTTTAAATATTGATAGTGGTGTTAAGGTTGACATAGCCACTTTTTAGAACAACTTGGCAGCAGTTAGTAATGGAGGTAAATTATGAGGGGCCTAGGATGACACCATATGCATGATGTCGTGCAAACAGATGTGTGCTTAGATGAATTTCACAACTGAGAGAAGAACAGAAAAAGCAAACTGGAGAGAAACTTGAGATATATGTTTATATAAGTCGTGTGTATATATATACATACATATTACATATGTATATAATTTAGATGAAGATTCAGAATATGTAAAACAAAGCCATAGTAAAGTAATAAAACATGGGAGTGATAGCAAGTTAGGGGAGTTGTTACCCAGGGGAGGGTGGCTCATGACTGTATGGGTCATACTTTATTTCTGATGTTAAATTAGTGAGCTTAGAGGTGTTGGTTATATTATGTGTACTCTTCCACATATTAAATATTTCATAATCATTTCAACAGATTGAATTCGTTTTTCTACTTAGTATAGCTTGAGTCAAAACAGTGTGAGGGCTTGAGATACTGAAGACCTGAGGCCCAGACCTACCAGGTGCCTTCAGGCCTTAGAGGAAAGTAAAATGCCAAAGCACTGTGTGTTTTATAAACCATGGAAAATGCCCAAACCCTCTGAATGTTTGCTTCAGGGAGAGGAATCAGAGTGTGGCTCTAGAACCTGAGAATGGGGTGGTCTTTTGGTGAGAAGGAATAAAGTTGAATGAAAATATGACAACATTTTCTAAGATGACAGAACAGGCTCAATATTTCTTGGCTAAAGTGTATCACACCAAGGACCAGTCAGCTTCCCGTCTCTATAATTCTATTTATAATATAATCTAATATTCTGCAGAGGCAGGCATCCCAGCCCTCCAGGCAGCCTCTCTGAATCTCAGTGGAGGCCTGACCTGGCCTAACTGCCAGTGCTGCTCCTTCCGGGGACAAGGGGTGGGGGTGCGGGTGGTGAGCCAGCATTGCTTTTATCCACACTAAATCGATGGCTGCGACCTTGGGAATGCAGGAAGCTTGAGAGAGTTCTGTGTTGCTCTGAAGGAAAGGAGATGCGGAGATGGCAACTGGTTCTGACACTCATGACCCTGAGGTAATTTCTCCCTTACACTGAGACAAACTCTCCCCTACTCCTCTTGGTTGACAGCCATCGGAGTCTGCAGGAGGTAAAGTTACTCCACAGGGGCGGGCGGCAGAGGAGGGGCAGAAAGAACAGCAAGCAAGAGGCAGGCAGGTTTCCCCTCACTCACTGCCAGTCAGAGAGCGGCCTCTCCCAGGGCTAGCTTTTTTTTTTCTTTTTTTTACCAGAACAGACTTCATTTTCTCCTACGTGACCAGAAATACCTCCACTCTGTGGAAAAGATCAGGCCTAATTTTAAATCCACTGACTTCCCTGTTTACATATTTATGAGGGCCTCTGATGCAGCTCCTGTGGAGACAGCTGATGTCGACCTGCCTTGGTGCTAATTCATTCACTGTGGCATTAGAGTCTCGGTGACATTCTAACGATTACTGGAGACAGTCTGAGGTCTCAGTTCATCCTGTCTTAACAGATGGCCTCCCAAATCTAAAACTCGGAGGAATTTCCCTCCTATCTCTTTGGATATTAAAACTGCTTCTCTCTGGCCCCCTATTCTCCCGGGAAAGATTTACCTTTAGCTGAATACTCACAGATTCTGGGACAGTGTTTAGATGAATTCCCACCAGCCCTACTAACCACCTCCATTCCAGACCTTATGTGCTGGTATTTCAGGGCACATGATGAGTAAGAGAGCGTGGAGTTAGCGGGACCATAGATGACGATGGGTTGTGACCCCTTTCAACAATCAAGCCCAGAGAGAGGTGAGCCTCATCTCCACCCTACCTCCGAAGCCCCAGTCAAGACGTTTCCTGGTAGTGATAGGATCTGTTAGGTGGTTACTTATCTTCACTAAGGAGATTTTCCCAGAATTCTACCTGAAGTGAGGAGCTACACAATGTGGTGTCCACTAGGAGACCTCACTCCCCTTTCCAGTCCCTGGCGCCAGGGCAGCAAGACCAAGCCCCAGGACAGTGAATGATGGCTCACCCCTAACTGAAGTGCCCTCAGGAAGTGTCTTTTTTTTTTTTTAATAGTGAAATCACCCATTACTGACCTTTACGAGAAAATGTTTTGCATGGCTGCGTATTTACCCAAGGAACAAAGTGAACTTTTCAGTGTTCTGCTGCTGTTGGCTAAATTTGCTCCAGCACTTTTCTATGAAGTTAGTATTCGGATGCTTTTGTTAAAGCATAGACTTGGACAGAGACAAAGCCAGTTGAGGCTCATGGGGCCTGCTGGGGGCCAGGCATTGCTAGTAACCCCTGAGCCAAGCAGACAACTTCCCAAATCTTGACTTTTCTCCACCATAAATGAAGGTGTGTTATGTTTGACATCAGCTTCCAAAGGTGTTTCTCACTTTAGGTTAAAAAAAAAAAAAAAAAACAGACAAACCCCCCTGAATTTCAGGAACCCAGAGGAAGTTGCGGGAGCCATTATTCTGTTTGATTTTATCTGCAGGGTTGTGAGGAGCCACGCGTGTCCCTGTATTCGCGGGGAGCCCTCCATTCCCTGCAGGAGACAAAAGGCAGCGCCTGAAGCTGCTCCCGGGGGTCCATGTCTCAGGGCCTCACCCACCCTCAGCACTGAATAGCTGCACTATTTGCTCAATGAGTGAGTAATTAAGTGAGGGGACGGGTAAATTGAGCAAACCCTTATTTAAGTTTCGACAGTCAGGAGCCTCACTCCTCACCTCTGTGTCGTCACATGTCGTGGGTTCTATGTCCTTATCGACATCCCTCGACTCCCCCACGACTCTGCTCCAGCCCCTGGCCACTGTCTTGGAGCAAGCTACCATCACCTTTCTCCAGGACAACTGCAACACAAATATTTAGAAAACACGCGCATCAGCAGGACTCGCCAGTGCCGGGAATCGCGCGGTGTTCCCCCTGGACATGGAGGAAGGCTTCACTGGGCCGCTGGCCGTCGGCTTCGGCACCGAAGTGGGACTGCCCTGCTGTGAGCCAGCGGAGCGAGGATGCAGCCCCTCTTACAGCTAAGCCTTTGGCCTGCCTCTTCCTGGCAGGGCTCCCCTCCGGGTGGGGTGGAGCATCTCGCTGAGCCCTTCCTGAGTGGGGGGAGGGTGGTGCTGTGAATTGCAGTGGGCAACTGTCCCCTCCTCCGTCCCCAGCACTGAGGCTCTGACAGCCCCGGGCAGTCTCAGGACAGGATGGTCTGATAAACCCCACGCAGTTCAGTGTCCTCCAGACCTCAATGCCAATTTAGGACTTTCTAAGGCAGGTGTGTTCACCAGGCCACAGGAGGAAATTTCTTTGTCCTGGGGTAGGCTGGCACACTGCCCACCTATTTTCTGAAGGTCAGTGAAGGTGGATGGGGCAGTGCCAGTGCCCTCCCACCCTGAGGAGCGTGACTCTCCCTGGCAGCTGTGGGCGCCAGGTGGCCCATGGCCAGGACCTGGAGTGTCAGTTCACCCAATCCGCAGCAGTCAGGGGAGGCTCCCAGTTTTCCCACGGAAGTCACGGGCGACTTTGACCCCTCTGGCCATCAGCTCTCATGCTCACGCTACATGAATGGATGAACACGCCTCAAGTAAGACGAGCTCCAAGCACCTCCAGGCACACAGCTCATCCTAACCACAGTCCCTTGAGAGAAGTGAAGTCATCATGACCTTCCTCATGACCTCCCTCAAGGACAAAGGATGCTGCCTTTGGAAACAGGGTGAGCTAACACGGGGCCTCCCTGGGGGTTTCACACCTGACAGGACTTCCTGGTATCCAGGGCAACAGAGAAGACACCACAACCCCACAGAGGCGAAAGGGAAGTATGTCTAAGGGCCCCGCCGAGGGAATTGGGGGGACACTCTGGCTGAACACGAGACACAGCGTCTGTAAGCCTCTGCGTCTGGCCTGCGGGAGAGATAGCTGCCAGAGGAAAGACTTCCGGCTGGCCATACGAGACCCCGGGGGTTAGATTTCTCAGCTCAGTCCAGGGGTGAAAACTATTTTCCATCACCTCTCTTCAAGTGACTCATTCTAGTGGGCTTTGGGCTGCTTGGTGAAAGGGGTGACATCCAGCTTCTTGCTCCTGCACGGAAGCCGTGCACTCAGCTCTGAGAGCAGGGAGGCCATGGCGAGGAGCGCCCTCACCAGACTTCACACTGCTCCTGGGCTCCCCCTACTCCTGAGACGCCGCTGACTCAGGACAGCATCATCTGGGATTCCTGTTCAGCCTCTCTCCAGGCCGAGAATGTGCCCCTGCCTCCCACTCTAGAGTCAAACTAGGTCTCTACGTTGCAGACACGTGAACTTCTGCTGTGGAAATTTCCATCGCGAGTCCACAGCGGTCTCCAGTTCTCCCCTCCAGGCAGAGGCCTTTGAAAGGCACACTCAATAATATAGTTTCTTTCCAGTCATTTAATCCTGTCTGCTGTCTGCTCTGTTGCTTGTGGCTTCCTGTTTTTCAGCCCTGCAGAAGCGTGCGGAGACATTCAGTGGAGAAAAGCACATCTGGGAAAGCCAGTGTTCCAGGGCTCCTGCACTGGAGTGAAACCCTGGGGGTTGCAGCTGCTGTTGTGATAAAAACAAAAGAAACACCCAGCTGATGGCGTCCAGTTCCGCAGGGAGGGAGCGGCCTGCGCTGTCCTGAGCGACGTGGGGACATGACTCTGCCTGTCCCCTCATGGACTCAGCTGACACGCTGCAGCTCTTCCCTCTCTCATTCTGGCAAGTGACCAGCGTGCTTGAAATACCAAAGCCATTGTTTCCAGGGCTGATGGTTGATCAGGCCAAAGGAAAGCGACAAATATCACCCACTTCCACTAGGCTTTAGGGGTGACGACACCTGCGTTTCTTAAAGCTGAGATACTTTTCAGCCCCTCTGGTGGGAACAGGGCCCAGAAGGGTGATTTTGAACCTGGCCCTCCACACGTCCCACCTCACCCAGTGCTAAAGTACAGATCCCCGCCCCAGACACTGGTGAAGGGGCTGAAGCCCCACACTTGATGGTGGGCTTTCCTTAGAGTAACCTGTCCGAGGCAGGGCCGAAGGCAGGGCGCTGAGAGGGTTGGCATTGGGGATGAACCTGGCCCCAGGCATGTACCCACTGACTCCACCAAGCCGGCAGGGTCTCCTGACAGCCTGTGTGGCCCTTGTTCAAGCCCCCTGTGTATCCGCTAACACTTGCTTCTTTACCCTGGGGCCCTCATCTGCCTGGAGTTGTGTGGCTTAAAAAAATGAGAATGTCTCCGACCTCACCTGGTGGCTGAACAGGGGACAGCGAGTAAAGTGGAGATGGCCAGGGCAGGTTCTGCCCACTCCACCGGAAGCTCTCGGTGCGCACCGTCTGGGCTGGGCCAGCCAATCCCAGCAGCCCACTCACCTGCCTCCATGTCACCTCAGGGCAAATATGGAACAGTGAGGAGGTCATGGGCTCAGAGAGAAAATGGAAGCCTCTGGCCTCAATTCTTGGGCCATTCCTTTCCACTGGCTACAAGATCCTCAGAGTGATTTAAAAAAGAAAAAATCGTAGTACAAACGTAGATTCCTGCCTGCTTTCAATTCCCTCAATAGCTCCCACCTGTGTGGAGGAAGGTTCAGAAAACCTTCTCTGTGAAGGGCGAGATGGCAAATATTGGAGGCCTTGCAGGCCAAGGGACAGAACTTGAGGCTATTGTGTAGGTACTTACGTCAGAAGAGAAAACAAATTCCAGTGAACTTTTATCAGTGACATTCAAAATAGATTAATAATAAAGATACAGGTCTTTTTGTAATATTGTACCTACCAATGAGAAGAATGGAATTCTTTTTTTGGAGGTACCATTGCCCTCAGTTGGGGTTCAAAGTTAGTGTTATCTACCTATTAACTCCATTTATGAGCAGCTTGTAAAATGATTACAGACTGTTCATCTGTAGAGCCCATTTTCAACTCACTGGCCTTTCAAAAACAAGTAGTGTGGACAAGTTGGGGCCTGAAGAGCATCATTCGGGGCCTTGGAGTAAAGGATCAGTGCTCAGCCCTTAACCTGGCCAACAGGAACAAAGACCTGCCCCACGTCTTTCTCAGCTGCTTCCCCAAAAGACCATCAGCCCCATCGGCTTTGTTTATGTTTCTTAACAGGCTTCAGGACCACGTGATTCTGACCCTCCCCTCTTCAGGATGAGTTAGCTGGATCCCTTCCCTTAACTGCTTTCCTCCTGTGGAGCATGGGATGGACCTGCCGTACAGACCTCGGCACATGACATCACACTTTAACCCCCGGCTGGCCCAGCACCCTTCGGGGAAGAAATGCTCACATGCTGGCTTTGTCCACGCTGTGCTCCAAATCTGGGGAGTGGGCTCTAGTGACCATGGCCCAAGTCTTTTGACTATAAGATTGTGTGTCTGCACCAACTCTCGCTAGCCGCCTCGGAAACTCCATGTTCTCGCCCTGACCACACCGTTATCACAGCCTCAGTGGACACCAGGTCCAAGCCAGGCCTCTCGGTCTTCCCCTAAGATTTTTCAAGCCAACACAGAAAGATGGATGAGTGCAGGAGGCACCCGCAGAGTCTGCAGTATCGCCGTAAGGGAAGAGGCGCAGAGAGAAGCAGGCAGGAGGCCTGAAAGCCACCGGCAGCGCGGGATTCTGGCCTGGCATTTTCTCCTGAGGCTCAGTTGCGTGTCTCTGATACTCGCCTACCTTTAACCCTTCCGAGAAAACCCCAGCACAGCAGACGCCTCTTCGTAGCTGAGCAGCTTGCGCTGTTCTCTTTCAGTGGCAACCCAGATGCCCACTAACCTAATCTTGGCACTCTCCCCACTGCTTCCAAGTGTTTCTAAGCACGGGAAGCCCTTGTTCAAGCAAAAAATCTCCCTTGGAAGCCCAGGAGGTAAAATCGATGAGATGTCGAAGAGACACACAATGTGGTCTGTGGGGTGCTGGCCCCCAACTCAGACAAAGCTCCTCGCTTTGCAATCACGGCTGACAATTATCACCTCAGCCCCAGTTTCCCTCTTTGTAAGAGAGAGTAGTGGTACCCAACTCTTAGGGTTGGGGCTGGGTTTAAGAAAGTCAAGTATCTGTACATGTGAAAATCTCCTGATATAATGCCAGGGATATAACAGACACTCAAGAAGCCTTGGGCATTACTTGATGGCAGTGGGTGGTGGGAAAACACAGCAACTGCCTCCCTCATTCTCCTTTCTCACCTCCTCCCTCACCACAATGTCTTTGGCATATGTGAGATATTTAAATGACTGATTTAATATATTTCTTCCTGGCTAGACCTGAAAGTCTCAGCAAACAAGCAGCATATTGGTCTTGGTCATAGTTTTTCCCCCAGGTCTGTTCAGCCTAGCAACTGACCCCATAACTATTTGTTGAGCAACTGATAGTAGACATAAGTGTTATCTTCTTTAAAAAGTAGGGGTTACGTCTATTACGAGTGTGGGACCTACTTTAGCAGAATCAAAATGGCTGTGAGATGAGAAAAAGGCTTGACTTTGAGGACAGTTCTCTATGAAGTACAGTTAAATTTTTTATCTTACCTAGAAACCCCCAGGTTCTCCCCTCCCCATTTATATACCAACTAATGTGAAGAAAATATAACATGACAGAACTTGTAAGACTACATTTAAATGACTACATTTAAAGCAGTAGTCAAGGAAATTCCCATGCTAATACACATCAACAAATGGAAGCAAATTAATTGAATTTCCAACTCAAAAGACAGAGCATGACTCCAAAAAAAGTCAGAAGAACAAGTCACAAGGAAAGAAAGAACTAAAGATAAAACCAGAAATTAA
Organism: Condylura cristata; assembly: GCF_000260355.1. NCBI lineage: Eukaryota > Metazoa > Chordata > Mammalia > Eulipotyphla > Talpidae > Condylura > Condylura cristata. Next base: position 7,814,354 of record NW_004567136.1, on the reverse strand, counting down.
TGAAATAGAGACAAGGAAGACCTAAGCAATTAAAATCGGGTTTCTTTGGAAAATCAACAAAAAAGACAATTCACTCACTCAGTCAAGAAAAAGTGATAAAATCCAAAAATTAAACTAAGAAATTACAGTGGGAAAATAACTATTACAAAGGTAGAAATTTTAAAAATTCATAAAACTACTTTACAAATATATATAACCTAAACATGAAAACATAAATGAAACAAATTACCTAGAAAATGATCCCCTTAGGGAGAGAAAGCTTCAACAGACTACATTTTTATAGATGATACAGAAAAAATTATCAAAAAATCTCTAGACCCTCAAGAGTTTCCTAGGAAGTGCAAGCTTCAAAGACTAGATAGTTTTAATGATGTATAAATTACTTTGGTAAATGTCCAAATTATTTTGATGAAGCGAGATCACACTGATACTTAACTATCACTCGAAAATGTTTCTCCCGAGGGAAGAAGAACCAAGTGGCTCTTGTCCTATCAGATTTAAGTCATGCTATGAAGTCTCTCTAACCAAGACAAAAAGGTGCTGGGATTTGAATAAAGAGAAACCAGTAGACTAGAAATACAGAATAGGACCAAACACATATGGAAACGCAGTATATGATAAAGCAGTGACCTCACGTCACCGAAGTCTATGTGGATTCTTTAAAAAAAAAAAAAATGGCACTGGACACAGGGGTGGTCACTTGGAAAAAAGGAAACATTAGATCCATACCTCATTTCATCCACACAAATAAAACCTAATTCTAAAAAGAAATACAAGTACTAGAAGAAAACAGAATTCTTCGATAAATAAGTATACAGCGTCTAGTAAAATAAGAAATTGATAAAAATTATTTCCAGGGTAGAATAGTACATAAAAGAGAATTATGGGGCCCTCCCTGGTGGCTCAGTGGGTTAAAGCACTGCACTAAGAAGCTAAAGCCACTTCCGCATGAGTTCGAGCCCTGCCTGCCCCTGAGGAGATCCTCATGGCACGGCAGACCTCTCCTGACCCGCCCGCTGCTCCCCTCAGCAGTGTACTTTGTTGATCCCCACTCTGTCTCTGGTGAATCCTCTCACCGCCCCTGCACCTCCGGCCTGTACCCCAGTTCTGTGTCCATAAATAAACAAATCTTTATAAATAAATAAAAAGAGCACGGGGAGGAAGTGACTGGGGAACAGGGCTGATCTCCCCACTAGCGCCACTCCAATTTTACCTTCTTCAGTTTCTTGTGGGCCCCGCTGTGGTTCTTCTGTTCCAGGTCGGCAGCACTCAGGAGTCGATATGTCTCTGCCACCTCGGGACTGAGATCCCCAAACACTCCCACTTTGGCTTCCAGAGACTCTTTCAAGATGGCAGTTGCCCTCTGTGAAAGGAACAGAAGGCAGTCTGGTTAAATGTTCAAAGGCTGGTCAACATCAATCCTTCTTGATGCAACGATGTACATTTTTCCTTTTTAGCAGAATGGCTTTGGACAGAGTGCCTTGTGAGCTGAACCTTCCCTCCTCCTATTGAACAGGAGACAGGAATAACAAGGAAGACCCTGTAGAAAAAGCCACTTCGATGCGACAGTCTGTTTTAGCTGAGCAGACAAAGGCTAACAGTACTGTGTCCTTGGTGTGTCAAAGGTTGCATTAAGCAGTTGACACATGAGCTCATGCAATCTCCTTTAGCTAAACACAATTTTGGCCCTCCCTGGTGGCGCAGCAAGTTAAAGCGCAGCACTGCAAGTGACTGCAGCCACTTCAGCATGAGTTCGATCCCCAGCCCGGAGGTGGCCCACAGGGCGCGGCAGACCTCTCCTGACCCGTCCACTGTTCCCCTCAGGTTGGCCTGTCCTGTTCCCCAATCTGTCTCTGGTGAATCCTCTCACCAACCCTGTGCCTCTGGCCTGTACCCCAGTTCTGTATGCATAAATAAATAAATCTTTAAACACACACACACAATTTTAATCCTCATTTGACAGAGGAGGAAACAGGCCCAGAGCAGTAAGAAACTTGCTGAGTCAGACAGTTCCCCAGTGGGGGCGCTGGGGTCTGAATCCTGGATTAATTGTGAACCCCCTTTCCCTATAGGCTCTTCCCCTCCCTGCACAGTGACGCTTGTACCACAGTAAAAACTACAGTTGGCTGGTGCTTTAGCTACTTAGAAAACACCCAGACCTACTCCAGGGTTTTCAGTTTCTCACAGAAATAATTTGGGTAACTGAAAGCAAACATTCCAGCGTGATAAAAAATTAAATATATTTGACATTTGGTTTGCTTTATCTGATTTATTTATATCAACATGGAATAAAAAACATGAGTTGCTCGGAAAGCAAAATCTGCTGATGGTAATCTCAGTAGTTACCAAGATACACGTGGGGAAACCTGCTCGCGGATCTCCGACATTTTCTCCTGAAGCTCCGTCCCGGCTTCCCACACTGCACATGGCCACGCACAGAGACGCTGGCCAGGCCCCGCTCCCTTCGTCGGCAGCACGATGCGGTAGGTGCTGGGCGGGGTGGGGGCCACACTGAGGGTGCTGATGGGGCAGAAACTATTAGGCCAACACAGAAATCACTGGCGGGGCAGAGAAAATGTCTAAAGGGCGGAGGCCTTGCCTAAGGCTCACGCCGCCACGCCCCATGTGTAACGAGACCCCTTCAGGCGTGTGGGCCAGGCCTTGGCTTGGTTCGAGTGAGGGCTCTGGCAGCTTTTCCGAGGGAATTGATTGTCAGACTTTGAGGAGCCAGGGATGAAAAGACGAGCCAAATATCCTTTTCCTAAGCAAGCTCTCAATGCCGTTGGCAGTCTGATGGGGAACTGGAGATAGATGTGTGTGAACTGAATGCAAGTGGAGAGGGCAGTGGGTGAGAAGCTGCGTGGGCTCACAGGAACTGACGTTAGCCTCTGAGAGCTGGAAAGCTGGATGGCAGTGAAGAATAAGCAGAACTTTGGCGGCTGAGAAGAGGTCTGGGAGCCTGGGGCCTTAGGCATGAGGCGGGAGCGGCCCAGCGGTGGGGGGACGAATCTGTGGGCAGCAGAGATGCAGGCAGAGAAGCAGAGGGGTGCGGAGGAGTCATAGGTTAGGTGATGGTGGGGGTCTTCATGTCAGGCTGAGGAGCCTGGGCTCGCCTAAAGGGACTAGAAGTCAGAGAAGCTTCTTGAGCAGGACAGGAGCAGCTTTTGGATAAACCCACAGGTTACCTAACCTGGAGCTGAGTAACCTTCACTTACATTTTACCTGAGGTGCTCTTCCTCCCCCAAGATCACCTCCCTGTGGCTGCAGGCCTTTAGTACAAGCATAGGAGGTGACGCCTCAGGGATGATCTGAGAACAACCCCAGCTCATCCCTGGGCTCCCTGACCTGACCCTTGCTGGCCGGTTCCTGCCGGAGCACAGTGAAGGTCTACAGCCAGGGGCTGGACCGAGGCTGCCGCATGTGGTGGAGAGCTGTGCTGTGCACAGGGGTGTGGGCGGCTGCTGGCCGGCTGAAGCTGGCCGGTGCTCTGCTCTCCCAGATACCCACATCCACCCCACAGGCTTCTCAAGGTTCCTAGGCCTTTGTGATCTTGAGTGAATGTGATCCCCATAGTCTCAAGTAACTTTTGTTTCCCCAGAGCAAGTACCTGGGAGTGGCTAAGAGTGGCCACCTGGACTTTCTCATCCATATCCCCCCTGGAGCTGCACACAGTAGGTGCTTAATGGATGCTTACAGAGGGAAGGAGTAGCCCTTTGAATTTCAGCAGGGCTGGCTACATAAATCACCAGCCAACGCGGTCCAAACTCACCTCTTGTTGTCCAGTGACCTGCAGAAAATGGCAATATTCATCTTGAGTTGTAAGAAATTTGGCATTTCTGGCCCCTTTAACATCTTTAAGGTTAGCCATGCTCTCTTGAAAATACTGCTCAGCCACATCTGAAGAAGAGAATTATAACAATTTTGAATGCTGCTCACAGATTTGAAATGGAAACAGAAAAATATGCTTTTAGGAGCAGTGAACTATTGGAAAATTGTAAGTATTTGAATAAGAGATCCCAGTTTAAAAAGATAGTCTTTTGCCCACTAATTTGAATATTTCGTTAGAAAAGACAGGTCACAGGAGGATACAGAAATTTTCTTTCCTTTATTTTTCTACATCTTAGCTTCCCCACTGATATGGCAAGCAAGGCTAATGCAAACGGAAGATCATCCCACAGCGCTGACATTTGTCCCATCGGCCAGTTGACACTCCTTTCTTGTATGCATTTTATTCATTTTTCGGGTTGCTCGTCACCGAATTTGGGACTCCAAGGGTTCACTCACTTTCATGGCCTCTGATTTAATCTTGGAACATAGTTTCATAACATAAAAAGTCTCAAAAACATGTTAGACATATTGCTGAGGGAACAAACCCAGCTATTTCAAACTCTCACCCATAGTGATTAGCCTAGAATGAAAACATTTTCACCACATGCCAATCTTGTAAGCAACTTCAGGTATCAAAAAGTGGACAGGGAATGAAGAGCCAGAGCAGAGCAGTGAGTAGCAGCTGAAGCTGGATGGTCCCTGAAGGTATTAGAGGGAAAGAAAATTCTCTGAGGGGGCTGGAGATGAGGCCTGTGTGTGGTAGATAAGCGGGGAGCAGACTTGTGGCCCACAGAAATCAAGTTGGACACCAAATGGCCCTCACCCTTCCCTTTGAAGCCCGTGAAGATGATACACTGCTGTGATGAGGTTGTGTTATGAGGCACAGCTGACTTTAAAAAGTGAGAGTATCTCTTGGGCCTGATTTCAGCACACAAACCCTTTTAAAAACAGATTTCTTTCTGGTGGCTGAAAAAGGAGGCAGAGATGGGAAGTGTGAGAGGGACTGGACAATAAGGAAGGCTTCCGCTGGAAGGGGCCACGGGGCAAGGACCCAAGAACGGCCTGTAGGAGCAGAGAGGGGCCCTGTCCAGAGCCAGCAGGAAATGCGGACGCCGGTCCTATAACCACAAGGAACTGAATTCTGCCAGTAACAGAAATGAGCTTGGAAAGGCTTCCACACGCCAAGTGAGAACATGCCTGGTGAACAGTCTGCTTGTAGCCTGAGCAGAGAAGCCATTCTTCCAGTGCTCAACTTCTGAGCCTAAGAGCTGTGCGCTCCTAAACAGCTATTAAACAGCAAAAGAAAACTACTGCAGCCAGGAGCCCCTACGCTGGAGTGAAGGGCAATGGCGCTGGCCCACACTGAGGCCCCAGGCAAGTCCCGCCAGAGGCCGGGGCCGGAGAGACGGCAGCCGAGGGAACGAGGCACCGTGCCCGGGCCACGTGCGTGTGTGAGGTCTGGTGGGCACCTCCTTGCCTTGGAAATTCCGAACCAAGAAATGACAGAAACGAATCCAAAGCGGGAGAAATGCTCGGGCTCCGGCACAGGGGTCGACAAACGTACTCTGCGGAGACCAGATGGTAAATATTTTAGGCTTGGTGGGCCAGATGGTCTCGACGCAGCTCTGCGGCTTTGCCGTTGTAGCACAAAAGCAGCCAGGGACGAAACAGCCACGAACGAGTGTGGCTGTGTCCCAGGAAAACTGCACAGACAGGTGGCGAGTTGAATGTGGCCCTCGGAGAGGGCTTGCTGGAGCAGAGGAAAGTGCCATGTCTTCCTCCCCGGGGTCACCTGGCTTCCAGGTGACATTTTCCTTCCTATTCAGTCACTTGCCCTTTATCCCTCCTCATTGCATATTGGGCCTTCTCCCTGTTTCCTTGACTGGGCCAGCCTGTAGCTTCTCTATGTGACTATCTCTTCCAAAGCACCGGCCCCTTCGATTTGTTTTGCTCGTACACTGGTGTGATCGCCAGGTGCTTCTGAAGAGGCACCCCAGGAACCACAGGGAGCGAGTTCGGGGCTGGCCTGTACAGGGCGTGGCAGTTTCTCAGCCAGCAGAGTGAGGGTGAAGGCTCTGGAGGCTGCCGGTGTGCAGGTCTGGGCCGTGCAGTTCTGACTGTGTCCCTCAAGGGCTCCAGATCACGCACCTGGAGATGTACCCTGGTTCTATATGTATAAATAAATAACTCTTTTCAGTGGGGTTCTGTCCACTACCAGACCCAGCAGATGGCTTTCTAGGGTGTTACTCAGATTTTTTCTGTTGGGAGGAGAAAATTCTAGCACATGGAAACTATTACATCTCTTTCATCTGTAGCTGATTCATGATGGGGGGGCAGGACATAGGGGAACAAATAGGAATGTTCGAGTTAAGCGTTCACTTTGGTTACTTTGATAATCTGATGACAGCAAGCGTGGGGTGATGTGGGATTTATTTTGTGGATTCTAAATGCCTTACAGAAATGAACATTTGATGTCTAAAAATCTAATAAGACTGTTCGGGAGCAGTGGGCTCCTGATATTTTAATTTTCTGTCTGACTGGGAAGCAACCAAAGGATGTGACCAAGGAAGGATCTTTCGGCACTTCAGCCATGTTCTCCTAGAGATGAGCCCTGAAGGCATCTGGAGGAGCTGGGGCGGCCCTGAGCTTCAGCCCCGGCACTTTGGCAGGAATGCTGCAGTGTTCAGGTGAAGGAGGAGGATGGTGGGTGGGAGGCACGTCCCTCCCCTGGCCCGGGAAGCAGCCGGGCTCTCAGACACAGGTCCATACGGCCGCGCCGGCTCCTGCTGCGCTCCTTTTGTGAAATCGTCCTACGTCGTAGTATTCCTTTCCCAGCCATCACCTGCTCGCCGACTGCCCCCTCTTTAAGCTGGTCCTCTGCACCCGTGTGCCACATGTTCCTTGCCCTTCTCTAGCTGGTCTCCCAGAGATGCTGAAAGAAAGGGAGCTCGTGGGCTTACAACCTCTCACTCAGGGGAACCTACTTGTGTTTTCCGAAAAGGATGCTGGGTAGCACACACGACTCTTTGGAAATGAAGAGGAAGGGAGCCAGAGAGGCAGGTAGGGGAGGGGCGTGGGAGGGGCTGCCTGGGAATCTGCCCCCTGGCACCATGCCCCCTCATAAAGTCGCTGCTCCCCTCCCTCCATTTCAGGATCCTGGCCTTCTCTCAAGGTCCCATTTCTGTTCCTGGAGGGTCTCTGGTCAAAGGCGGCTGACAGCTCTCGTCACGTACATGTTGACTGTCAGGCATCTGTCACCGTTTGTCCGGACCCTTGTATATGAGCTGCTTGGGGCGTCTTCCCTGTCTGTAAACTTGAAACTACTTTTAGCTCCCCCTGGGATATAGGAAATGCCTCCGTTTTAAGACCCTGACTTATTTCTCCCATCCTAAAATCCTCCTTTCTGAATAGTATGATTACTTTTGAGAGGAGAGAAAATTTGGCCCATTACTACAGTGAAGGGGAGACACCCTGGTGAACAGGAGGTGGCATCCCTGGGAAGTGGCAAGTGACAGCAGGCTCCGGAGGGCCGGAGGTCATAGACCCTGGGGTGGGACACAGGCCCCCAGTGGCCCTGATGCCCTGAGCTGGTATGGCCCCAGAGAGCCAGCTGTTTCGGTGCTCACACATGGCCACCCCTAACTCTGAAAATCTCTTCTAGAACCTTCTGCAACCTGATGCTGGAGGCCTGGGCAGAAGATGAGGTCACTTTCTAAAGTATAGGAGCCTGACTTAGCTTGTAAATCTGAGCCCTAGGGCACAGGTGTTCCAAGGCTGGCAATCGTCTCCCATTCTCCCTCCAGCAAAAGGTGCAGGCTGTCTGCTGAGGGAGGGCGGGTAAAAGGAAGGAGGGTGGCTGGGTGAGCAAGGCGGCTTGACCTCTCCTCGGGGCTCTATCAGACTAATCGCAGGCAGGCAGCAGAAAACAAGGCTTCATTCAAAGAGCCAGAGGAATGTGGGGTTATGATTTGGCACACTGGAGGTCAGGAGGTTTTTAATTAAAATAAATTCCAGTAACCCTGGGCTCATTTTCTTGAGGCCGTCCTAAGGCCAGTTGGAGCAGTGAGGCCAGCTTTCATTAAGAGGGAGGCCTGCGTGTAGAATGTGACAATTATCTTTTGTAACAGTCTTGGGAAATAGTCTGTACTAACTGCAAAAGCATTAAGGACCCCGGGGAATTTGAAAGTAGAAAGTCTCACAAACTAGCTTGGTGTGAACCAAGAGGAGTGCTATTACCCAGTAAACAAACAGACTGAACTCATCTAGGCCCTGCTGGGGGCTGCCATGGCTCTACAAGGCCACTGCCAGAGGCTACTTGGTGGCCTAGAGGCCCACCAAGGAAGCCTGAGAATGTAGGAAGCCGAGGACGATCTCTCTTCTCACCTTGGGGCTCTCAGTGGTCCACTTCAGAGCTCCTCTTTAGGAGGAACAATTCACAGGGCCTGGACATGGCTTCTGGGCATGACAAAACCCATTGCTCACAGTCATGTGGGCCCAGGAAGGGAACGGCTGTCTCTAGGGGAGGTTTGGTTCAGTCGTGTGAGGTAACCAAGATGGCGGCAGACTGGATGAGGCTTGTGGAAGTGAGTATATGAAGTGCCTGTGCAGTGCCTGGCACCACCAGCCTGGTTGGGGTCCAGTTCCCTTGAACATTCTCAACACCAGGAAGCTGACCAGAAACCCCACCCACCACTCAAAGGCCACTGAGGCTTCTTGGTGCTGGTCAGACATCAAGAGTATTGCTGAAGAACATGCACTTCCCATCAGCTGCCTTAGAAATCTTTTTTGAAGCTAAGTAGGAATAACATGCTTTTCTGAGAAGTTCTGAAGACAAAAGTGAAAAACTGGAACCTCACGAAAGTGGCTTTTATGAGACATCATTGAGCACCTGCACCTTACCCTTCTGGGAGAAGAAGGTTACCCTGAAGCCACAGACATGGCTCCCAGCACAGAGATGGAGGGTGGCTCGCAGGAAAAGTCTGATGAGGTTTCACTTCTGTACCAGGTTGCCCTTCTAGGAAGACACCCCCAGCAAGGACTCTGGGTAAGGAAGAGGACCCCCTCTATTCCTCCTCTGGCTCCAAGTGCTGCCAACCTGCCTCTCCTCTGGGGCTCCCAAGCCCCCTGGAGCTCTAGGGACAGGGCACCAGCCTCCTTGCTCCCCAGTTCTAGAGGGTGGTAAGAGGCAGCAGCTGGTCTGTCTGGGCCTTGCTTTGCATCTAACTTGCAGAGTGACTGTGGGTTCTAGTCCTCTAGATGGGTTGTACTCTAAGGTGCCTTCTGGAAGTTTCTGTGAGGGGGTCATCCTAACAAGTAAAGAGAAACAGTGAGAGGCTCCCCTTTGCTTCCCTATCCCACCCATGGCACTCTCTGCAGCCCCCCGCTTCACTGGGCCTGGGGTGCACAGAGCAGGCATGGATGCCACCCTCTGTTTGTAAGGCCAGAGGCAGGCTCAACTCAGGCTGGCTGGGCATTTTATGATAAGAGGTAGGCCCTGAGCCAGGGCTGAGGAAGGGTCTTGCAGAGCCACAGAGCCTGGGATTGTGGTATGAAGCCAGAGGAGGAAGAGCATGGAAAGGGGAAGAATGAGAAGGGAGAGAAGAGGTGTGCATGCCCATGGTGGCTCACACTCATTTTCTAAGGCCTCACCTGAAGGCCTTGGGCTGGCGCTGGAGCGAGGTTGCAGCAGAGGGAAGCAGTTAAGGGAAGATGATGAGGGCCTGACTGTGGCAGCTTCTAGGGGCCCATGTTACCTGTCAGGAGCCCCCTGGAGTTGAGTGTGTGTCTGCCAGGGGCTGTCTGAATGCAGGTCTCTCAGGGACACACCGAACCCCAGGAGTGACTGTGACACAGAGAGCAGTGAGTGGGCTGGGGGAGGGAGACAGGGCCGGCATGGGGGCAAGGCAGATCACAGGTGAAGGCAGATCTGAGAAGGCAGATCACAGGAGGAAGAGTTGAGCAAAGGAAGATCACCTGTTACAGAAAGGGGATGCTTCCGTGAGGTGGAGTGCCTAACTCCACAGCTAAGTGCAAAGTGCTGGGAGAGAGACGTATTTGTGCACAGGGAATGACATCTCAGGAATGTCCCCACGTTCTGGGGCGGGTGCACTCGTCAGGCACCCCACCCCTGCTCCAGAGGCTGTGCTCTGCCCTCTCCAGGCCCTGCAGAGTCCCAGGACCGTCCCAGCCCAGGCCCGGTCCAGGCCACTTCCAAACAAGGCCGCCTGTGCTCAGCAGGCTCTGTTGCTCAAAGGTTTACACTGAAGTGGACTTGGCTTCTGTCCCTTTGATTTTAATATCTTTTAGAAGAAGAGTTATAAACACAGGGCCAGTGCCCTGAGCTCTGAGCAGGGCTGGGAGAGCTGTTAATACCAAGTTTGTCTATGGCTGTGCTGTGAGGCTGGGCACGCACAGGTTAGGAACATTCCAGGAGCTGGATTGGGAGTCCTTACGCAATCACAATCCTTCACCACTGCTAGGGCAGTTTGTCCTGCATAAGGAACGCGAGGAAGGCACAGAACTCAGGGATTCGCTGGCTCGAGCGTGAAGCCTGACACGCTGGCTTCGTGGCCGGGGCGTCTTGTCTGTCAGAGCACAATGCCTTCAATGGGCATTGAGCAGACAGGCCATGGAGAATCCCCCAAAGAGAAATTGTTCTCTCTGATGATCCTTCAAAAGAAACAAAAGGACACGTGCTCCCTGGTAGGAGGTGTAGATCAGCCCTACACCTCTCCGGTCTCATCTAGAGCCTGAAACATGCAGATTAGTCCATCAGCTACAAATGGATTTTACAAAAAATCCAGATGTCTGCCTTCTCTTGGGAAAGCAGAGGCCCTGCTTATATCAAACCGCCTTCCATGTGCGGGAGGGGCTGGAGCGGAGTGGCAGCTGTTCCTTTCAACAGGGCAAAGGCTTCCCCAGCTTTCCACAATCCTCACCACTCCTCATTGTCTCGCTCTACTGTAGCCCACAGTTGGCGGCCATTTATAACTGTGCTTGCTGCTGCTACTGCTTTCTAGTAACTGCCTGCTTTCATTCGCCTGCTTGGTTCCTGTAGGCATTTAGATTTGTGGCTCCTGCTTGCTTAGTGGTTTCTGACAAACATGCATTTGCACTTTCAGTGTTTTATTAATAGTGAAATGGAAGCTTCTGTTCCCCTATAAAAGGGATTTCAGGCATCAACAAGATGGGCAAAATGTGGACTTGTGTGAAGGCTTTGAAGCTGTCATGTGTAGAACATTCTATGGGGTGAAGATTAGAAAGTCCTCCTTTTGTCTCCATCCTTAGACAAGGTCCTCCAGCTCTGAGAAGGCACTAAAGCTGTTTCAGGGGGACAGAGTGAGGGTTCTGCAAGGCGGGACAGATAGAGAATACCAGCATCCCCTCCATTGACCCTCCCTGGGCTGCAGCCCCCGCTTGGCCCAGAGATTTCTGCAAACCAGCTACTCAGACAGGCATCCCCTTCACCTTCTCCCACCCACCAGCCTCCCTGTCTTAACCAGCTTTTCAGCCAGCCCCCAATCTCAAGGTAACCAGTTTCACTCTTGCTGACACACTGGACCTTACTTTAGTAGAAAACAGGATTTTTATCTGACAGCTTGGAATGCTCCCAGACAACTCATTCAGTATCTGACTAGTCTACCCACTCCCACACAGCCACTAGATTGTGTGTTGTCCCTCAGTAGAGGGGAACCGTAAACTCCAAGCCCAGGGTGTGAATTCAAGAATCCCCACGGCCCAAGGCCCTACTAGTCTGTGGGGCTAAGAAAAACCAGATGTGTTGTAAATGGCAATTTCCTTGGGCCCCTGAAGCTGTGTGAGCTCATCCTGAGGGAAAGCACCGCCCTGTGGGAGCTGGAGGCCAGTGTTCCAGCCGGCCAGATCTGTTGCCACAGAAGCTCCACAACAATCTTTAAAAATAGATGATCACCTTTGCAAGCAGAGCAATTTCCCTGTAAGCCACCGGGAAGCCTGTGGTGCTCTGGGTCGCTATGTTTGGATGGAGATTGGCCGTATTTGAAAGTAAGAGATTAGAAGAGACTCTAGAAACCAGAGGGCTCTGGGAAAGCCCACGGCGGGGCACAGCCACAGTGAGCAGACGCCAGGCAGGCCCCCAGGGGCCCGGCTCTGCCCACCCTCCCGAAGGCAGCTGTGCACGACTGGCATGCGCCGGAGCAGGGGGAGCAGCTGCTCTCTCACCGTGGTGCTCGGGTCTTCCAGAAGCCACAGCGGTGCGGGCCACGGCGTAGGCGGAGCCCCCGGCCTCCTCTGGAGAGGGGTTTCTGCTCAGGACAATGAGATGCGCCTGTCACCACAGAGAGAAGAAATAACGCTTGTTTACATGCCTAGCAGCGGCTACGGAAACTAACTGTTCTCGAAGTGATAAGCAGAAAGCCAGAGAACTTGCTAGCAAGCTGGACGATAAGGTTTTTGTGGAATCGTGATCACTCTTGGGAGCGCTGGGTTTTAAGCTTTGTACGGTGAATGGAAAGCATTGGGCGCCGTGTCCAGATGACCAGTGCTGCCGCCGGCCGCCGTCAAGTCACCGAGCAAGCCGCCTCAAAGTCTGCGCTGTGAGGGTGCTGTGCAGAGGAGGGGAAGCCAGCCTAGAATGGGGGGCCTGCCCAGTGTGTCAGCAGCCTCCCCCTCAGACATCCAAGCTCCCTCCCTGCCCCTGTGCCTGCACCCTCCGCCCTGGCCCATGGGAGCTGCCTGCGGGTGGAAAGCAGCTCAGTTCCCTTGAAAAAAAAAAAAAAAAACCTTTTGTGAAGAAAAATCCTAAGGGTCCTTTGAGCAGAAGGTAATAATAATCCTTTCAAATGATCAAATGCAAAGTTCATCCCTTTGAGGAAAAAGATGAAGTGACACACGTGCCTGTCAACACTGGGCATTTCAAAGATGCCGGGTAGTAGTGTTTTTACATTCCCTGGCCCCACCGACACTGTGGGCCGCTGGTTCCAGGAGGGAAGGCCTGCAGTGGTGGGCAGGACAGAAAGATGCACATTCAGGGCCCGAGGAGGGGCTGCCGCGCCATTCTCAGTCCTCTGCAGAAAGAGGCACAGCAGGACTAAAACACCATGAGTTTAATACAGAGAGAGTTCACGGCGCAACGGGGAAAAGGCGAGCAGCCGCGATGTGGGCCAACCGCGTGCTCTGTGGCTTCACTGAGATGTAGCTCCACAGAGCACGGGGAGCTGCAGGGAGCCACACGATGACTCGACGTTCATACCACAGGCCAGCGCCCCAGCAAGTGAAGTTAACATCTCCCTATCTGTCATACAACTGGAAGTTTACACCCCTTCACCCAATTCCCCCAGCCCCAAATTCTAGTTTTTCCCAGTACAGACTGTTAATGCACGAATCATTGTATCTGTAAGTAAATGTGAACTTCTTTTCCACATCATCTTTTCATTTGATCCCTCGTGTTAATAAAGCATAGAGCATCTGTGTGTTTTGTATCATGTACGGCAGTAGGGATATAGGAAATGATGATAGTCCACCTTGTAAACAAAGGAAACTTGTAGTATCTAGAAATACGATCCAGCACTGCAAATGCATTATTTTATGATTTTCCTTACCACCTTTTCTTTTTTTCTAGATTACTGTATTGTGAGAAAACAGTCTATAAAATATAATGTGCAAAATATATGTTTGGTTAACCATTAAGCTTCTGGTCAGGCTACTAGTAAGTTACATGTTGGAGAGTCGAAAGTTATATATATATATATATTTAAAGATTTATTTATTTATTCGTACAGAACTGGGGCATAGGCCAGAGATATGGAGGGTGAGAGGATTCACCAGAGACAGAGTGGAGAGCAGAACAGGCAGATCGATGAAGTACACTGCTGAGGGGAGCAGCGGGCGGGTCAGGAGAGGTCTGCCGCGCCATGTGGTCGCCTCCAGGGCAGGCGGGGATCGAACTCATGCGGAGGTGGCTTTAGTTTCTCAGTGCAGTGCTTTAACCCGCTGCGCCAACAGGGAGGGCCCGAAAGTTATATTTTTTAAAGATATTTTTATTTATGAATACAAGAACTGGGGGCCAGGCCAGAAGTGTTGAGGGTGAGAGGATTCACCAGAGACAAAGTGGGAGCAGAACAGACAGACCCACTGAAATATACTGCCAAAGGGAGCAGCAGGAGGGACAGGAGAGGTCTGCTGTGCCATGTGGGTCAGCAACCTGGCCGGGAATCGAACTTGTGCTGCAGTGGCTGTGGATGGCCACACAGTGCTGTGCCACCAGGGAAGGCCCAATATATGCGGATTTTTGACTAGGGGGAAGTGAGCGCCCAACCCCTGAGTTGTGCAAGGATCAGCTATATATGTAAGAAAAGGCAACAGATAGGGGCCTCCCTAGTGGTGCATTGGCTTAAAGCTCAGCACTGAAGCCAGCCATAGTTACTTCAGCACAGAGTTCCATCCCCAGGCCAGGGAGCTGACCCACATGACGCAGCAGACCTCTCCAGTCTCCCGGCTGCTCCCCTCAGCAGTGTGTTTCAGTGGATCTGCCTGTTCTGCTCCCCACTCTGTCTCTGATGAATCCTCTCACCGCCCCTGCACCTCTGGCCTGCACCCCAGTTCTGTATGCACCAATAAATAAATCTTAAAAAAAAAAAAAAGGCAGCAGACAAACCATGGAGAGAGTGAAACTATCCCACATTTAGTGTTTGGGGAAAGGAAGAGAGAATACAAAATCTAGCTCCATCCCAAATGCAAACCGAGTCATCTTTACTTTGTAGGTCAGATCTCTCCACCACCCACTATTAAAGAGAGCCCCCTGTGATGGCAGGATTTAACTCATATTGTTACAATGGCTTTCAAAACACAGGAATTTCAATGGCTTAAAAATCAAATTCATATTTTAAAAGTTTATTTTTTTCACTCAACATGAAAATGTGAGGCCCCACAAAAGATACCTCCATCAACAGTTATTTCAAATGAATAATTACTTGTTCTGAAAGTTGTATAAGTTGTTGTTTGCCTTGGAGGCAGGAAGTAAAGTCTTCAAGGGCAAAGTGCTTACAATATCAAGAATGTGGATCCTGAAAGCTTAAGGGATCTGAATGTATCACAAAATCTTCATAACCTCAACATATTTTTTTGTGAGATGCTAATATAAAGAAACATTTATTATTCATTATATACTTCAGAAACTCAATCCCTCATCTAATTTATTATTTGATGTTCATGAAGCTTCTTAAAACCATATGCTGGGGGGGGAAGAGAGAGAAGAATGTAAAAGGGAACCCAAGATGTTTAAAATGTGCAAGATTAGCATTTCATTTATTCAGTAAAATTCGAGTCAGTTTAATTTAATACAATAATATTCAATTCAATTCATCTTAATTCATAGATGCTTTTACATGACAGATATTGTGCCAATGCTGGAAATGACCAAAAAAAAAAAAGTCAGGCAGGGGTTTAGGGGTTTTGGCCTCAAAGGGGTTCACATATGATTCTAAATAAGGGGGTGGGATTTGATCTTTTTAAACTTACTGCCCCTTACCAGGTTTTAGGACCTGGCTCACTACACCTCTCCACCCCTGCTCCCACCCCCATTTTCAGTGAGCTCAGTATCCATGACGCTGGCCTATACTATCAGGCAAGAAAGAGGAGTGTGAGGGGTTAATAGAGGAAGACTTCCATATACTTCACACAGAGGCAGTGCCAGAAGAGACACCCTGAGGCCTCGGGGCTTCCGGTGGGCAGGACTAGGGAGGGAGGCAGCACTGGCTGGAACCAGAAACAGGAATAGCAGAGGAGAGGCTGGGGCTTGCAAGAGCAGGACGGCCCTCTTGCAGGGGCCTGCAGGGACTGGCTGAGGGTCACTACCCTGGCCTCGCTCTCCTCCCAAGTCAAGTCCAGGTGCATCCCAAGCAGAGGGCACAGGGCTCCCAGACACTAGACTTACGAGCCAGCGTCTGGGGCCCAGGACACAGCTGTGAGGGAGGCAAAGGGCGGAGGGGCAAACTGACATAGCCAGCAAGTGACCCTCCAGCACCTTGGCCCCCAGGACCGGTGGGCCCAGCTTCCTCTCTGCTCAGCCTCCCGGCCTGCCTGTCAGCTCGTGCCTCATCCTGCCTACGCTGTGCTACCTCTGGACCCTGTTGTTCCTGCCTGTCTTGGGCCGTTTGGCCTGGCCTCACCTCCGTAGCAGCTTCTCTAACTACTCTCCACACTTTCGCTACCCACCTGCCCTCTTCCGCTGCCCCTTCCCTGCACTCCCACTCAGAGTCCACCATCCAGCCCATCCTCATCAAAAATGAATGATCTAATTCATCTATTTTTATCTAATTTTTATTTTATGATTTA
>NW_004567136.1:7771439-7798114 GCF_000260355.1 Condylura cristata | reverse complement strand
AATTATTTTATAATAATTATCTACTTTATCTAATTTATCTATTTCTTACCATTATCTAAATGGTAAGAAATGGGGGAACCAGGGTCTCCCTGGTGGCGCAAGGGGTTAAAGCACAGCATTATGAAGCTATTTGCAGCCACTTCAGCATGAGTTCTATCCCCAGCCAGGGAGCTGACCCACAGGGTGCAGCAGACCTCTCTTGACCTGCCTGCTGCTCCCTTCAGCTGCATGTTTCAGTAGATCCACCTGTTTTGCTCCCCACTCTGTCTCTGGTGAATCCCCTCATCCCCACCCTCTGCACCTCTGGCCTGTACCCCAGTTCTGGAATGCATAAATAAACCTTAAAAAGTTTTTTAAATAGAAGGGGGGAACCATCTAAATGGCCATCTGAGTGAGACTGGTAAGTGCAGTTTCCTTACGATTATACTTGAGCTACATGGTTCTGCCTCAAACACTGCACTGAATAAGGGATGTGGTGATGGTGGGGAGACTGCCAGTTTCTAAAAAGAATTTAAAATAAGTAAATAAATCTTTCAGCACTCAGAACCACACCATTCGGTGGGAACAAAGCAACTTACTAAAGGACGTAAACACCAGAGCTCTGCTGATGCTCCAGCTTCTTTTTTGAAACAGAAGAGCCCCGCTGAGTGCAAAGACAAACCCCTTTTATCCCAGACAGCATCGCTGTGGTTGCCTGACATAAAGCAGGTAAGCGGGGAGCTGCTCTCACCAGAAGCAGGTGGAGGGGGACTGGAAGCCCAGCCATTTGCTCCCACCCCGGAAGACCTTCCACAGACCAGAAAGGCTGGGGTGATGCAGACTGAGAGGCACGTGGAGCGGGAGGCGCCTTAGGGAGCACGTGCCAAGTTGGCCCATGAAGGCAGCCATTAGCCTGCACAGCAGCTGAGGAAACGGTTGCTCCCCATTCTGGAACAACCTCTTAGCTAAGAGGATGTGGCTCCCTCGTCATAGGTGACCCAGAGCCTTTAAGCCCCAGTTGTTGGCATTCACAGACCCAAGGAGCCCAGGCTTGGCCCTCCTGGCTTTGTGCACCAGCCCAGGACACCGTCCCTTCCCCCCCACATCCGTGGCAGGGGGCCCAGGTCCCACTCCTGATTTATTCCTCTTTCTCAGCTCCTATTTCCCCTCCTGCCTTGCTGTTTTCAATGTCTTGTAGTGATATGTTTATCAGCCGTCATCTAGAAGCTGAGGTGGAGGGTTTAATACTCCTAACTCTCTTGAGCAGCTAGCATGTTGTATTAACTTAAAAAGAAAAGAAAAACAAACGTTTCCTATCTCACGTTGGAAGGCCATTCATGGAAAAACCACATTCACAAAGTCAGCCACCATGGGGTACTCTACTCGGTCCCCCCATGTGTTTCTGGGAACCATGGAACCCATGGCATGTGCTCACATCCAGCTGAGCCAGAGCTGGTGGCTCTTCCCAACTCAGGGCTGTCCACTCAGGTTGATAAAAGTATGTAGCAATTCTCGAAGAGAAAACTTGATAACTAGCAAAAGGATTTCTGTATTTGTGCAGCCAGACCCCACTATATGCAACTTACAATACTGGGAGGATTCTGGGTGTGGATCCCATTCTTAATGTGGGGTTGGACTACTTCTCAATTGAGGGGGTCACTGACTCAGAGGGAAATATCTCCCTCTCCCTCCGCACAGGGAAGAGCATAAAAGCAGCTCGAGGGATTGTTGCAGACTTGATTGGAGCCTACTTGCCCTGGAGAACAGAACTGGGCAGGAAGGAAGACAATACAAGCCGTCCTGGCGGATGGCCAGGGTCTCTGTAAAGCTGCACCAGGGAGAGACAGAGGCTGATTCAACACCTACTTCGGTGTGGGGCTCGGTGAGTGACAGGCACAAGCTCCATCTCACAGGGACCCAGGGGAATGATTAACACACAGCACCGCCGCCATCACAGAGCATCGTCTAACATTTTTATTTTGCTCATCGGGAGGTCAAAAATAGCATTCCTTGGCTTAATTGCATTTCTTACATTTGGATAGCTGCTGATGATTTTTACACAGATCTTAGTGGATTTCCTCTTCTGTAAAGCTCTGTTCCTGGTTTTTGTCCACATTGTCTACTGCCTTCTTTTTCATTTTGATGTTGTAAGAAGGCTCTAATTTTCCCCTCGTTTTTTGACACTCTGATATGTTGTCACAGAGCAGGTTTTCACTTTTGTGCTGTCAAATACAGCAGTGTTTCTTTTCTTTCTCTCCTCTCTCTGTCCTTCCGAACCCATCTGTACAGAAACTGAGGAACGATGCTCAACTGAGCCAGACACGGGCTACTTACGGGAGGGGAGGCTTGGGGTGACTGGCACCCATTTCATTGTACTCTTCTGTATGGCTTGATTTTTTTTTTTTTAATAAAGAGCATTAGCATTTTTTATTAAAATAATGATTAACGAAAAGGAACAGCATGGCACTAGATTAAGTCTTATGTCATATTAATAAACACAAGTAGATTTCTGCAGGTATCACAATTAAAAATAGCACTGTCTGACAAGAGAAGCGATGACAAGAGCCAACCTGAATGTTTGCCAAGGAGCCTGCACCTGCCAGGAGCTCGTGGGGGAACTTAGCACAGGCATCAGGTGGGTCGTAACTCACCCAGAGTAGACACCTGAAGTCAGACTTTTAGCCTGTAGTCTTTGTTAGAGTAAGTGGTAAATTAAATGATTTCATTTACTCTGCAAGTTAAACTTCCCTAAATGCAGCAGGGCTGCCCTAGAACTGAAATGAGAACTATGCAATTCAAGTGTCAGCGATGTGAAAAAGCATCCACGCTAGTGCAGAGTTACTTGATATACACCCACAAACACACTCTCGCTCACAGACATGAAATCTTGTGATTTTATTTTATTTTATTTTTTTGGATAGGAAAATAAGGTTCTATTGCCAAAAGCTGCCCCGAGGAGTTTCAGAAACAATCATGTTTGCAGACCCCTGCTGCCAGGGCCGGATGGCAATGACAGCCCTTTCATCAGCCCAGGCCTGCTGCCTTTGCTGGGGGCCACCCGACGGGCTTGCTTTATTTTTCGCCACTTTAATGGGGTGGTTCCTAAAATACTTTGGAACTTCTCTACATTCTACAGAAAATAAAAGGTCTTTTCTCTCTGGGCGTTTCTCTCACTCCAAAGGAATGAAGAATGAAAAATAAGAGGAGAAATAACAAAACCCCTTTTCTTTGTGTGTC
The DNA here is from genome assembly GCF_000260355.1 of Condylura cristata. Classification (NCBI taxonomy): domain Eukaryota; kingdom Metazoa; phylum Chordata; class Mammalia; order Eulipotyphla; family Talpidae; genus Condylura; species Condylura cristata. The sequence goes on along the minus strand of NW_004567136.1, from coordinate 7,794,898 downwards.
CTTAATAAATGGCTTTGAGGCACAGGCTCCCTGGGAGCACTGTGGCCACACTGTACCTTTCTCTATTTTAGGTAAAGTTCCTAAAGAAAAGGCAAACCTTGATAAATGTTTAGTAATGATTGCTAATAAATAAAAGTAGCTCAAACTGGCAATATGCCTAATAGCTCACAAGGCATTTTGATCCTTTGAGCATTCTGTGAAGTGGGGAAGGTCTTTTGTAGATTTTCTTTTTTTGAGAGGTTAAATACTTGTGCAATTACACAGCTGGTAAATAAGAGTCTGAATGCCAACCCAGACTTTCTGATTTCAAATTCAATGGTATTCTGACTTCACCAAGCTCTCTTTAGAAATAACAGGCAAGGGTCCTCTCTGGTGGCGCAACGGGTGAGGACTCAGCGCTGCAAGCTGGCCACAGCAGCTTCAGTGAAAGTTCGATCCCTCACCCTGGAGATGACCCACATGGCGCGGCAGACCTCTCCTGACCTGCCCACTGCTCCCCTCACTGTGTACTGCATCGATCTGCCTGTTCTACTCCCCACTTTGTCTCTGGTGAAGTCTCTCACCACCCCTGCACCTCTGGCTTGTACCCCAGTTCTGTATGAATAAATAAATAAATCTTTAAAAATAAATAAAATAAATGATAAGCAAGTATTTAGTTAAGCATGCTCTAATAGTTACCTTAAAAAATAAACAAGTAAGCTCTCAATCTTTACAAATATTTTAAAAGTGAATAAACATCTCTATGACCTGAAGATAGGGAAATCTCTCTTAGATTCAAAATTCAAATGCAATGATGTAAGGAAATGTTGAAAGCTTAAGAGCATTAAGGAAACTTCTGTTTCTCTGTGTCACTTATGAGTATAGACTCATTATTGATCTAACATTTCCCACCACAAAGTCATCATTGAAGAAAAAGGGAAAGGGATAGAAAGGAGAAGAAGGAAAAAGGGAAATTTTAAAAAATTCTCACGTAGCATTGAACATCAGGTTCCACGATGCACCTTACAAACACTAACTCATTCATTCTCACAGCTCCATGTCCTCCACCACAACTAAAGGCATCAAATACAGAGGTTCTTTGTCTTTTACTTTGCCTCCTGTCTTTCCTGCAAATTCTTCTGTTTCCTTTGCCAGGATAGCCTTCTTTACTTGACCAATGAACACTGAAGTTCCTCCAGAGTGTCCTAATTCTTTTCTCACTCTATAAAACCCTCCCTACATGACACCATCCTCTCCAAAGACAACTACTGTGCATAAGTAGATACCTTCTGATCTCTATTTTCTGAGGTCTGGTACTGATTTTCCAGTTGCCTACCTGTCACGTCTGTTCATACACTTCATGGGAACTCAGACTCACCACCTGTCCATCACGCAGCCACACCTGCTCGCACTGTAAACGGCATAAACAGCCACCATCACCTTCAGCCTTGGCTACTTGGAGAGCTTTCTTACTGTCTTTCCAATCCGTCCACATGTTTGAGCCAGCCTACCTGTGGGCTTTGAGGTTGTCAGCCCTCACATTTATGTAAGCCAATTCCCAAAACAAACCTTTCTTTCTCTGTGTCTAGATGCTGTTATAAGGTCCTGCTTGTCTGCAGAGTCCTGACAGACAAACTCACAGAAGCATCTGATCATGAGAACATAGGACAGCAGGTAACAGATGACACTAAGTGACTTCAGGGGTAGACTTTTGTTATAGAAAAGAACCCTGATCAATTTAATAATGTTAGTTCTAAATAGTTAAATACTAAAAGGCTAAAGAAACTATGTCTGGGAGATAAGAACCCGTTCGGCCATGAGAAGAGCTGTCTCTATGGAGTTCGGGGTGCAGGATGTGCACCCACGGGGCCTCACTACAAAGATGTTTGCCGAACATCTAGCCCAGGCCAAGTGTTCTCCTTATCCAAATTATTATTTGCAAATAACTGTTATTGTTACTGTAAATACGTTGTTATCGCAAATAACAGAGATGGACATTCTCGGAGCTGCTCTGGATCTAGACAGGTCTTGGGGCCAGGATGCTTAGCTTACCTGTAGCTGGTGGTTGACAGCTGCATCGTGGAATCCCAGGGCTTGCTCTGCACCTGCTAGTTCCCTCAGTACTGGTACGCACTCAAGACTTCTTTCACCTTTACTGCTCTCAATATATTCTAAAGCCTCTTGGTAAAGTGGAAGAGCTTCTTTTGATTTCTTCTGACCTTGATACACCCTAAAAAAATCAAAGAGATTGTTTTTAAAATAATTAACATAAAAATACTACAAATAGAGGTGGTCTAGAGGTTGTTCAGGTTTGTTTCCTTGTCAGCAAGGCTTCCTTCAGCAGGACACAGTGCCCATAAAGATGGATTCTGGAATACATAGGAAGGTTCAAATCCACCATTTCCATTTTCCAGCATTTCCAAACTCTCATGAATGGCTTGGAAGAGTTAACTTGAGCACAAGCTTCTCTATGTCAAAAAATATATATGTACACATATTTCTGCTCATTGCATGTTAGCATTTAATCTTGAAGTGATAATCTGGCAGGAGAAGGCGATGAATATATATATAAAAAAATTTTACCTAAGCATTCTTCAAAAAAGTGGAAAACTACAAATGCACTTAAAATACAACAGGTGGTAATCTATATTACCCAAGCAGAATGTCATGTAGCTATTAAAAGTTAATGTTGATCCACATTTACAACAAAAACTATGTTCACTATATATTTGTCAGTAAGAGGGGCAGATTACAAAAATACTTCACATAATACCTCATGCACGTAAATATTTTCTAATGTATATGTAAAGAGGTACCTAAAAGCCAGACATGTGGCCCCTAAAATGTTAGTAATAGTTATCTCTAAGGAGTTGGTTGTGAGTGATTTTATGTTTCTGACTTAGCTTCCTAAATCTTAAAATTTTTCTTCCATTAAAGCTCTATTGCTTTTATATAAAAAATGTTAATTTAAAAATTATAAATAAAGGTGGTAGTAGAAAAATATTCTTGTAGCTTCTTGAGAGGAGATTCTCCTACATAAAAACTGCATCTCTATAGACTGTTCAGTAAACACAACAACAAACACTAAAAAAATCTCCAAAATACTTGCCAAGATTATTAGAAATTTTTTTCTTGTGTGGAAAAATGTCATATACAAAATTCATATAGAAAAAGCAATCCTTCCCCTCTCCCTCCACCTCAGACTCTTTGTTACAAAAAGGCCTTACAATTCCCAAATTGCTCATGGGTAAAATGAGACATAATGTGAGAAAATAACCAAGGGAACACAAAACATGGACCTTGTTTTCAACTCAATCATAGAATATTTTTGACAATTTTTGCTCTACAATAAATATCAAAGGGATTGATCAAAGGGTAAAGGTACTTTTCAGATATGTGGTTCAGGTGACCATAGTGAAATAAAATTCTCACTAACTAGGTTATGAACTGGAATACCTTCTATTATTGTAAAAAAAAAAAAAAGGTTTAAAACACAGAAGAGATATCAGGACTAGATGTTTCTAGACCAAGTAGAGTTGTAGCTTAGAAGCAGTAGACATATTTAGCTTTGTAAGTATCGTATTTATTTTCAAAGAGAAAACCTTCTCATATCTTTGGTGATAGACACTTTGAATCATATGGTTGGCACTAAACCACTTAGTCAAAGAAGAGATTCTTGAGTGGGCATCGGTTAACTAATTAACAACAGGGATCAGTAAACCTAGATCTTTACTGAAAATGCTCGATTACTTCTCATCTAGAATCTAAGGAAAGTCACATATTTTGGATTCCCCCCCCCCATCTAATTTATCCTGGACAGTGCCTTAGATATCTGAGCAGAGGGAAAATGGATTCATCTTCCTTTCTCACTTTCATCAGTGATGTAGTGTACTGAAGGAGAAAAGACTAGGTCCCTTGTCCCCAAAGCAGCTCAGAGCATGTTAGAGGGGTAAAGCAAATACAAATGCCAAGATGCCTTCAGCTGGGCACCAGCTTTAGAAGACAGCAATATTCAGTTTAACGATCAAGCTCACAAAGCAGACTCAGCTAGCAGACACGTGCTAGTTCATTATTCAGCAATTCCTTTCCTGAAATGGAACCTGAAAGAAAAGTACTTTGGGGTTTGTAATGGTGGAGACCATGGATTACTTGTAGGTGTCTGCTAGCTCTCTCAGCCCAGAGCACAGCTCATCACTCTGAGTTTGCATCATGTCACCATTTAAGGCATTAAAAAATCACCCTCCAGGGCTCTCCCTGGTGGTGCAATGAGTTAAAGCGCAGCTCTATGAAGCTCTCTGCAGCCACTGCAGCAGGAGTTCAATCCCCAGCCAGGGAGGCGACCCACATGGTGCGGCAGACCTCCCCTGACTGCCTGCTGCTCCCCTCAGCAGTGTATTTCAGTGGATCCCCCTGTTTTGCTCCCCACTCTGTCTCTGGTGAAATCTCTCACTCCCTGCACCTCTGTCCTGTACCCCAAATCCTGTATGTGTAAATAAATAAATATTTTTTTTAAATCCTCCTGATACCTGACTCTGAGACGGTCTAGACAAGAACAGGACTAGAGGTCGTCACAGCCCCAAGCGCACAGCAGGAGCAGGTGTATGCCCTGGGGACACACAGCCTCCGGCAAGAACAAAGCACCTCTGCACCCTGGCTTCCAGATCTGAACACTGGGGTCCCAAATGGGTGGTTGTAGCAATCAGATAAGGTGTCTGCAAATGCTTGGCAAAGGGAACATGCCATCCAGGTTGATCTCAAATGCCTACTTGGAGTATCATGCCTCTTACTCCTTCCCTTCCCAACCCGTGGCCTATATGGAACTGAACTACAAAAACTCAGCTTCCCAGGGATCTGGACATATCAAGCTTTCACATATGAAAAATATACTGTGTTGTTATGGCAAGACACAGGCACCTTCAGGGGAATGAGGCACACCAACTTTGGGAGAAGCATTGCTGGTATCTGGGGAGGAGGTGGGCTCGGGAAGAACACCTACAGGGAGCCATTTCTCACAATGCCCTGCTTTGTAGACGTGGTGTTGTGTACATGATATTTACACGCAGTGTCTTTTTTTAAAAATTTATTTATTTATGCATACAGAACTGGGGCACAGGCCAGAGGTGCAGGGATGGTGAGAGGATTCACCAGAGACAGAGTGGGGAGCAGAATAGGCAGATGGATGAAGTATATTGATGAGGGGAGCAGTTAGGTGGGTCAGGAGAGGTCTGCTGTGCCATGTCACTCTGGGGCTGGGGATCGAACCCACACTGAAGTGGCTGCAGCTAGTTTGCAGTGCTGAGTCCTTACCCACCTTGCGCCACCAGGGAGGGCCCATACCCAATATCTATACTTTTATAATCCTGGCATATTTTAACAGATGAACAGATACAACACTATTGTTTATAGTGGGCCAGACACTCTCCACCCCTCACCCTTTGATGTCGCTGTTGCTGGCAATGCCGGGCCCTGGCATTAACAGCCCAGCTCCGAGTGGACGCTGTCAAGCTAATGCAACCCACAATGAGGCTGGCGGAGCTCAGTGAGAGTCCACTGTTCACATAAAAGGAAAGAAAATAGAAAATAAAATTACTTTAGCTTCCTGATATATTTAATAAAAAAGGAATTGAAGGGGTACTATATCAGGAAATAACTCGATTGTAGTCTTACCTCCATCTCCAACTCACTTAAATCATCAGCCAATTTCAGGTAATCTTGTCTGTCTCCATTTGCTCATATGTAATGTTTGCGAGAGCAACATTCTCCCGTTTCCATTTCTAACTACCTGCCGGGAACGCTTTGAGGATTTCCTGCCTAGGAAGTCCTGTGTTTGTGGAATGTTAGCAGACACACCAAACAGAGAATTTTGAGTAACAGAATGTGGCAATATGTTAATTAGGCAGGTCCACCATTTAAACCAAGGCAATTTTTTTTATTAAATTAAAAAAAAAAAACCCTACAGTAGTTCCATAGTGCACGTGACAAGACACTTATTTCAGATGAGTTTTAGAAACTTTGACAGGGCAGACATGGAAGGCAGACCAGCATAGATGGAACAACTACTGTGGTTGTTCAGAATCATTATTTGCAGTTGTTTAAGGGAATGTGTATTACAAGGATAGAGTATCAGAAAGAGAAAGACAAAAATAAAGCTTCAGGAGAATAAAGAAAGAGAAAGTGGAAAAATAGTTAAGTTACCTACATCACATGATTTGCCCATGTTTAAGACAACTTTTTTTTGAAACTGAATTTTGTGTAAGTCAAGAGCATCTCTTCAGTCACTCGGATAGTGAAAGTGAAACAAAAATCAAAACACAATCAAATGATTTCCTTCTTTCATAACTAAACATCAAGCATCCCAGGCACATGGAGCCCTGGGAGGAAACTGCAGGGAAACACCCTTCAGGAGGAGAGGAGGGCATTTCCTGAGCACCGGAAAGGGAGTAGCAGGACTTGGAACACACCGGCATTTCTCAGGGTCGTTATGCCCAGCCCATAAGTGCAGAGAGAGTGACTCCTTAAAGAAACACATCTAGGGCCTCCCTGGTGGCGCAGGGGTTATGTTTCAGCACCATCAAGCTGCTACCAGCTACTGCAGCATGAGTTTGAAACCGGGCCAGGGAGCTGACCTACAAAGCACAGCAGACCTCTCCTGTCTCACCTGCTGCTCCCCTCAGCAGTGGATTTCAGTTGACCTGTCTGTTCTGCTCCTCACTCTGTCTCTGGTGAATCCTCTCATCTCCTGTACCTCTGCGACCCAGACCCCAGTTCTTGTATGCATAAATATTTTTTTAAAAAAATAAAGAAACACATCTATATAAACAGGGACATCCAGATGGTGGAATAAATTAAAACACAAAATAACCCTGAATCAGAAGTCCAACAGTTTGACTTGGAGGTAATGGGTAGGACCCATTTAGGGAGGACTGTGGGCTGGAAGGGCCAAGACGGTTATAAGGGAGTTACAGAAATCCCAGCAAAGACACGAGCAGCGCGAGCATGCGTGGAGACCCACATTTCCAAGGGGGGAGGGGCAGCTGCTGAGTGCACACCCTGTCTCCTGGCTCCTGTTTTCTCTACCGCTTCCCAGGAAGGGTTGGCTGACGGAGAAACCTTCCCCACTTCCTCTTTGAAAACCTTGCATTAGGGTCACTTTCCAAGTCTCGTGATGATGATCAATCAAGACAAAGTGAGACCAGTAAAGAAATGGAAGTTTGAAAAGTTTTTAGTTTGGGTGGTTCATGTGAGCAAAGACAAAAAAAAAATGCTTTGCATTCTCTGGTCAGAGGAAAAAACACAGGCCGGGGGCAGCCCTGAAGGACAGACCCGCCTGTGGTGTAAGGACATGCTTTCCCAGCAAATGGTTTCTGGAATGGAAGTGCAGAAAGGAAAATGCTCCACTGGCTGGTAATGTCATGACTGCCTTTTAAGGTCTTCAGGGACCCCGTGCCCAAATGCAGGGTCCCTTTAAGTCATCACAGCAACCCTCTGCCAGCCTAATGTCCCCACCTGGACTGGGCACGTGCGCCAGGCCCGCCCACCGCCTGCGCCAGCTGGGCTGAATGGACGCTGATTGACTGCGGAGCCGGGTCAGCAGCGCACGCTGGTTTCTAGAAACACCTGGGAGGGGGCCTGATGCGCTCAGGGCGTTTATATCAGGCGGGTCTCAGAGCTCGATCCGCGCGGCCAGGCTCTCCGGGCAGCTGCAGAAAACGCCAGAGATGACACTGCCCGTGGTCACAGAGAGCGCCCGAGGGGTCATCTGCTCTGGAGGATGATCTCATTGATCATCACCACCATGCCGCACAGAAAAATCAAAGGTGTGTGGTGTGTGTGTGAGTTTGCGCGCGCGGGTACATACACTATGGTGTGTGCCTGTATGTACGACACGGTCTGTGACTGGGGATCTGTCCATCAGTAACCAGGATAAAAAAATCATTTAGCACTAGGGGAAAATCAACCTATTTTTGTTAGTGATTTAAAAAAAAAATCCACAACTGCCCACAAAGCAGTACGCGGCTTGGGCTCACGCTCCGCAGTGAATAAGCAAGTCAGTGGATGAAGTGGCTCCGGGTGGGGAGGCAGGTAGAAGTCACAGGCATCCTAGGAACGGGAGACACAGGGTGAGTCACCCTCGCTCGCGCATCTGTCAGCCGAAGGAGGGAAGAACTGGCCTGGCTGATGGGTACCATAAAAGGAGAGGCAGAGGGAGGAAGAGGATGCCCTAGAGATCCCCTTTTAAGAGAAACCAATCCCACAAGCACTGCCTGAGCAATTAGCCTGGCCTTCCAGCGCTAAACCTGGCAAGAGATAAGGCCCGTGTGGCTGACTGCAGAGAGGTACAAACCCAAAGCCGGGTTACTCCCTAAAGCAGATGGAGCCCGGCAAAATAGTCACATTTCAAAGAGGAAACAAGAGCAACGTGATCCAATGAAAGCCGGCAGTTATTCAGACAAGTTCCAGTGACTATTTCACTGTGTAGAATCTTCAGGAAGCAAAGCAGAAGCAAAGTTTGAAACAATTCTGCTAAAGGCAAAAGTAACGTGGGACCTCCGGGAATGTAACTTAGATGGATATTGAGCACAGATGTGTACGAGGCCCGCCATCTGCTGGCAAGGTTTGGTACTGCTGGTTTGGAAAGCTCGTGGGTGCAGATTCTGGCCAAGGATCACTTACTCTATTATGCTGCAACACTGCTCAGCATGAAGTACTGTAACATCAGTCAGGTCTCAGCCGCGGCAACAAGTATTAGACCTTGAACCTCTGACTTGCTTATCTCCTGTCTTACAATACAGGTCTCCACTAGTTACACAAGTGACCTGCTGCCTGAGGATGTTCAAGGCAGTGCCTCCGGTGCCAGGAGCTGGTTCTAGCTGACTGTGCATCGTGGCAGGCACGAGTGGTGAGTGTGTTCTGGGGTGAACTGCAATGAACTAAGGGGCGGGCACCAAGTGAAAGCATTGCTAGTGGAGAAAAATGAGAAATGGGATGAGATATCCAAGTTTATACAAACGTAACATACTTTAAAAAAGTATATGAAACGATACTATTTATTATTCAGAAAGATATATTCAAACACATAAATAGCGTTGACATAGGTATATCTGATGTGTGGAGGGCAGAAGGAAAGTGAGGATCAGAGATGAAACAAAATCAATTTCACAAAGCATAGCAAAGGTTTTGTATGGACTAATGAATGATCAGTATTTCAAGTCCAAATGATCTCCAGAAAAATAGAAACAAACAAGGGTAGACTTAGGACAAAATGTTTTATAAAATCATGAGTCAAAGACATCTTTCCTGATTTCAGCCATGTGCAGGCACCAGCTGGGTTCTCTCTGGGCCCTTCCTTCTCACACAGCTCCCACTGGGTGTCAGCTCCCTGGGGCCCAGCCTCCGCATGCGGTCTGGCTAGAGTTGTGCCAGCTGTGAATAAGGTCTCTGTGTAGGTCAGCTGGGGATTCGCCGCTGTGTCTAGAATAGCCCTTTTCTGTCATCTTCCCATGACCCCCCTCCTTGCGAGTGAGCATACTCTCAGCCCAGTGCTTTGTGGAACTGGCTTGGGTTGGGCTTTGGGAAGGGAGAAGTGTGCTGGTCACCCAAGGTCCTTCGCACCCCCACCCCCAACCCAGGCTCCAAGCATCAAGTTGGACTTATTTGGGGGTGGGAGAAACAAAAGACAGCTCTCTCACCATGAACTTAGATATCTGAACTCTTTCTACTCTGAGGACCTAATCATAAAATCAATGTATTGAATGAAATATTTAGATTCAGAGTGCACAGGATAAAGGGAGGGAGGGAGGAAGAGGAGGGGGCAGGGAGAGCAGGCTGACAGAAAGTTAAGAGAATGATGCCCAGAATTCTAGGGCCCGGCTGGCTGGGAGGCCACGCGTCTAGTGGGTGTGTTGCCCACATGTCTGTCTTGGTAGTGGCAAGTCCAGTCTGAACATGCCCTCTTTTATTTACTTTGGACAATGACCTTAGAGAAGCAATGGACATAGAATCGTGGACAAGATTTTTTTGACAAAGAACCTCCGGCCGTCTTATGTACAGAAAGTTTGAGGCTTGAAACTTACTGTGCAAATGACAATTTGATCCGCGCTTGAATTTCTACCCATTCTTCCTTTATAATCCTTCCACACTGTAGCAGCTCCTTTGAGAGTCTTTCTGCTTTTGTCAAATTCTCTGACGCATCCTTAAATCTGAGTTGTGTTCAAGAAACTTTCTACCGAGTTCTAGATTCCGGGACTCCCGTTCCCAGACATCCTTGGCTCACACACCTCCCATCACCCACCGGGAGCTCTCAGTGTTTGCTTTGGTCTTGAGAATTAAAGACAAATACTACATATTTCTATTTGTAAAGATGAGAGACAAAAGGATACTTCTGGAGGGCGAGTAAGGCTCTCCCCATGGTGTGGAACAGCTCGATAGAACACTTGAAGACATCTGTGTCATCGTTATAGGGGGGCGTGATGGAGTCGGTGAGGATTTCTTTGGCCTTTTCTGCATGTTTTTTTGCCTGCAGTGACATTCCTGTGGAGAAAGAAGAGGCGGTCTCAGTTTGTTTTCATTTTGGTTGGGCAAAGGTAGACTCTTGCACACTAAGGAATCTGACAGGGTGGCCTCTGTATCCCGTCAAGTGGCACATGGAGATGTTGGGGCCACTCAGAACACTGTCATGACTATAAACACCAAGGAAGGATTCACACCTAGTACTTCGCAGGGCAAATTCTCCCACAGTGGCCTTTGAATAAATAAAAGAAATGCAACAATCAGAATTTGAAAAGCTTTGAAACCTCCCCAGGGCCAGCCATAAAATATGTCCTAAATAATTAAAAAACAAAAACAAAAACATGGAATACGAGGTTGATAGCATTCTGGGCAGGAAATATGACATTTGTGAATTTTAATTCTGGTTTGTGACAGCAATTTAATGGAATGCTAAAAATTCAGTTTTCTGCTCACTCAGCTATCATTCTAATTTTAGGGAGTTATTTGAGCATTCTACAAATACAAGAATCTACAAAATCCTATAGATCCTCTTCCAGTAAGGTGATGGACTAAGATGCTATAAGCTCTTATTCCTACGTGGGAGCAGATCTTTGTACAACAAAATGGAACAAAGAGAATGCGATGGCAAAAATGAATTCCCAGAGTGCCAGGGCCCTTCTCTCCATGGGGTGATTGCTTTGTGGTGAGGGTGACACTGGACAGTACCAATTAGGATTCTGGAATTTTTTGCTTCCCGTAACTTCACTTTTCTTCCCCACACCAACACCTCCTTCCACACCCCTCCACCCACAGCCTACACTCTGGTATTATGTTCTTTATTATATGGAGTTGTATCTAAAAAAACCTCTAAAGAAGTTGTCAAAATGGGTGGCACTATTCCTGTATCTGTAAAACAGGAAATATATATATATATATATATATATTCTGATGGAGAACATCTGGGGTATGTTCTATGGAATTCTTTCGGGATTTTGTGTTTTTTTTTTCAAGCACACACTTCATCTAGCTGGCAAGAATGTATCAATGCTGAGGATGCATTCAGTAGTATGAAAGGCCTGGAAGACCGTAGTTCAGCACTGGTGCAGTCCCTCATGGCACCTGAATTCAAGCTACAGGAGGCAGTGTGGGTTGGGGCTCAAGAATGTGGGTTCTGAGGCCAAGATCAGCAAGTACCCGGAAGGCCTCAACTTCCTTCACGGTAAAGGGGGTGATAATATGCCTCACTCCCCAGGGCCGTGGTAGAAGTGGGGAGATGACACATGGGAAGAGGTGATGATGAGGTACCTTCGTACACAGCAGCTAGGTCTTGTACTCTAGGTTGAGAAAGACTGTCATGCAGAAGGGGAGCAGGTTTCTGACCAAAGCCACGCTGTGAAACCCTGGTCTGAGCCTCAGATAACTGACTCAGTGATGGGGGCAAGGGGGCTCAGCTCAGTCTTGCGGTTTCCTATGAGTGTAGAAAGCAGGGGCAGAAGCCGACTGAGTGGCCCTCCTGAGCCTGAGGGGGCTCACCTGTCAGCTGGAGGTAGCCCTGAGCCAGGTGAACGTGCGCCTCGGCTAGTTTCCAGTGTGAGTCACCATAGCAGATCCTCGTCAGCGCCACGCAGCGCACGAGCTCCTGGACGGCCTCTTTGTACTGGGGGAGGAGAAGGCGGCTGAGAACCCCACGTCCTGCTGCCCATGGTCATCCTTTACCTGTGAAGCATCTATTGTCTTGCTACTCATGTGACTATGCGCCAGATGTGGTTTAAGCACTTGGAATACCTCAGAGAATGAACAACAAAGATCTGCTTGCTCGGGCGGGTGAATCGGAAAATAAGCCCAAGAAATAAGTACACCGCACAGCACAGTAGAGGGCGAGGAGCATAACGAATAAAGGTAAAAATGGAAAAGCACGGCACAGTCTCAAGGAATCATCCCACCACATGATTTTAGTGATTTAGTATTTGTAGTCACAAATATTTAGTAGTTGCAAAGGGGAAAACAGCAGTTCTGTAGTAGAAAATGAGCCCTTCCGCTAAACGTCAAGTTAGCATTTTAGTCACAAGGATGCTGGAGGGTCCGAGGTTATGTCTCTGGGATTCCCGCCTCAAATGCATAAAATGGAGCTGACTGTGAGGAAACATATGAAATGCTTTAGTACTATTATAAACGCAGCCAAGAGAAGTCAGTTCTTCACATATGCTAACTACCGTAGGCCATTAGGGATTCATTCTCTTGCAAGATCCCCTTTGAGAAAGGTGGGAAAGGTACACATGCCCTCTGGCTCACTCTCATCTGTCTCTGCATCCCTGTCATCAATGATTCCTTCCCATTTCTATTCGCTGTCCAAAGATCTCAGCGTCTTCACTGTTGCAAATATCCTGTAAACTGGCCCCCTCCTCCAACTTGGCTCACTCCTCATCCATCTTCCCCATGACTATGCAGATATGAGTGGTTGTTCTGGAAGCCCAAATTTGCTCATGGTCCTCTCCTGTTTATACTCTAGGGTGGCCTGCAGAGCCTTGAGGAGAAAAGTGAACCCTCTTCCAAGGTGTTAAACATCCTCAGGGCCCCAGTCTGTCCATAATCCAATCTCATTTTCTGTGCTGTGTCATTAAGGCCTGCATTACAGCCAGCTCCTGGGGTTCCCCAAACAGACTGGCCCCCTCAAGCCCTTGGCATTGACTCCTGTCCACCTGCTACCTCTGCCCAGAGTGTCCTCGCCCTCATGGAGTCAACTCTTGAGCACTAGTATTTTGCGAAATGGCCACTGTAGGTCAAACCTATGGCCAACCCAGCCAGCACCAGTATCAAGTAACTGCTGTTCACACAAGCTTCCCTTATTGCTGAGAGTCCACCAAATTCGGGTTCGCTGCCCACATTTCCTTCCCTCACTGCGTCTATCACAGGACTTGACATGCTGACCACCAGTATCTGCCCCCATCTATCCTCCAAGCCAAACCAGGGGCCCCACCGAGGTCAAGGCAGAGGCTTTCCCACAGGTGTCCCTGACAGAGTCAGTACTTGGGAAATGAATGAATGGACAAACAAGGTATGAGACATAAGAAGTGGCAGAGAATTGCACATTGAACAAACAAGTCAGTGAGTGACACTTTGGGGCACAGAATGAAAAGAAGTAGGCAGATGAAGAAGACGATGAAGAGCAAACAAGAAGGTGAAGGTCGTCCTCTGAAAGCTCCATGTGGGCAGCAGCGGAATTTCAGGACAGGAGCCTGGTACACAGGGTGAGCTCCTAAGTGGTGACTGGCCAATGGGAAATGGCTGCTTTAGGTCAAACCCTGCTATAGGTCAAACCCTGCTACCGGCCAGCCCAGTACACACCTGGAAGAGGCCAGGGCATGCAGCTTAGCTGTGTATACATTCATTCAGCAACACGGCACAGGCCGTGCCTGGAGGCCCCAGTGCCGCACCCACTGGAGCCTTGATAAAGGCCCTGCTGCTCTCTACCGCTCCCAGCGCCTGAGCCCCGGATGACTGAACAAGTCCCACTTGTCAGTCACCAGAAAAGCAGGTGCCTTACTTTGTGATTGCTGGAAAAGGACTTCACTTTCTCTTCACAGAGCTGAAGTTTCTCTCGAGGAGGCTGGAACAGGGCTGTCTGAGGCAGCTTGTTTGGGGTCTTCTTTCTAGGCGTTATGCTGACAGCAGCAACAACTTCATCCAGGTGGTTGGATATGTGGGTTTCCTGGGATTCGTCCATATTTTTATATACATTGTCCTCTAATTTTGAAATAACAAAATAAAGATATTAAATAATAATTTCCAGAGTTACTTTAAGAAATACACATTTCCCATAGAGACTGAGGCTAGAATCTAGGACAATTTTGACATTTTACCCAAGATTTCTTTGGGGTTAGTGACATTCTATCTAAAAAGATGCTGGTGCTAGTATAGATTTCTTTGTAAAACTTTCAGAGTGCTTTCCAGTTTTAACTAAACAGAACACTCTTTGTTTATTTAAAGTGCGCGCGCACACACACACACACCATATTCTCCACAGTAGGAATCAGCTGAACCCAAACAGTTCTCAAAAAGCCTGAATAAAATCAGCACCCCAAATGACCTTGAAACAGAAAAAACAAATACTGCTCTTAAACTTTCACTTCTGTCCAAAACAAAGCAACATGAAGCAGATTTATCCACTTGCCTAAAATAACCCAAGAACCAACAAGGAAACCAAAAAGAATCCAATGCGTAATTCACAGACAAAAAAGTTATGGAATAGTGATTTTCAAAATATAGGACATCAGACAAGAAGACTGTGATTCCTGAGAGCTTGAAAACATTGAAAAAGTGAGGCCTGTGACTGCCTAGCTGATTGCTAGTCCAGAATACAGTACAGAGGAGAGCCCCAAAGTTATCTAGTAGATGACTGGGCAGAAACTGACAAACATTTTCTCAAGTTCATATAAAAGTGCTAAGCATCCAAAACCAACTTTGTAAAAGAAGAGCAAAGAACTAAAGACAAATTTTTATCAAGATTTATAAAGCTATGGTAATCAAGGCAGCTTGGTATTGCTGGCAATTTAGACAAATACAAACAAATGTTTGTTGACAAAGTTGCAAAGCAACTTTTGGAGAAAGAATAATCTGCTCAGCAAATGATTCTGGAACAACTGGTTATTCACATGTAAAAACTGAAACAACTTAAAAGTCATTTATTCACATCTCACATCACATATAACCATTAACAAACTGGAACTTACACCTTTAAAAGAAAATCTTTATTATCTTGAGTCAGACAAATATTTTCTAGATGTGATGTTTAAAAATCAGTACGAACTGGACTTCGTCAAAATTAAACATTTCTACTCTTCTGAGAAACCATGAAAAGAATGAGGAGACAAGTCACTGGTTGGAGGAAAATATTTGCAAAACATGTGTCTAATAGAAGAATGGATTCTTGGATATAAAAAGAACTCTCCAAACTCAGTAAGAAAAACAAGTAAAACGTCAAAGAAGATTTATCAGTGATAAATAAGGCACATGAAAATTTGCTCAACCTTATTAGTTAGTAGGAAAACGTGAATCAAAACCACAAAGAGATAATCACTCTACCAATTAAAATAACTGAAATTAAAAAGACTTTTGTAAGTGTCAGTGAAACGGTTGGACACATTCCTAAGAAGTTAAGTGTACAACTAATAAATATGCAGCCATTCAATCCCAGGTATTTACTTAGGAGAAATGAAAGAATATGTTTACACAAATATTTATAGGAGTTTTAGTAGCCCCGGACCCAGCTGTTTATCAATGTAGGTAAATGAATAAACAAGCTGTGGGATAGCTATAAACAAACTACTCAATGACTAAAAAGGGACAGGTAATGCTACAATACGACTGAACCTCAAAATAGTTGTGCTGAGTGATAGACTCCAGACAAAAGTGAGCACTAGGTCTTAAAAGTAACCAAATATTTTTATGATCAGGAAATGCAACACTGTCTACTGAGCTGAAAATTTTAAAATTACACAAAGTAATATCCCGTGCAATATTTGTTTTTCTGGGCCTCTGAACCTAGTGTTAAACTCTAAAATTTAGTTTGATTTTTCTACTTTTTTTGACTAAGCTGTAAAAAGTGGTTTGAGTCTTAATATTAAATTCTTATCACAGAGATTATCCTCTGAGCATGGATCTAATTTGTATACACTTTAAAAGAATTTTAGACAGTTTTTTAAAAAATGTGAATATTTTAAAATTAGAAGCTTCACACGTACATAAAAATCTAACTTTCTGGACTTGTGGCTTCTTTTGAAAAGTCAGAATACCCATCAACACTGGGTCTGTATCGGCAGGTAACAGTGGGGTGGAGGGGAGCAGCTCTTTCAAAGTTAAAGGCTGAAATAAAAGGAGGTGATTTTCCTGGTCCATGCCGTTCATCACTCATTTTCTCAATTTAATCTAATATAAAATAACATTGATTAGAAGGTATTTTACCAC
Source organism: Condylura cristata (assembly GCF_000260355.1). Classification (NCBI taxonomy): domain Eukaryota; kingdom Metazoa; phylum Chordata; class Mammalia; order Eulipotyphla; family Talpidae; genus Condylura; species Condylura cristata. Next base: position 7,778,467 of record NW_004567136.1, on the reverse strand, counting down.
TTAATAGCCACTAAGAAACAGCACTGCAATTAAACTTGGCTTGCCAGTATCCACAGCCTCCTTCCAGCTTCAAGGATGATTAAATAGCAAAGGCTGCACCCCTGAATCTATGAAATGCAACATGTTATATGTCTGGCTTCTGGAAATATTTTAATAAATGGTCTTGTTTTAAGTATGTGTCTGTTTCACTGTATGCTGTGAAGCCTTCAGTATAAAAGCACACCCTTCAGTTCACTTACTCAGAGCTACATGCTTATCGTCAACCACTTTTCTTTTCTTTGTAATAGCCATAGCTGGGGCTTAATCTGTCATTAGAAATCAGCCCCAAAACACAGGCTACCCTCTCCCCGACAGCTTAGTTCAGCTTCCCAAGTCTCTGTCAGTGCCCACAACTGCCAGTTAGACATACCCAATCCACGGATGCTACTCCTTCTGCCAGACCTGACCAATAGAATGCTGAAACACATGATAAGCTCCAGCTCAAAGTAGGAGGAAAACAAAGGTCAGAAGTGAGGTCTCAGCCTTCCATTTCCAAATGGTGATGTTCAAACACGTAGTAACTGGTAAAGCAGGAGGGCCAACCGATCGCAGTAGAGGGTAACTATATTGGAGCTGGGTTCTGAAGGTCCTCTGCTGCTCCAGGTGTTGGGAACCCTTAGGTGCTGACTTGTGCGGAGGTCTAGGGAGGCTTGAGGGAGGGGCAGAAGCTCTGGGATCAGTGGCTCTTAGGAAATAACCACCTTTATGACTACATGGGCATGTACAAGTTAAAAAGTAACTGCCCGTGACTAGGCTGTGACCCCAAAAGCTGTAAAATAGAAAAATAACCTAGAAAAGTACAAACTACACTACCAAAACGTCACAAAAAGGCAGTAGGAAATCTGAAGTTGCGAAATTTAGTAATTTAAAATATGTACACAAAGTTAAGCCTAGACTCAGAGGACCTCAGCTGGAGCACTCAGTTCCATTTGAAAAATTTATTACAAGACTATAGAATCAAAATAGTGAGGCACTAGCGTAAGCATTGTCCTATAGACTAATGAAATAGAATCAAGAGTTCAGAAATAACCCCTTACACTAATGGTCAGTTAATTTATGACAAAAATGCCAAAGTAATTCAATGAGGAAGGAATGTTCCTTTTAGTGAATAGTGCTGGAACTACTGGATAGGCACATCCAAAGGAAAAATGTTGGACCCTACCTTATACCACATGCAAAAATTAATTCCAGCTCAAAGACCAAACAGTAAGAGCTAACACAATTCAATTCTTAGAAAACAACGAACTATAAATGCGCATGGGTGTATTTCTTAGATACAATGTCAAAGGTACAAATGGTAAGAGAAGAAAATAGGTAAGTTAGACTTTATTAAAATGAAAAAGCTATGTTCTTCAAAGCAAATCATTAGGAAAAGTAAAGGATAACCCATAAATATATATGCAAATATTTGTAAATATATTATTTATCTAATAAAAGACTTCTATCCATATTATGTAAAAAAACAAAATACAACATAATAATAAGGTGACAAATAACCCAACTCAAAAACAGACAAAATGTTTGAGGACATTTTACCAAGTAAGGTATATGAATGGTCAATAAACACATGAGTAATTCACCATCGTTAGTCATTAGGATAATGCAAATCAAAACTACAATAAAAGCACTGTACACCTGCCAGTGTATAACTCATCAAAAAGACATCATGAAGTGTGGAGAAACTGAAGTTCCCATACACATTTCCCAGCGTTATATGGCACACACTACTGGTAGAAGATAAAACTGTACATTTGCTTTGGAAAGCATGTGGGTAATTCTTCAAAAAGCTAAACACAGAGTTACTATATGACTTAGCAATTGCAATCCGAGGTATATACCCATCAGAACTAAAACTGTGTTTACATAAAAACTTGTACACACACACAAAAAATTCAAAGTAGCATTATTTACAATAGCTATAAACTGAAAACAATCCAATATCCACCAACTGGTGAATGGACAAATAAAATGTGCTTATATGATGAAATACTACTTGGCAATGAACAGGGATGAAGTAGTTACACACTAAAATAAAACTAAATCTCAGAAACATTGTGCTAATTGAAAGAAGGTAGGTTTATGATTATATTTATTTTAAATGTTCAGGAAAGGAAAATCTATAGGCAAAAGATTACTTAGTAATGGTTGCCTAGGCTGGAGGTAAGAGTGGGAAATGCCTGCAAATGGATACAAGGAATGTTTTTTAGGGAGATGGAAATTTTCTACAGTTGGAAAATGGTGGTGGTTGCACTCCATAGGTTTTCTTTGAAAAATTATAAAGCTGTCACCATGAAAAGATTAAACTGTATGGCATATAGGTTGCATTTCACTAAAGCTATTAAAAAATAGCCATGAGATCACAGCATTTTGTTTTAACTTAAAAAATCTTTAAATAAATGATAAGTCCACATCCACAAGGGAAAATCTGTTAACAGATTAGCTCCATGTCATAGGCCCAGTTGGTTTAGGAAGAAGGGTTGACAATGGAGATAGTGGGGTGTCTGAGCCACAAAGTCACTCATGACTTTATAGCAATGAGATATATGACTATATATCAATAGGAGTCATGGCATGTGAAGAGAAAACTTTGAAAAAAGAAACTGGAAAAACCTTGGATGAGTTTATTACCACCATTGCCCTGAAGTGACATGGGTCATTTTTATTTGCTTCCTTAACTGCAAAGAAGGCTAAGCTCTCCAGGAGAGTAAAAGGAGTATGTGGTGACCACTGACAGTTGCCACATTGGTTCTCTGTAGTGGGAAACTTTGTCTCAGAGTTATTTTCCACAGCCAGAGATTCCTGTCCATCTACGTAGTTAAGAACCACTGACTGTCAGCTTTGGGTGGACAAACTTTAGATTCCTTGAAACAGTTTTGAAGCAGGTGACACACACCCTTCTCAGCTTCCCTGAAGCACTTTGGCTTTTGGGGGGAGTTGGTCTTTAATTCACTTCTGCTTGCATTACTCTAGGCTAGGATCTGGAACATGGTAGCAGACAGGGGATTGAATTTGGTTTTGGAGACACAAGACAGCTGAAACCCGACAGTCTATAACAAGACTTGCTGTCCTCTCTTAAGTGTTCTTCCAGCACTAGACCATTTTTCGTTGAAATTCCCTCAGTCCAATTAAAGAAAACATATTTAAATGCTGAGTAAAAAAGGAACAAACATTGAATCCATGTGAACAAAACCACTTTTCAGTTTTGACTGTGCCATGACTAGCTCATAAAATTTAAACTTACAGTGCTAAACAAAAGATAGGTTCAATGCTTTAGAAGAACACATGGAAATGTATTGATATTTACATTCTATTATTCAACCACAGAGTAAGGTGTTTGGCTAAAACTCCTCTCAAGAAGAAAACACCAATCTTACTCCAATATTTAGAGTATTTAGCCCCTTAGATTTTGGTCTTTGCTCTCCCAGACACCAACATAGCACAGGCAGTTTTATCTTCTTCAATTATTACTTTCATAAGATTTCTGTACTATTCAAGAACTAGGAACAGCTCCTTAATTGTGGCGAACTGACTCCTCCAATAACTTGCTGTGCTTTTCATGTAAAACCGATGACCCCAAGTGACCTTTCTGCTTCAGTCAACAATTATTCTTTAAGATCAGAACACAGCTCATCCACTACCTGAGATTCCACATCATCTTTTTTTAATCTACTGAAATTATATTAAAAATACTTAAGCTCACACAGGTCTGAATCCCTGGGGTGCCCATGGCTTACAACAGTTGTCTATGTAACAGAGCTGTCCAGTTATAATTTAAATGTTTTGGCCTTGTTTTCCCAGGTAAAGTATTAGCATCTGGAGGGATTGTATTTTATTATTTTGCATTCCAAAAAATGGACTAACAAAGGCCACTTGAGAAATATCTATTGCAGACCTACCATGACTAGTAGAGGCACAGATGGGATGCTAGCTGTGAAACTTATTAGTTGAATTAAGGTTTAAGGAGTCACTAAGATGCTAAACTTTTAAACTATCATATTGGGCTGATCCTTAAAAAAATTGGTTGCTCTTGGATAGAGCTGGAAAAGATCATGCTTAGTGAGATAAGCCAGAAAGAGAAAGAAAAATACCGGATGGTGTCACTCATAGCAGGAGTATAATGGACCAGGCAAGAAAATAACAAGAATAATGAACAGCCATAGACCAGAGACATTTTGTGGGGGTGGAGTGGGGAATGGGATCAAAAACGGAGGGGGGGGGGGACAGTGCACAGGATTATGGTGATGGCACTCGGGTGACTTGGTGATGGGAAACCCGTGGGGATTACAATCTAGATGGAAAAAAAAATGTACAAAATGATGTAAAAATAAACTTTTAAAAAAATTGGTTACTATGTCAAATACAAGTTTTAATATAAGTTGTTCTGTTATCAGTATTTTATGGCTCTTATACTTTAGTTCTAATGAAATTAGAATTTTTGAAAATATAATTTCTTTTTCAGAATTTATACTTATGTAAATTACTTACTGATTCTTCTTCAATATTATGTTTTGCTCTGACACTAGCAGTTCAGTCCCTGGATTCCTGAATCTACGAACATATACAAAACTTGGATACAAAGAAGATTCGAATTTTTCACATCTTTTAACAGATATCATGCTAGATTTAATGTACACACACACAAATCCATTTCACTTAAAAACTACAGTATTAGTCTTTCTAAACCTATATTAAAGCAACAACAGTAACAAGCCACAGCTTCTTAGAGGACAAAACAATCTCTCATTAATCTTACTAGCTGGGTCCCTTTATCATTCAAAAAAATGATGTAATCTAGGAATAATATTCTTTCAAACTCACCCTAAAGAGAAAAACACCCTCTGAAAACGCCTCTTCTTGCCACTCTTAGACTGTGCCTGCATATAACCTGTTGGTTTTTTTTTTGACATCTACAACTTTAAACTAGTAAAAACTCCAAAAGTTTCTTTAAACTTTCAAATCTCTGTGTCGTAAAATCCTTTGTCCATTTACCCAGTAGGTTGGAGAGATTCTCAGTTTCTTTTTCAAGCGATTGACAAAGTTGTCTCCGCCATCTGCTTTGCCAGTTAGGATCCTGCTGTATCGGTTCCTCGATTCTTTGTGCAGATCAATAACCATGAAAAAGCATAATGTAATGCAGCTCCAGACTGAATCAGAGAAGCCTTTTCCGTAAAGCAACCTGGTACTCCAAAAAACTACAGGCAGGAGAATGATAAAGAACGCACCAATAGGGAGTGGAGGAGTATTTTGTCTAAGTTTGTAACCCAATCCTTGGGGGCCAGAGGTGGGAATTTTAAACGTAGGGTTGCCTTTTCCTTAGAATTTTCTTAAAGTGGTATCACTGTCTGTTAATGCTAAAGTTTTCAAATACTGCAAAAATCACAACAGGATTTGTGATTAGGAGCCCCTTATCCCCCAAGTTTTGAAAGGCAAAATAGAAAAATTAATACTGGACAAATTTAGAGAACCTTTGAAAGTGGTCAGTAGAATGCTTAAACAGACTTGGTTACTTTTGTGTCAATTCCAGGAAGCAGAAATTATTTTAGGATGATTCATTTTTCATTGCCAAATAGCATGTTAAATCAATGCATTAAAACATTTCCTTTTTAAAAAATAAATGAAAACTAGAAGGACCATATTGATTCCTTAAAACACTTTTATCATTAATTCTTTTTTGAGACTTCGATATTAGAGGCAAATGTCATCATTCGGGTTGACCCTTAATACTCTTAAACATTTTTTTACACAAGCTGTAGATATTTTAAGTCTAGTAAAAATTGCTAAGCACGATAAATTGTTAGGTATCTAGAAACCTAGATAGTCTTGAAGTACCTGACGTTTACAATGCTATATACTTTAATAACTTCTGGTCAGGTTTAACGAATGGGTAACTATCAAGTATTTCATTCCTCACACTTGTTTTAACATAGGCATTATTTAATATAGCTGTGCTTTCTGGAATGTTTATCTCCGAGTTATTAATTAAACCAACGTGAAACTGATCATAAAAAATCAAGCGAGCTAAAAAACTAAACTTCGAGCTTTTCAAACAATAAATAACAACAGCTTCACGAGAGGACATTTAAAACGAAAAGCTGCAACAAACAGGGTATTTGTTAAGTTTGGTTTTTTTTTTTAAATATCCCCCACCAAAGCTTCCCATTTTAACAGCAAGCCCTGTTCCTTGGGGCTCTTTTTGTGTGGACATAGCGATTTTGAGCTTTTAAGTAGTTCTTATTGACGGTCTGCTCAGCCATGCTAGACACCGCCATATTAAATTTAATAAATTGCTGTTGTCCTTTTTTAGCTATCGTTTCATAACAGACCTTGGGTATTTTAAGGGCAGAGGCGATTGCCCGCATCGTGTCAGGAAGATCACTGTGTTTCAGTGAGCCTTTCACTCCCGTGCTCCGGCTCAGTACTCGCTAACTAACCTTGGCCACTTTACATAAACCCCCTGGGCCTCAGGTCCTGCTCCGTCAAACGGGTGTACAGCCCCCGTGGCACTGCAGTGGGGGCCGAGTGAGAAAACCTATCCACAGCGCTTAGAATTCTGCCTGGTACACAATAAACCCGGGCGCGTTATTGTCATGTTTCCTCCAGAGTGCCCTGGACGCGAGCACGAGTGACTGAATGACCGTATGAATGAAAGATCAGGCACGTGACTGGTTCCTGAGGTTTGGAATCAGCCCAGTCCTCCCTCAAAACCTAAGCACAACAGACGCTTTCTTGACAACACCGTGCCCAGCCGGAGCCGGAACCGGGTCGAACAGTGGGGCGGGCCAGTCTGCAGGAAGCCGAGCTCCCGACCAATAGGCGCGTCTCTGGGAAAACGAGCCTCTCGTCCCACCTATCGTGTGGCCGCGAGAACAAGGGCGAATTATCGCGAGGTTCCGTCTTCCGCTCCAAGGTTCTGTTTTCCCCAAGCCCTCTGTAGCGCTCGTTCCGCCCCGCCCCGCCCCGTCCCGTCCCGCCCCTCGGGCCTGCGCCTC
>NW_004567136.1:7758907-7771339 GCF_000260355.1 Condylura cristata | reverse complement strand
CCGCCTGCGCCCTGGAGCGCTGGCTCCGCCGGCGCGGAGGTGAGTGCGGCCGTCCGCCCTCGGGTGGCTCTCTGGGCGAGGCCCAGGCCCATCCCCGGCTCCTAGGCCCTGGCCGGCGACAGCAGCGGGGCCGCGGCACCGAGTGGACAGCAGGCCCGTGCGGGCCTCGGCCCGCCCCCGCCGCCGGGCCCTCCTCGCGGTCGGCGGCCTGAAAACCCCCAGGCCGGGTCTGGGAAATCGCTGTCCCTGGGCCTGCAGCTGCCACTCTGTAACGACCTTCGTGTTTGGTTAACTCGGGCAGAACGGCATGTTTTGCCCAGGACTCGTGCCACAGTTCTTAGTACTGAGAAAATAACCTGTCGTAAATGCTTTTCGAGACAGCTTTTAATTCTCTAATCAATCTCCAGTACTGGGGACCTGGAGACGGTATTGTACTTAATACAGGAGTCAGCCCATCGGTCTCCTTTAAAACACTATAATGTGTGTGGAGTTTTCTTAAGATGGAAGGGGTATTTTGTTTGTTTGTTTGTTTTGTTTTTTAAATAATAAAGTGGATTGGTGTTTACCAGTTAGAAAACACCCGTGGAGGTGAACAGTTAAAAATAAGTATACCACTGACATTCAACTATAGATAAGAGCCAGTGAAGGGAATTTGCTTAAGAGATTTTCCTAGTAAAAGCTGTGCAGTGCCAGTGATTGCCCATTGGAAAACCATTAGTGGTATTGATTATTAACTGCTTCCAGGTTTCATTTGTGTAGGTTTTATCTCCCAAACTGCCTTTGTAGCAAGATGCAATTTACCAGGGTATAATGGCTTTTTTGAAAAGGCAGTCAGTCCCAGCGAGAGGATTCAGAAGGAGCCACAGGTTACGGTGAATTCTCCTACTGGATCGTCCGTGAGTGTAGGGTTTGGATATAGTTTTGCTCTCGAGTCTTATATTTGTATAAGCCTTGCCTGCCAGCAGAGTGATAGGAAGGGGTTGCTTGGCCGCAGGAAGTGTGGGAAATACTGCGTGGTGGTTGGCAGTCAGGCTTTGGAGTGACTGCTTTTAGTTGGTCATTCTAACAGGTGACTCACAGAGAAACTGGATTTCTGCTTCTAGGGAATGGACTGAAAAAATGTCTCTTGCACTGCAGAAGTGTAATTGTTAGTGATGGTTATGGCACATAACAAGCACTGAGTATGTAGCATCTACAAGTTAACATTTTAGAGAATGAGAAAAATCTACCTTGCAATATTGCTCACATGTCCCACTTTTATCCATTCATTAGCCGTTTAGGGATCTACTTAAGTTTGGGATTCATATTGTACTTAGTTACATAAGCCAATCTAAGGAACTCCTTTCCTTTGAAAGGCTTCTGTTTAATATGGGTAGAATTGTTTAAAGATGAGCGGTTTTGTTTGTTTTTAATAATAATGAAGTGGATCTGAGGCAGGTATACACAAATGATGCAAACAATAAGACTTCTGTCCTCAAGGGCTTAGAGTCTCTTGGCTTGATTGATAGTAGACACATACACTAATATATAGATTACAAATTTTAAGAGTCCTACAAAGGAAAAAAATCTGAGATCTATCAAATAACCAGTGAACAGTTTGGGGAAGGGAAGTGATTTTTATGTTGAAACTTGAGGCATGATGAGACAGTCCTTTCCAAGCTAAGAGGACAGCAAACAGTGGTGTGAAAAATAGGCACTTTCAAGGACTGGAAAGCCCAAGAGCTTACTGAGATGCCAGGCAAGGTGCTGCCAGATACTACTGGAGAAATGGATGTTGCCAGAGCCCTGGTAGGGATTTCATTCTCGAAAGTGTTCCTAGGACTTATTTATATGTGTAGGCGCTAGGCGCTAGGGAGCAAGTGTACCTGAAAGAGATTGACATTTTAAAAGCACCCCTGTATTAACAGTCGGTCTGGCAGGAGATGACAGTGGCTTTTGGTTTTGGCAGAGATATAGGGATGGACTTAAGATATATTTTGGAGCTGGAAACCACTGACCTGTAATAGATTGGAAGTGGCAGGTGGATGACAGAATAGAATCCTTCATGACTTCTGGCTTTCCTGCTGAGCAGCTGGGTGGATGGTGTTGACTGCTTTTAACTCAGATGGGAAAGACTGGGGAGGTTTCTGACTAGTCATTAAAGCCACATACACTGTTGTAAATGTGTTAAATTTGAGGTTTTGGGGAGACATCTGAATGGCTTCCAATTTACTACTTAAGTAAATACCTGGAAATCTTCCTTTTCTACACAGGATCATAGATGCTATTTGTAGTCTAGTTCCCCTTGCTCTACAGATGAGAGACTTAAGATGTAGAAAGATTAAGTATCTTGCTCAAATCACTTAACATGTCTTACTAAAATAGGTGGTATAGCTATGGGAAAGTGTTGCATTTGCATCTTGCACTAGGAATATTACTGAATATTCTGTATTCTCTGTCCTTTCATAGAAAATGGTGTGTGCTCTCATTAGGAGTTAGTATTTGGAAATAGTAGAAATAACTGAAAATTTACAAAACTCTGCTTATAAGAGTTTATGTTACTATGTTGCATGAGCTTAATTGTCAGTAGAAATGGTTTTTCTTCAGGAAAAAATTCCTTGGGAAAGGGAATTTCCACTAGAGTTTAGAAAAGGATGTTCAGGAAAACAGAAAACTGAATAAATTGAATAAAACTCAACTTCTTTGTTGTTTTAGCATCTCCTTACTCCTGTTGAACCCAGTGAGTCTGTCTCTCTAAAGAACTCTGACGACTTTGAAATCACTGGCCGGCCACCCCTATAAAAAAAAATCCTTTCTTTTATTCCTATGGGCTATTAGACCTTGGACAAATTATCCAAAGTCTGTTTCTTCTGGTATGTAGCAATTGTGGAGTTTGTTGCTGTGCTGTACCTATATGACAAGATGGTAAATGTTATGTCTCGGCCAGTTTCAGAGCTAGAAGGGATTTTAATCTGTTTTGGGCTCTGGCTTTTACCAGTAAATTGCTATGTCTATTTTTTATGGGACCCACAGAATTTATAATAAAGTAATACAAAGTTCTTATTACCTAGTGCAGCATTTTTTTCATTCATTGAAATAATGAAACTGTGTCCTCCAACTTTTCTATTTGCCACTTTTGATAAACAACAAAGCTAAGAAAGAAAAATAATAATAAAGAGTAAAAGAGACAAGTAAGGGAATAGGAGACTATTGGATAGTAGAAGTGAAGAAAATGAAGCTGTAAGTCATCACATGTTTTATATGTATAAATATTTTTATGTCTTTAAATACAAAATTAGGTCATTTAAAGAAGGATACTATTACGGTTTGTTATCCTGATTTTTAAGACTTTTCTTGTAGGTTGCATGTTTCAAAGTTGGTCTCTGTTCTCTTAGACAGGGATTCCTAGTTCAAGCCCAAGAACTATTTTTTTTTCAGTTAGGGCTGTTTCTATTAAGTAGGAAATATTGTTTTAATAGCTAGAATATCTTTACTACATAGTTTTTATTTTAATTCCTTCTGAATATATGTAACAAATGATAGTTGTGAAAGAAAAATGATAGGGGTTGAATGCATAACTTTTTAGTGTTTGCAAATAGCTCCATATGCTAACTGGTTTATTTGTCAGTGACTGTAAACATAATTATCATTATTCCATGTCCTTGTTCTCTTTAGAAATGGACTGATTTTGACAAAATGTAGTTCTGCATCGTGCCTGATGGGATATGTTCAGTCATGGCATCCGAACTTTGTAAGACGATCTCTGTGGCAAGACTGGAAAAGCACAAGAATTTGTTCTTAAATTATAGGAATCTGCACCATTTCCCACTGGAGTTACTGAAAGATGAGGGGCTGCAGTACCTGGAGAGACTGTATATGAAAAGGAACTCCCTTACAACCTTGGTACAGTATCATACTGCTTTTAACAAATCATAATGTGAACCTGAATAAGAGATTGTTTTACATAACCTCAGATATTCAGACCAAGATGTATAGCCTCTGGTCATCTCTACAAGTAGTGTAAGCAAACACACAGGTTCCCGTTAGAGGTGAGATTGCAGAGTTGTGCAGGAAAGCGGAGGTCACTAATGTGCTACTTATAAAATTGGTCCCCATTTAAAAACTGCTGCTCACTTAGCTTGTGCATCTCTCTGGGCTTGTCTTTTCTTTGTAAGTTTCAGAATTTTTCAAGAGAAGGTCCAGGTCATTTATCCCCACTATTTATCATGAAATTTGGACTTTGTTTTGCTTCATGTGATCTTTTCCATTTACTCACCTTCTTTGAATCCTGTATTTGAATTCCAGTTTATAGTCATTTTAGGTGATTTATGATGATGATTTTCTTTGTGAATTAACATGGTCTTCATTTCCTGCTCTGCATTGGACTTTCATAAATATTTGCAAGTATATCTTACTGGTTCAATACATGGAGTTTTGTTTTTGGAAAAGGTTTACGTAATCTGAGTTAAGTGAATAGAAAGCATTTGAAATTTATCTTTGCAGTATCTAGAAGAAAATGGATATATGTCTTCATTTTTTGGCATATTGGTTTATGTATTTTGAGTTTTAAACTTGATTTTTCAGTTTTCGAACTTTGATAGTTGGTAAACAGTTGCATGAGTCCATTTTGCAGACTCATCATTGCATGATGTGACGCTGTGTTACACCTTTTATCACCCTTTGAGGAAGAAGTGATGTAAGAAATATTTGTTAAGAACTCCAGCCCAGATTTCCCCATGTTTCTTAGTGATGTACAAAGTGGAAGTGAGTAGGTTACTTTTTTGATGATCTGTCATGGTGCTCTGGTGTGGCCTTTGTTCAAGGAAATTGACCTTTGCTTATAAAAGTTAGAGTAAAGTTGATTGTTTTTGATGGCTGTTTCTCAGCTACAATTTTCTGCTTATGATAATATCTAGATACCTATGATACAGTTTTAACTCATAATAGAGCATAAGCATACATTTTAAATTCAGGCTTTGACTCCTTTTTGTCTATCAAAGATTAAACTGGTACATGTGATTAGTAAGAGGTGCATGTATTTTATTTTATGCTGAATCTTAACTGGAATATTTAATTCATCTGAATTGAAGAGTTTTGTGAAGTGATGAGAGAGGACTGGGGAATAGTCGCTCTTGTCCTACCTCTGACCATGCAGGTGGTCAGACAGCTCAACACAGGTCTGAAGGCAGATGAAATAGTACTTGTCCTACAGTGGGGATTTAAGGCTTTTAGAATGTTTGTTGGTGTTATTGATAAAGTGTAATTCCTAAAGATAAAGATTTAGTATGTGGAACTGGACTTAAAGCTTCAAAACTATCCAAAAGGAAAAAAATACGTTATAGGGAAATACAGGATCTCAAACACACTATGGGTTATTTGGCCTTTTTCTCATCTAGGAACCTTTGGGAGCTCAGCAGTTGTTTCCATTTTAGATTGTTTTATTATCTCACATTAACATTGTTTATTTTATATATATACACATACATATATAATAGTTTATTTTTACATCATTTTGTGCATTTTTCCATCTCATGACATTGTTTATTTTTTAAATGCCCTGTCCTCAGCATCCCTTGTTCCTTCCTCCACCCCTTGCCACGTGAGGCTTCTTGGTGAGAGGCCATTCATACACACCCATGTGTTGACAAGGGTTAGAGGCTCTGGAGAGTAGAATCCAAGTCTGAGTAGGTTAATTGGTGAGGAGATTAGGAAAACAGAAAGCAAGGCAGGTGTGGTGTGGGACAGATTTGGGCCATGGGCGTAGCTGGAAGGATCTTGACAGCAAGAGAGTTTTTTTTTTCTTGTCTGTCTTACTCTTTCCCTCTCATCTATTTTGTAAGAGAGAATTGAGCCTCTGGAATTGTTGATGGAAAATCTCCATCAACTCCAAGAGCTAAAGGTACAGTCCACAATGCCTCCTAAAGCAAGAGAGGGCGCACCTCTGAGTGTACACGGAGGGCTTGACTTTGGCCATCCAACCTCCCATGACCTTGGCCATCCAACCTCCTCCTTCACAAGAGAAGGGGTGGACAGGTGCAAAAAACTGAAGATTAGAGGAGGCAGCTGAAAATTCTGTCCAGGACTCTACCACCTGAAGGTATCTGCATGAACAGTGTCAATCTGTGGAGTATGTGGGCTTGAAACTGCTATTGTGAAAAGCCACGTGGCAGACTAGGTGAAGGAGGTATTAGACTCGCTGGCGTTATTTGACAGTGTGTGGCAGGCTTACAGCCGAGCCATCTGCTTGTCCAGGGGCTGTCTACTGCTGTGTTCAGTGTTGGAGACAGGAGAAGGTGGGCTCTGCATTTCTGCTGGCTAAGGTATTCACCGAGCATGGGCAGACTAAAGAGGGTTAGCATCTCAGCAAGAGTATTCAAAATGATGAAACATGAAGTCTAAGTTGGACTAGAGGCAAAGAAAAAACAAGAGGATAAGGAGAGTAGAGAGAACCTAGGGCCTGCTCTGATGAATTTGCACTGAGGATAGCGGAGTCTGTGCTGGGGTTGGAGATGGGGTGTGTGGTTGTAGAAAAATTTCAGCTGAGCACAGGATATGAGTATAAGAGGGCAAGCCTCCCTATATTTCTTCTCCCATTCCTGCCCTCGTAATAGGGAATTTGTAAAAGATGGAAAAGGAATATAGCTTAGAAGCAGTAGCCACCAGTTCTTCCTCCTAACCCGGATGTTTGTCAAGAGAGGGAATTAACAAGGGAAGCACTTGAGGGCTTCAGTTCCAGGGAGCGGGGGTGTTCTTGGGTAGCAAAACTCAGGACTGGGAGTTAACAGCCCTAGCTTCTCTGTATTTAACCTCTTTGAATGTTAGTTCCTTCATTTATAGAATAAAAGGCCACAGAAGACTTGGGGAAGGGAGAATCTTAGCCTGGAATAGTGAACTTGCCAGTTTCTCTTAATGAGTGCAGTGGGCAGAAGGCCTCCCAGTGTGTGAAGGGTGATTCACCCAAATACTGAGTGAGCTCTCACTTGTTGCCAATTTTACTTAGAAACTTGAATGGACAAGAAAGTGGTACCTGCATTTTAATAAGAGAGGGAAGTCTGACTTATGGCTAAGCAATCAGAGCAGAGAGATCTCCATTAATCAATTAATCTTTGCAGAAAGAGAGAATTTAACTTAAAATTAATATCCTGTGAGACTGAAGGGGTTTGGATAGGGAATGAGGCACACATGTTGCTGTTGGCCCAGGAGAAAACGTTCCTAATCTTCCCCATCAAATACGAACAGGCAAATCATTAAAGAATATACATAGTCAAAACACAAGCAGCTGTTTGACTTCCAGTACAAGAAGTTAGGAAACATTGATTATCCACTAGATGGGCACAAACTATTACCTAATGTGGAAATCATTAACGCCCAGTGTGAAGATAATGAAGACACGTACTTTCCTACCCTGCTGGGGCTCAGTGGTTTTGGTGAGTAGTTGGAATAAATCTCACAAAATTTTACATAACGTATGTTTGAATCAGCATTTTCACTTGCCAGTGAGCTAGGATGTTTTATCAGATGGTTGTATGCGGTGAAAATGTGTAAAACCTAAATGTTCATCCAGGTGAGGCTTGTTAAAGTTTGACGGCAGCTCACATCATTAGCTCTACATAAATGAAGGCACCTCTTTAGGTATTGTACATGTCTTAACTGACTTAATCTTCAAGGTAGCCTGTGAGATTGGTGCTATTATTGTCCTGCTCACTAGACAGACAAAGACTAAAAAACACGCATCACACTAAATTGCTTTTGTTTTGATGAACCTGATATGTGAGGCCTGTGATTGTTTTGGTGGAGATACACCAGGAAATTTGGACATTTGGTGCAGTTTCCTCATTGCTTTTCTTTTAGAATCATTAAAATTTACCCAAAAAATCCCAGCTTTTTGTGCTTGCATATCCAAATAATCAGAATTTGCATTTTCTCATAAAACACTACCATATGTTTTGGATTATCTTTTTTATTTTGCTTATGGCGAGACTACCCGTTACTTGCACAGTTTAGTCACTTACATTTTTGCTAGAAACATGTCAGTGGTGACTAGCAACGCATTAAAAGTGTCCAGTGGCACCTGATCTGTAGGTGACCGCACCACTTGCTGAGTGGTCTCTCAGACAGAGGGTTTCGTGTGCTGCTGATCTCCCAAACACAGGCCTGAATGCCCCTTCTTCCGACTGGTGACTCCCCATGACACCCTGCCATGACTCCCACAAAAAGTGGGAGATTTTCTAATCTATTTTAAATGAAAACCCTAGGTAGTAACACCCCTTCATGACACTCACGGTAAGTGAAAACTGAGCCATCAGCCATTTCTGTTGGGACTTCTAAGTTTTGAGAATCTATTCTGTTTTCCTGTCTCCAGGAAACACCAAGAAAATACGGCATGTGTTTAAGATAAGACTCATGTTTCTTGCGGTTGCTTAAAGTATATGTGGAGAAAAGTTTAAAAAGGGGCCGATGAATAATTAGTGGGAAGTGGGCCAAGAGGTAAAGGTGACTAGGGCCGTGCTCCACAGAGGGAGAGGTGGTGCTGGCGCGCCGCTCCCTGCGCCTGCCCGGCTTTCTGGCTCCTTGCAGTATATATGAAAATACTGCTCTGTAGTATATATTAACAGTGAAGGAAACACCAGAAAGGGAATGGGCTGATATTGCTGGTGGGAAAAGAGGTCTGCCATTGTCGTTTTCTTGCAGGCACATGGCATTTAGCGCATGCTGTGTATTTCATATTTGAGTACCTGTTTTAGCTTACTCCAGGTGTGTAGCTCAGAGTGGAGTTGCGGGTCACATAGTAGTGCATATTTAAATTTTTGAGGGACTGCTACTTTTCAGCAGTAGCCGAGCCATTTTTTCCTGCCGCCAGCTGTGTACCAGAATCCTGGTTTCCTGCATCTTCATCAACACTTGTTATTTTCTTTTTTTTTTTTTTTTTTTTTACAGCCATCCTAGGTGGGCTCCTGTATATTGCTCTAGTGTGAATGCTGAGCACCTTTTGGGTGCTTCTGGGCCATCGCAGCTCTCCTTCCGAGAACTGGTTCTTGATGATGGGAGGGCAGTCATCTAGTTTTATTTTATATCAACTACAGAAGTAAAAAAGTTAAAATGTGTAGCATTTTGTATTATTTAGATAAATGCTCTGAAAAGAAAGCAGAGAGTGATGTTATGGGTCACCAGTAGATGTCAGCCACGGCCTGTCCAACAGCAGACTGCTTATTAGCCAGTTGTTCTGGGTGGATAATCAGTGTTTTCGTTTTTTTAAACCCAATATTCTAATGATCTGCAATTTTCTCGATGTCACTGTGCTAATTTTTAAATAAAAACGCAACACATTAACTCATTGATAGAGATAGCAGTGCACCCTTGGCTGCAGAGTACTCTTCAGTGGCTGTTTAGCTCAGAAGAGTAAGCTGTTCTCATGGGGAGATTTGAATATTGTCTGGTAGAGCCAAGCAGGCATCTGGAAAGAGTAGCCTGGGGTTCTTCGAGGCAGCCAGATAGCATATTGCTGCAGTAACTGATAAAGCCAGATGAGCACTGCTTTTAGGTACTTCTTTCCTTCTCGGAGGGTTATCAAGCCTTTCGCCTTCCTATCCTGCCTCGAGCTCTCTGTTATGTCTAGAGTGCTTTGTACGTGTGCCCTATACATGAAGTGTATAAGGCACTAAAGAAACATTGGGGCATTTGGACAAATCCAAGAGTAATGTGTGGAAAGACTTATCACAAAGGGCCTCATGGCCCTTTTGCTATTGATATCAAAACAGTGGGTGAGAAGGAATCACAACTGCCAGCATTTGAAAACTAAAAGTGGTTTTGTCAAAAGTGTGTATTCAGTAAATATCTTACTGACTCCTAACTACATTCATATGCAGTGTTATTTGGTTATCATAAAAGGCAAAGGTGTATGTGTATTGAGCAGGTAGGGATACTATTACTAAATATTTACTTGCCAATATGAAATTAATGTTATTTTCTTACTTAAACTATTCAAGATGTTATTTTATGTAATATTTTTATTTGTTTTTTAAAAAAGACTTATTTCTGCATACAGAACTGGGGTGCAGGCCAGAGGTGCAAGGGCAGTGAGAGGCTTCACCAGAGACAGAGTGGGGAGCAGAACAGGGAGATCTACAAAGTACACTGCTGATGGGAGCAGCAGGCGAGACAGGATAGATCTGCCGCGCCCTGTGGGTCACCACTGGGGCCAGGGATTGAACTAGCACACTGAAGTGGCCACAGCTTGCTTTAGCTTCACAGCACAGCACTCCAACCCACTGGCCTCCAGGGAGGGCCTGGCATACCACATTTTAAGTTTTAATTTTTTTAATTACGAAAACTATACCTACTTGTTGTCAAAATTTCAGATAATATAAAAATGGAGAATAACAACTCTCATTCTTTTTCTAGTGATAATCACTAAGTTTCTATATGAAAATTGCTTCAAATGTAAAACTTTCCAGTTCCCAATACTTTTCATTTTTTTATCCATACACTTTTTTATAATAGAATCTTTGTAAGTATGTAAGATTTCTTCAATGTTGTTATGGAGTTACAATAGAATAGATTGTTTTTGCAATTTCCCAAATGTACCTTCTTCTCTCCCCTTTACATATACCTAGAAAGCTGATCAGAACTGTCTTCCTCCCCTCTGATCATTTGTATTTGTCTTTCAGGACTCAAGTCAGATCGTATTTCTTATTCAAGTCAGGTCTTTGTTTTGATCTCTACCTTGTCCTACAGTGTAGAATAAAAAACATTATCCCTGACTCAGTGTGTTCCTTCAGGATTAATAACTGCTCTGTTTGCTTTTATGTAAACTTGAACTCCTTGTGCGCATGTGTGGTGCAAGCTAGCTTTGCAGTATTTACAGGAGGCTTTTGCTCCTACCCAGGAATTGCATCAGAGAGAAGCCTGCTTGCAATTTGTGAGTAAGACTTTTCCTAGGCTTCTTTTCACGGGAGGGCCAGATTTCTCAGGGCCCTGACTCAATCCATGTCTCTCATGGCCAGTTTCCTATCCTGGCCACATACCACTATTCCAGACTCTGGACCTGTGGCCAGGTCTGACCCTTCTTGGATCTCCTGAGCTCCAGCTTTCTTTGTTTAGTGTGAGCTTAGTTAGGTTTTGATTTCTGGACTCAAGGGATTTCGCTTACTTTCTTTTAAGTAGTATGATTTGGAGCAGGGGGTGGATGAGATGGTGATTTAGTTTACTAGGGCTGCTTTTAACAAAGCTTAAAAAACGAGGTGACTTAAAATAGCAGAGAAGAATTCTCTCACAGTTCTGGAGGTCAGAATCACAGTGTGGGTACAGCTGACCCCTTCTCAGGGCTCTGTGGGGAAACCTGTTTCCTTCCCTGCCCTCAGTGGGTTGCCCGTGATTGTCCTTGGTGTCTTGACTTGTGGCTGCATCACCTTGACCTCTGACTCCCTTGCAACATGACTTTCTCCCCTCTGTGTCTGTTACGAACATTTTATTTTCTCTGATGACAGTGGAATAATGAGGTTTGTGGTTTCTCTAAGAGACATTGTTGATTATAAGTTTTAAAATTTAATTTGAATTTTATTACAGCCTAGGTAAGCCTGTGGAGTTCACATTACTTTCTCAAAATTTATACCCTGAAAAATATGGTACTTGTAACTAAAAATGTTTAAAACTTGTTCAAAATTGAAATTTAATTCTGAGTTTTTAATTTTCAGCCAGAAAACCTTGCTCAGAAGCTTCCAAACCTTGTGGAACTGTGAGTCTGTTTATTCAAATTTCTCAAAAAGCAAGAATGAAAATATTTTTTAAGTTATTTGACATAAGAAGATCTGTAATTTTAATGTGCTAATTTATTTTTGGTATTCTAATCATGGTATTCATGTGGTACTAGTACTTACTGTAGCTTCCATTCTGTGTTTTAAAGATCTCATTTCAGGGTAGTAAAGATGATGCTAGATACATTTTTCCCCGGGTACAACTTCTTTGTATGGAATCCTTCTGGATAGTCTATGTAATTGGAAAAATTTGTAATTGTTGTTTCTACCACTACATGTATCAACAGGGAGACAGTATAAAAGACTTTAAATGAGAAGTAAAACCCTCCTTCCCAGCATCCTCCACACTGAAGTGTTGTCATTCTTTTGATGCTTATTTCCACAGTGCTAAATAATTAGGTTTGCAACCTTTCTTTTTTAATGGTTCAATTTTAGTATCTATTCACTTATTGCTACAGGCGAGAAATATAGCAGCTGTCAGTTTCCTTTCTTTCCAGCTGCCTCTTAGTTTTGTTGAGGAGTTTTCACTGTTGTTTCTTGGGGTTTTTTTTTTTTTTTTTTTTTTTTTTTTTTTTTTTTGTTATTTAGCAAGTTTTTTACAGGGCAAAGGAAAGAAAGCTAGCTTTACATCTCCAACTTCAAATTGGGTGTCTCTGTCATTTCCTTTGTCCCCCTCCTGTTATTTTGAAAATGTTCAAAA
>NW_004567136.1:7710761-7758807 GCF_000260355.1 Condylura cristata | reverse complement strand
CAGCTGTCAGTTTCCTTTCTTTCCAGCTGCCTCTCTTCTTTGTTGAGGAGTTTTCACTGTTATTTCTTCGGTTTTTTTTTTTTTTTTTTTTTTTTTTTTTTTTTTTTTGTTATTTAGCATGTTTTTCAGGAGGTAAAGGAAAGAAAGCTAGCTTTACATCTCCAACTTCAAATTGGGTGTCTCTGTCATTTCCTTTGTCCCCCTCCTGTTATTTTGAAAATGTTCAAAACAGCAGAAAAGTGGAAAGCTTAGTACAGTAAACACCCATGTACATATTCTATGTACCTTATTATATGGTACATATTCTGTGGGCCTTATTATAAGTTGCCAGTTTGTTCTCACAGCTCCAAATCTACCTCCCATGCTCTTCGGGGACTAGACCCTGTCAGTGTGTCTTTACCAGCTGGTTGTCAGAATGGAGACTGGAGTGACTTTGAAAGATGATGGTGGAAGGCAATTACGCTTGGGTGCAGTGCTCTTCAATTTTAACTTAGTGCAGCAATCAAGACTCACCTTAGCATGGCTGGGACGGCTGCACGTCACACGCTCAAACTATGAACTCTCCACAGAGAGGTCACTTGTGACGGCCCTGACTGCACCCTTGGGCCACATGTTCTCCATGCTACAGTGGTTCCACAGACTAGCTTCAGATGGCTCCAGGCCACTGTCTTACCACCATTCCCATTTCTGCAGTAGCCCTGCACACTCTCAGCTGCCTCCCTGCCAGTCACTGGGTCTACAGACCAGCCCCAGATTCCTCTTCAGCAGCCATGACAGATCATTTCTGGCTTAGACCATCTGGCGAGTTTCTTCACCACCGGCAAGCCCTGTGTGGTTGTGGCAGCTATGCCTTCGAAGACGGCTAACTCTCAGCATAAGGTTGGGCCTCTCCTGAGTCTTTAGTTCTTTTGTTGTTTGCTTTCCCTCAGCTAGTGGTAGTAGCTGGGTCTTTGTACTTACTAATTCTGATTGCATTAGAGTCCTCTTAATCTCCTTTAGTCAGAAATAACATTTTAATAGTTAATACTCTATCTTTATAGTCCCTGTTTAAATTAAGGGCATGTCTTTTATCTCCTAACTTGATTATAACACACACACACTTATATTTATGGTAGATAACACATACATATGCAGACACATACACATGTAAAACATAATAACAGTAGTTCAAATGATGGAAGGGAGGAACTAAAAGTATTGATTTAAATTTCCTATATTATATGCTAAGTTGTATGATATGTAAAGGTATATTGTAAGTTCCAGATGCATAATTTTGCCACATTATTAACATAGAGCTAATATGTTAAGTGGTAGTAAAATGAAATTCCAAATACTACAATATCTTAAAAGAAGAGGAAAATAACAGATCTGCGAAAACAAATTGTAAGTGGTGGACTTAAATTCAATCATATCAATAATCACATTAAATATGAATGTCTTAAACACTCCTGTTAAATGACCTAAATTGTCAGATTGGTCAAAAATCAAAGAACCAACTAATGTTGATTTTAAGGAACTCATTTGAATCATAAAGACATAGCCTAGAATAAAAGATTGCAAGTCCCACTTCCAGTAGAACTTTATAAACTCCTCTGACCTGATCCTCTGGCTGGTAATAAAAATGCACAAAGGCCGCAGTTTTCTCATTCAGCATAATTCTCCAACGATTGATACAGGTTTGTTGCATGAATCAGTAGTTGGTTCCTTTTTATTGCTCAGTTACATTTCATGGCATGGATGCCAGGGGATTTGCTTGGCCACTTACCTGCTGAAGAACATACTGATCATTTCCACTGCTTAGCTGTTACGAATAAATCTGCAGTGAATATTTGTGTACAGTGTTTGGTGAGTTTTCAGAGATTCATTTCTCTGAAGTCAGTGCCTATGACTATAACTGCTGTCATATGAAACTGCGTATATTTCTTTTTTTTTGTGGTGATGTAATTCATAAACCATAAATTTATCCTTTTAAAAACATAGGACTTGGTGGGTTTTTTTTTTTTTTTCACTATATTCACAAGTTTGAAAACTATTACCACTTTTTCATTCCAGAACATTGTTATTACTTCAAAAGAAATCTATTCTCACTTTTCCCTACCCCCAATCTTTTATAACTCCCTGGTGGCCAGTAATCTACCTTTTCTATGGATATGCCTGCCCTGGACATTTCAAAGAAATGGGTCATGTAATAGTTGACTGGTTGTGTCTGATTGCTTAAACCATGGCATGTGTTTGACTCATCTGTGTCATATCCTCTTTTAGAATTTGCTCATTTTTACGGCTGGAGAAGAAGTCCTCACTATTTGTTATGACTGTACCACGTTTTGATTGTCCACCTTCAGTTGATGGATATTTGGACTGTTTACATAGTTTGGCTATGGGAAATTATGCAACTGTGAACTTTTATGTAGAAGTGTCTGTATGAATGTGTATTTTCAGTTTTCTGGGGTTTCTACCTGTGCCAGGCAATGCAGTAGTAACTGTTTTAACTATTTGAGGATCTGCCGGCTGGTTCCCTGAAGGGCTGCATCATTTTACAGTCCTACCAGTGATATGTGAGGCTTTGACTTTCCTACATCTTTCATTAAAACTTGTTGTTTTTCTGTCCTTTGGGTTGTAGTTCCCCTAGTAGGTGTGACGTGGCATCACATAGTTTTAATTTTTTTCTCCCAATGATTGATTATGTCTTTTCATGTGTTTATTAACCATTTGTGTATTTTTCTTTGGAAAACTGTTCATTCAAATCTACTGTCCATTTTAATCATCTGTTTTTATTGTTGAATCATAAAAGTTCTTTATATATTTGATACTAGATTCTCATCAGAAATGTGATTTGCAAATATCTTCTCCCATTTTGTGACTTATTTCTGCTATTTTTATTTAAAGGTTAAAACTTCTTTATTTTGCCAATGTTTTGGTGTTATATCAAAGATACTTTCCAATATAGTGTCACAAAGATTTACTCTTGCTTCTTGAGTGGTATAATTTTAGCTCTTACTTACATTTATGTCTTTGATCCATTTTGAATTGATCTTTGCATGTCAGATGATACAGAGGTCTTCTCTTTTTATATTTGAATATGCAGTTACCTTAGATCATTTGTTTAAAAAAACTACTCTTCCCCCATTGAATTTTTTTAGCTGTTTTGTCAAAAATCAGTTGCCATAAACACATGGGTGTATTCCTAGATTCTCCATTCTGCCCATTAGCCAGTACCACACAAACTTGATTATTGTAATTTTGAAATTGAGACACATGAGTCCTCCAACATCATTCTTACCTTTTTAAAAACTATTTTAGCTATTTTAACTCACCTGTGTTTCCTTGTGAATTTTAAGATCTGATTGTCAGTTTATGCCAAAAAATTTTAAAAAAGCAGTTGTGATTGTTGATAGCAGTTGCATTGAATCTTTGGGTCCCTTTGTAGGCTATTGCCTACATATAACATTTAGCTATGTTATATTTTCCGATCCACAAATATGGGATGACTTTCCATTTTTTTCAGGCAATTTTTTTGACGCTAAAAGTGTAAAAATCTCGAGTCTCCTTTAATGTTTCCTAAGTATTCTTTTTGATGCAGTTGTACATACATTTATTTATTTTTAAATTTCAACTTCAGAATTGTCCATTACACAGTATTAAAAAAACAGAACTCATTTTTGTGTGTTGATCTTACTTCCTTCAACCTGGCTGAATTAATTTATTAATGTTAATATGGGTTGATTCCTTAGGATTTTCTGGTATAGAATCATGTCATCTGCCAATTTTAAAAAGTTTTGTTTCTTCCTTTTCAATATATATGCATTTTATTTCCTTTTTTGTGTTTTACTGCCACGACTATGACAGGACACTGAATAGAAGTGGTGAGACCAAACATCTTTGTGTTGTTCTTGATCTTAGGGAGAAAACTTGCAGTCTTTTTGTCAGATGTTGTGAGCTGTGGATTGTTCATAGGTATCCTGTATGTAATTGAAGAAATTCTCTTCTTTTTGTTTTGTGTTCAGCATAAAAGGGTTTTTTATCATGTCAAGTGACTTTTTCATTATCTGTTGGGATGACCATGCAGGTTTTGTCCTTTATTCTACTAACATGGCATATTACATTGATTGATGTTTGCATGTTAAGCCAGCCTTACAAACCTGGAAGTAAATCCCATTTGGTCATTGTTTATAATCCTTTTTATATGTTGCTGAATTCGGTTTGCTAATATTTTCTTAAGAAATTTCACATCTATATTCATAAAAGATGTTGGTCTGTAGACTTTCTTAAAAAGTTTTTGTCTGATTTTATTATTAGTATAATAATGGCCTTATAGAATGAGGTAGAAGAGTTCTTTTCTTTTTTAAAATTCTTTTTTAAAGATTACTTTCCAAACTGTTTGCTCAGTTATCTAAGTGTTCAGTGGTGACTAGGCCAAGCTTTCCCGCACTACCTGAACCCAGAGTCTCAGTGTTGAGAGAGGCCCTGTAGGTGGCAGGTGGTGTGCCCTCACCCCTGAGCAAGGCAGGTGACAGCTTTGCTCTGGTCTTTTGTAGAGCTTTAGGTTGAATAGAGAGGGTGTTTATGTCTTAACTGAGCATTAACATAGCCCTGGGGATGATATCCCAGATAATTCAGAAATATACCAGAGTTTTTCACAGGTCCTCTTGACATCTCCAATTTTCTGTTTTAAGATTTTTAATTGTCTGGTGTTTGTTGTAGCTGTTTGTACTGCCTCAGGTCGTTGTGAAGTTAAGCAATTGCCTATAATTTGTTTCAGATGGGGAAAAGATTTTTGTATTGGACAGGCTTTTGGCCACATAAAATGAATTGCAGATGGGGCCTTTCAGTGAACCACGACATAACTCAGTAGTGGCGTTCCTTGGGACTGAGCTCCAACCTGGTTCTGCCTCTTCAGGTGCTAGCCAGGTTGCTGATTTTCACTTTGCTTGTGAGCTTTTGGTTTTCCAGGGTCAGACGCAGAACTAGAGAACAAGGCCTAGGTGTAGAACCTATGCCCAAGTTCACAACTCATTATTGTACTGAGATTTTTACCTTTTCCCTAATTAAACCCTTCCTGTATTGCTGTGAGGCGTTGGTTCATTTCCTGAGTTTTATACATACAGCTTCTGGCAATTTTTGTTTCTATTTTTGTTGGTTTTATTGGAAAAGAACTTTTGGAGGTTTTTACTCCAGTTTTGCTTTAAATCTGTAGTTTTGTAAGAAACAGTCCATTAATTTTTTAGGTTGACTATAGCATTTTATATTCTCCCCCAGCAATGTATCATTCTTCACATTTCTCCTTTTCTTGGTAGCATTTGGTGGTGTCATTTTTAATTTTGTCATTTGTGTAGTTTTAATTTGTATTTCTCTCCTGACTGATGATATTCTGAACAGCACTTATTTGTCATCTGTATCTGTTCTTAAGTGAAATATTTATTCATGTGTATCTCATTTTGGATTTTTTTGTCATGAGTTTTAAGACTTCTTCATATACTATAGTAATTAGTTCCTGTATATGTTGCTACAAATGTATTTTTTTCCCAGTGGATAGGTTATTTTTTATCCTCTCTATGTTCTTTTTCAGAGAAAAAGTTTTATATTTTGATGAGGTCAAGTTTATCAGTTTTATGTATTTTTTGTGTGTGTCAAGACACAATATCTCTGTCTAGCTCTAGGCCCAGAGAAGGATTTTCTCCTGTCAATTTTTTCTCTTAAACTTGTATGGTTTTTGTCTAACATTCATCTCCATAGTTTAGAAAGATTTTTTTTTCTCCCCGTCTTTTTGGATTAGAATTTGCTTACCAGGTTTTGTTTTGTTTTGTTTTCCCTTTTGGCACTTCCATGATGTCCATTGCCTACCAGCTTTGTAGTTTCTGAAGAGATGTCTGCTGTCATTCATGTATTTCTTCCTCTTGAACATAGTATGCCCCTTTCTCATGGGCTGTTTTAAAGAATTTCTTTTTTTTCCCCACTAGATTTCAGGGACTTGATTGTAATGTGCTTTGTAAGGTTCCCCTTTTTCTCCATCTTGACATGTAGTTTTTTGGATTTTGTCTTTATAGTTTTCATCAACCTTAGGAAAACTTACATAATTTCCTTAGGTATTTGTCTCTGTGTCCATATTTCTGTCATACTGTCCCATAGTTACTGACATTCAGTTCAGCTTTTTCATTTTTTAAAATGTGCTTCAATTTGGAAAAATTATATTTCTTTGTCTCCAGACTCAATAAGATTTTCTTTTTAAGTGTTTGATCTGCTGCAATTCCACCCAGTGAAGTTTTCACTTTGCTTGTTGTATTTTGATCTCTAGATGTTGTTTGGTTCTTTTGTATCTTAACATATCTCTCACAAGGTTCATGTTTTTATTTAAATACCCATAATTATACTGCAGTTGTTTTAATGTCCTCTGCTAAATCCATCATCTCTCATCTAAATGGTAATGTCCTCTGCTAAATCCATCATCTCTCATCTAAATGGTTTGTATTGATTGCTATCTGTTGTAGCTGTTGGTCACATTTTCCTTGTTCTTGGTATGTGTAATACCTTTTGTTGTGTGCTGGGCCTCATACATTCTAATGCTGAGTAGCTAGATTTTGCTGTCTTCTTTTTTATTGTGCCTTTTTCTGGCTGTGGTTATATGCAGCTTGATCCTTGACTAACCTCTATTTTAGGGATATTTTAGCCTTATTACTAAGGCACAGCCATTCTAGAATCTTTCTTGAATGTTCCTTGTAATCAACAAGAACTTGATACACTTGTTGCTCAGAACTCATGCCCTTTAGCCCTGGATGAACTCTGGAGACCATTTAGCCAATTGATTGTTTTCAGTTGCTGTTTGCCTTGAATGCATTTTAGAACTCAGGAGTCAATGAACCCATTATTTAAAGTTTTGGTTGTTTATTTTAAAAATATTTTTGGGTAGCACTGTCTCCTCCAGAATACTGCCTTAACAACATCTAGCCACCTCAGCTCCCCTAAACTCTGATGTGTTTCTCTGTAACTCAGTCCAACCTCCCTACTTTGTTTTGGATCCTATTCCACAACTCACAGTTTACCTCCAGACGGAAAGCTAGGAAGGTTGCCTTGTTCCTCTCATGTGTTTTCTTTCTTTCCGAGAACGGTTTTTTTGAGTTGCTTTTGTCAGTATCTGAAAGTAATTGGTTTATGTATTCAATCCAGTTTTCTTGTTGTTTATAACTGCTTAGTGTAAATGCACTCCCTGTTAATCTATCCTTTCAGCAAATAAAAGTCCTGTCCCTTTTATTTCTTGAGAGAATGTTAATAACCATTTTATTTTAGAACAGTTTTATATTTACAAAATAGTTGTAAAGATACATACAAAGAATTAATAATAAACCTCTCACCCAGTTTATCCTGTTGTCAACATCTTAAAATTTCATGGTACATTTGTCAAAAGTAGGATGCTCACTTTGGTGTATTACTATTAAGTAAATGTCCATACTTAATTGTATTTTAAAAAACGCCCAACCATTTTCCAAATGTGGTCATGCTTTCTTGCATTTCTACCAGTAGGGTCTGATTTTCTGCACTATTTGAGTAGAAGAACATGATGAAAAGTAGTTACATTAAGACACCAACACTTCAGTTATTCTGAAAGTACAAGAATTAAGTAAAGAAAAATGACTTAAAATTGCTAAACTTCTGAATACCAATGCCCATGCTAAGAATAATTAAAAACAGTAGCATTCATGGGACTCTGTTCTAAGAACTTTACCTTTATTGAGGCACTTAGTCTTTGTAAGTTCCCAGTGTCCTGGTTGGTTCTATCATCATCTGCTTCTATAGATTAGGAGAGTGGGAGGTTAAGTCATTTATCCCTCCCAACCCCCCTCCACCCCACCCCACCCCTGTCAAATAATTATTAAGGAACAGGCATTTCTGGGTCTCTTCCACCAGTGATAATTTTGATGGTACTTCTTGGGTTGCACATCAGAATAACTTAGGAATTGAGATAATGTTTCACTTGCTGCTGGGTATGAACTTAGGCACCCAGTGAGAAGATGGACAGTAGTAATGTGTAGTCGGTTAGGGATAGTCTATGGGACTGTGCTGGGTCTGCATTGTAACACAGGTGCATTCCATGTGTTAGAATTATACTTTTTGATTTCAATTATAATAGTAGTTTAGTTCATATTTTAATTTGGACATTTTAAATTCCTTTTTAAAAGACAAAATTTGAGCTAAGGCATTTATTTCATGGCATTTTAAAACAGCAGTTTAATTTGGTCTCTGGGTGCTCTGGCTTTTGTGTAACAAATGCAAATATATATTTGTGTGTGTGCTTAACATTTACATTTCATCTTTTGGCACAAAGAATTTTTAGTCACTTCATAAAGTATTTAGGTATTCCTCCTATAATTAATGTTTAAAGAGTATTGATTTAAAAAATATGGAATCATTTCATATACACAAGGCAAGAAAGAAAATATAGCCTAATTATTTAAATGCATTAGGTCCAGCATGTTAATACTGGATATAAAATGGGTTTAAGCTAGTACTGAATAATCTTATTAAATTTACTAATTTTTTAACTGTGTCAATGACATTTTAACATTTGATAATAACAGAATTTCAAAATTATATTATGAAATGTTTTATGAAGATTGATTTATGAGGTTTAAAACAATGGGTTTGAAAATAGCTTATCAAAAGCTAACCCTTTTGTCTCAAAATGAGTGATACGAATTCATTTAAAAAATTGTTTCTCTGAGATCTCCAGTGGTCACTGTTGGCTTTGCTTTGAATAGTTGGCTGCTGCTGCTTCCCTAAGTGTCCACCAGAGTGTGCTCAAGATGCTTTGATTTGAAAAGTGTTATTTATTTAGGGTCGCCTGGGCTTGTCAGCTAGAAACTTTTTTTTTTCAAGGAAAGAATTTGACTTCTTGTTTACAGAATTCCTTTTGCTGTGAAATCAGTACTGTACTTTGACAGTTGAGCATTTCTAGAGATAATGTAATGATGTATATTTAATTTCAGTGAACTAGAGAAGCTAAGGTTTATTTTATGAGGTTGAAAAAAAACTCAGGTTCTACAAACAAAAATATCCTTAAAGTGTACAAATCACAAAGCTAAAATTAGGTAATAGAGTATTAGTAGATAATCCAGATTTCTCTGTTATACATACCTTTATTTTAAATAGTAAATGTGAATCAGTAGTTTTAATACTTATAATTCTAGCATAGCATATTATATTGTTTGTTAGCTGTGATGACCATGTATTTTATGTTGATGCTTTTAGAATAGACTTTGAAAGGCAGTTTGATCTATATTTGGCAAATTTCTAAGTGAGCATTTTACAAACTGATTATCTAGCAAAAGTACTAAGTGTTGACAGCTCCTTTTTTTCCCCCAGGTACCTTCATTCAAATAACATAGTTGTGGTTCCAGAAGGTAAGTACACTTCCAGTTTCATCAAGATGTAGTATAGTTTAAGCTTTGCTTTATAACTGCCGAACAGATTGTCTCTTTAACCCTATTTTACTTGGTGTATTAGAAAATTTTAATTATAAAACATTCATCTTTATTAGTTTCAAAGTCTCCCCCATCTCAATTGCTAAATCCATTTAACAGGTGTGATTAAATAAGTCTAAAATGCTTATACTAGGTTAAGTATTACTAGATAATAAAGTGATGAATTCTGAATTTAATAAATAATATTAAGAATTTTGGTTAAAAAAGCCCTTGTACATATCATTTCATGAATTATTTATTTTTTACATTAAAAAATTTTATTTGTGCTTTTAGTCACCTTGTTCTCTTTTTAAGGTTATATGTTACAATTCAGGGTAGAAGTCTTATCACTTTCATAAGTTATTTTTTGTTTTTACTATTTTGTGGGCAACTGAACTAGGGATATTAAGTACTCACATTATTTTAACTTGGAGTAGCTGCATTAAAGATTTTATATAACACTTGTGTCAAATTAATTTTGCTCCACTCTTCTTTTTTCTTTGAAGCCATTGGGTCCCTTGTAAAACTCCAGTGTTTAGATCTCAGTGACAATGCCTTAGAAATTGTCTGCCCAGAAATCGGTCGTCTCAGAGCTTTACGTCATCTTCGGTTAGCTAACAACCAACTGCAATTCCTACCTCCAGGTAATCACAGACTGTAGCACACAGTTGTTCCTTGTTTGTTACCAGTCATATTTTGTTCTGTGTCTAAGCAGTGGGCTTTGGAAGTATTTGTAAACATTCGACTGTTTGAGGATGAAACTAAGAAATATGGGTGAAACATGACAAAGTTTTTTCCCTGATTCTATTAAGAAGGTGGTATAAACTAAGAAGGTGGTATTTATGTTTGGGGACTGCAACTACTACCATAATACATTGTTTCCAGTGCCTGTTCAAATCTTGGTCCTGGTGATATATTTGTGTAAATACTTACTGTTTTAATGCAATTTAATGCAAGAGAATTTAGATGAGTTTTATATAATAGTTTTAGTGTTCAGAGGCAACATTTTCTCTCATTCTCTAGTGAGGTAATTGATATGCACTGACTTTGATTTAATAAAAAGTCATACTAGAAGTTAGTAGCAGAATTTGAGTCCTAGAATTGCCAGTTCCACCTGCTGACCATCATGTCAGATGATGAAAAAACTGAACAGTCCCACACCCCTGCATCCTACTGAGCTACCTTTAAATACACTGACTGTCTAATTAGGAGCATCCAGAGACTGACCTTCGTGAACACACATATTTGCAGACTCCGCTGTCATGTCATTTCCCACAGAAAAAAGAAGAATATTGAAAAATTTTTTTTAAAGATTTATTTATATAAGAACTGGGGTTTAAGTTAGTGGTGTGTGTGTTGGGGGTGTGGGGTAGCAGTGGGGGGGTGAAAGGATTCACCAGAGACAGAGTGGGGAGCAGAACAGGCAGATCTACTGAAATACACAGCTGAGGGGAGCAGTGGGCAAGGCAGGAGAGGTCTGCTGTGCCATGTGGGTCAGCTCCCTAGCCATGGCTTGAACTCATGTTGCAGTGGCCAGTGATCTTTGATAGTGCTAAGATTTTAACCCCTGTACCACCAGAGAGGCCCTGAAAAACATTTTTAAACTTGTGCTTAATATATTACATGAAAGTTATTCAAGAATGGGCAGAGAAAAATACAGTTGTCATGGGAACTGGGATGAGTTATAGTAACTCTTTCACAACTAACTGTCTTTCAGTGTATCCAAGTAAAATGTGTGACTCAACTAAAATTACAGATTACTATCTATCATGGAACTCTGGGGCCTCATGAGAATATTGAAAACTATTCATGTTAAATCCGTGAATGAAAGATCAATTTCTTTGTGATTTTAAAAATACTTTCTTGAAACTATTTAAGTACAGAAATTTCTAAATGAAAATGTAATAGCTGGTTAGTCTTGGACTTTATGTGTTGGTCTTAAATTTAGGTTTAATATTGTTTATAAAAATGGTACTAGTACAGAAATTACTCTTAGACAATTACTCTTACTTTTAATCTCATATATGAGTGTTGTATTTTTTTCCTACTTTAGTTTATATAAACATTTTGAGCATCATGTAGGAACCTTTCCTTTGGAGTTTGTTTATTTAATCAGGTGCTCAATGGTGTTTCATCTTTTAGCTTTCATCGGTTTTATATATTCAAATACTCAGGAAATTAGATTCTCTTTTGAATATTGTATACAACACATGATCAGTAAAGATAATCCTCTGCATTTTCATATACAAGATATATTGTATAATCAGATGCAAGGAAATAATACTTTATTTGCAAGCCCCTTTTTATATATGTTTAAGGAACATTTGAGAAATACAGTTCTTTGTTAAACCATTATTCTTTGTATTCTGGCAGTCTCTCTTTTCCTGTGATTTAAGAACATTTGTGGTAGAATGTAGCCATTTCCTTCCATTATATGCTCTCAGAGGTTAGGATGTACTGCTGGTGTCATTGACTGCTTCTTAACAACTAGCAAAGGATGTAGGGCTCTTTTTTATTTATCGCTCACCTGTTGCATAATAGGTTTGAGGCATTTACTTTTGATTTTATTCTCCTTGTTTTCATTGTCAGAGTTTGATTGCTTTTGCTTGCTTTAAGCAAAATTATATGCAGTAAAATCTGTAAAAAACTTTTTATTGCACTATATGTACTTTTTTTCTAGACCATCATGAGTAGCAGTGAACTACTAAAAATTTGATTCACTTTATACATTGTTTCCTGTCATGATTTAAATGGGTGACATATGCCTCAAATGTTTGATCATACCTAGAACATACTATGGAAAGCTATTTCAACTGTAATTAAAAAAATGTGGGGGTCTGCCGTGTTATCACCATTTGATGACAGACAGTTGATATCTGATTGATAGTCCTTTCAACTTAGTCCATGCTCCTTCTATGTCATATTGACTTGACTTTGAGTATAATTTCTTACTCAGTATTTAAAATTTCAAAAAATTAGAGTGGTATTTGATATATTGAAAAACCTAGATGAATATAACAAGGTTGAAAATTAGAATCTAAGCGTGGTTTATAGGAATTTCACGAACAACTCATGTTCATGAAAGCTGTGATCACAAATACAGTTCATTGTTTGTGAATGTGTACATATTGCTATGAAGAAGGTCTAGTATTTTCATCTGTTTCTCAAACAGATGCATGACTTCTGAATTGAGTCATTTTGGTTGTTTGTCAATACCTGCTGTCTGGCAGTATCCCTCCTTCCATTCTGTTGGATTTTAGAGAACTCACTACATATTTTCTTCCATGTTACATTGCTTTCTCTCCATAATTGATTAGCCATGAAAGGTACCTGATCCAAACAGGATCAATTTTCAAACAGGTTGATAGCAGTGAAGAAAAGAGAGCAAAATAAGCAGACAAAATCAGCTCTCTTTCGTTCTCTTGGCACAATATGATGTAATCTTGTAAGATGCTAGTAGTAAACATATAGAAAGGGAAACAGATAAAGATAAATAGATGAAGCAGATACACAGAGAACGTGAAGGCAAGACTTTCTAAGTCTCTTTTCTGTTCCAATCACTGGTTTGTTCTTAAGGCCCAAAGCCTTTTGTATTGTGCTTAAGCTTGTTCTGGTTGACTTGTATAGATTGTCCAGGAGTTCCATGTAACATAGGTGCCCTAAAGGTTTAAAATAGCAAGTCTGGGCTCTGGGATTAATTGTATATTGAACTCTCCTATTTATGTAGCTGTTGTACTTTAAAATTGCTATTGCTAGTGGGAAATCCAGGATTAGCAATAACATGCTTGGTAGTAGATCAGTTTACCTGTGCTTTTCCTTTTTACAATCTCTAGTGATAAGAATGCTTTTCTGCTGGTACAGAGAAGACTCCTTTCACATGGTAGTAGTTATCACCTGCTTCAGGGGGAAATAAAGAAGGTGATAGTGACCCTTCTTGCATTTGCCATTCTTAAATGCCTTTAGCCCAAAATAATATGCCAGAGAGGCATCTTTTGAGGTGGCATGCTCTAACCCCCTACAGCAGCCACTATCGTGCCCAACTGGAACTTAATCCTGTGGAGGCACTGAAAATTGATGAAATACACATCTCTCAGAATTATTCCATTCAAGTGCTGATAAAAATAAAGCATTTAAACATCAACCTCCCAAAATTATTGGATGATGAGAGCTTCTTGGCTATATTAATCTCCTGGTGCTTCTGGCATGCTGCACAGAGTAGCAAACCTTAGTATATTCATAAAAGATCATAGCCACGGTCATATAGATACTGGCTGTGGAGAATTGACCAGAGAATAGTGGGAGCTCTTTCTACCAAATTCCAGCAGACATCATATATATATTGACTGAAGAGAGGTGCTTGGTACACCTGCCTTGAAAATCTTCCTGATCTGGGTCATAGACCCTGGCCTGAAAGAGAAGTCTAATTTAATAATCATCACCCTCCAAAATTTTCTACTTAAAATTATCGAAGTTGGCCCTTCCTGGTGGCGCAGCGGGTTAAAGTACCACACTAAGAAGCTAAAAGCCACTTCTGCATGAGTTCGATTCCTGCCTGTCCCGGAGGTGACCACATGGAATGGCAGACCTCTCCTGGCCTGCCGCTGCCCCCCTCAGCAGTGTCCTTCATTGATCTGCCTGTTCTGCTCCCCACTCTGTCTCTGGTGAAACCTCTCCTGCCCCTGAGCCTCTGGACTGTACCCTAGTTCTGTATGCACAAATAAATAAATCTTAAAAAAAAATTATCGAAGTCATATTTAAACTATACTCCAAACCTATATAAGAAAAACAACACAGTATTAGACACATATTAATGGACTAGAACTGAGAGTCCACAAGGAAACCTACACTTATGTTGACAGTTAATTTACACTGTTGGAGCCAAGCGTGGACAATGGAGAAAGGAAAGGCTCTCCAACAAATGGTGTTGGGGAAACTAAACAGTGGCATATAAAAGAATGAAACTAGATCATTATCTCACACCATATAGAAAAAATAATTCAAAATGAAGAAAATACCCAAAACCAAAAAATATGTAGAAGAAAGCATAGGCAAAACATTTCATCACATTGGCTTTAGTGACTATTTTTGAGACTTAACTGTTACATCAAGGAAACAAAACCAAAAGTAAACAAGGCTATATCAGACTAAAAGTCTTCCACACAAAGTATCATTAAAACAAGGACATCCTACCGAATTGGGAGAAAATATTTGCCTAACATATGTAAGTTATATATATGAGCAAATATATGGACAAGGGACTAATATTCAGGGTCCTCAAAGAACCTTGAACGAGAATACAACCCAAACCACAAAATGGGGAGAATATCTACATAGATATTTTTTCCAAAGAAGAAATACAATTGGCCAACAGGCACATGAAAAAAATGTTCATCAGCACTTATCAGGGAAATGCAAATCAAAACCACAGTGAGACACACACCTCATACACACACAGAACAGCCCACATCAAAAAAACAGAAACAATAGACTTGGCAAGCGTGTGGAGAAAAGAAACCCTCATACACTGTTGGTCGAAATATGAATTAGTCCATACTGTGTATAAGAGAGTATGGAGGTTTCTAAAAATATTAAAATATATCTAATATATAATCCAGCAACTCCATTCCTTGATATCTAGCCCAAGAATACAAAAACACTAGCTCTACTGAATATCTGCCCTCCCCCTTCATTCCTGCAGTATGATAGCCAAATTTTGGAAACATCCTACATGCCCAGTGACGGATGAGTATTAAAAAAGATTCAGTACACATATAAGAAGGAATACTACTCAACTATTCAAAAAAAGTTGAAAATGTTGACATTTGTGACAGGATAGAACTGATATAGATAATACTAAACAAGTCAGAAGGAGAAAGATACTAGAGGATTTCACTCATGTGGGATTTAAAGAAACAAAAGAAACAAACAAAACCAGACCAAACCCTACAAATCAGTAAAAAGCAATACAACTTAAAAGTAAATAAAATTGGAGTTAGAAAAGAACATGTTAAGATTATATTTTTTCCTTATCTTTACTTTTCACAAGTAAAATTATTTATATTTAAAGTTGACAATGTGATGTTTTGACATAGAATACATTGAAACAGTTACCACAGTCAAACTAAATGAAATATTCTTCACCTTCCTTAGATACCTTTTTGTGAGTGGATGCTAAGACACTTGCAAGTTTCATAATACACTATGTTATTATTTCAGTTGTCTTTCTGTATTTAAAAAAAACTTTATTATGGAAAAATTTAAACACAAAAGTAGATAAAGTAGAATAATAAGCCCCATTTACCCTACACTTTAACAGCTACACAGTCATTGCCTCTCACATTTTTCTTTAACTTTTGTTCACATTTTCCTCTACTCTTAGTTTTACTAAATTGAAGTAAAATTTACATATATTGAAATACATAGTTTTTCATATTATGTATGCAAATGTATGAGTATTGACAAATATATATACAAAAGAAACCTGTACCTTCAGGTACAGAGCTGTTCCATTACCCCAGAAGTTGTCTCATGCCTCCACAATCTGTGTGCCACTGGTAAACATGCTTATGATTTCTGTTTTCATAGGTTAATTTCATCTGTTTTTGAACATACTATAAATGGAACCACATAGTATGCTCCTTGTCAGGCTTCTTTGTCTCAAAATAGTGACTTTGCAGTGCATCCATTCTGTTGACTGTATCAGTAGATTGTCTTTAGAATACAGAGTAATAATCCATTGAGAGAATGTGGCTATATATGGTATATTTTTCCTCTTGATGGATGTATGGAATTTTTTCTTTAGTGGATATTATGAGTAAAGTTAAGCATTTGTGATTGTTTTGGATATATATTTTCATTTCTCTTGGCTAACTACCTAATAGTGCAAATCTTAGTTTGTAGGGTAGGTTTATAATTAACTTTCTAAGAAATTGCCCAGCAGTTTTCAAAGTGCATATACCATTTTGCACTTCTGGCAATATATGAGTGTGCTAGTTATCCCGAATCTTTGCCAGTATTTGGTGTTGTCTATTTTGTGCTTTGTTTTAGCCATCCTAATAGGCATGACATTGTATTGTAGTGTTATTTTAATTGTCATTTAATTTAATTTTCCTTTCCCTCTTGACTAATGGTTTTGAGTGCCTTCTCATGTATTTTTTAAGATTTATTTATGCATATAAGAACTGGGGTACAGGCCAGGGGTGTGAGGAATGAGAGGATTCGCCAGAGACAGAGTAGGAAGCAGAGCAGGCAGATTGACAAAGTACACTGCTTAGGGGAGCAGTGGGCAGGTCAGGAGAGGTCTGCTGCACCATGTGAGTCACCTTGCTGGCCAGGAATCGAACACATGCTGCAGCGGCTGCAGATCACTTGACATTGCTGCACTTTAACCTGGTGTGCCACCAGGGAGGGCCCCCTTCCATGTTAAGCTATTCCAAATCTTTTTTGAATTGTAGGTGGTGTCACCCTGCTCTGCCGACTAGTTGCCAGATGAGTTCTCTTTGCTCTCTAGTGATTTTCTGTATCTTGAGAACTCTCTAGCCCTGTCTTTCCTCATTATCCTCTTTAGGTGACTGTGGCTTTCCTGTAGTCTATGAAGGCAAGTCTTGCCTCTGCGACATTTCTCTTGGCTTTCCTCTTCTCATTCCCTAGTCTTCCTTGGCTCAAAGCTAAGAGTACATTAAGGAGATTAATTCAGTTCTCCTTTATTGCCCCCATTTTGGGCAGTGAATTGTGAGGAAGAGTTACTGTGTGCGTGTTGGGGGAGGCAGGGCAGTTAGGTAGTTTCTGTCTGAGTCAGCACACCTCTGGATTATGTTTTAGTGTGCCAGTCCGCACAACCCATCTCTATTAGACTGGCTTCCCTTTGTCTGTGGAAGAATCCTGGGCCCCTATTTCACTCAGGGGTGATGGAAGCTGGGACGCTCTTCACCTTGGGCGTATCACATTTTTGCAGTTGATATGGGTTTCTTGGACTTGGTCTCTGACAAGTTTTGAAAACTGATTTTGTAGCTTACTGGCATCTTTTCGTTGTTACTATGTGAGTAATCTCCTTTGACTTTCTAGGGTCTGTAAGTATTAAATTCCCCTTCTACACACTGATGGCTACAGTTTGCTTTTACAGTTTGCTTTTTGTTCTGTCCTGGTTTTGTTTTTGTTTTTGTTTTTTTTTTTTGCCTTCTTTTGGATTACTTGAACTTGTTTAATACTATTTTTCCCCCTAATTGGCTTTATTTAAGCTTTGCAATGTACTCTATAACATACTAAGTTTACGCAAAGTACTGTGTCACTTAAAATAAGTTACAAGAATCTTCTAGTAGTATACTTCCATTTCCCTGCCTTTCTTTATGTTATTGTAACATACTTTATTTCTCCCTGTATCATAGAACCTAGAAAATGCTTATTGTGTGATTCATTTGTCTTTAAAAAGAAATCAAGAGATCAAAAAAAAAAATAGTTTTTGTACTTACCCATATATTTACCATTTCCTGTGCTTTCTATTCTTCTCTATAGATGTTTTTCCCTCTGCTATCATTTCTCTTCAGCCTTTAGTATTCCTTGTAGCACAGGTCTGCTGGCAGTGAACTGTCATTTTTTCTTGATGCAAAACTATTTTTAAAGAATGTTGTATCTGGATTTAGAATTCTGCATTGACAGGATTGTTTTTGCATGTCTAAAGATGTACTTCCTTTTTCTTCTTAGCCTGTTGTTCCTGATGAGCAGTCAGTCACTTGTAATTTGAACCATCCTTATCCTGTTTCTGTGTATCTGTTTCTGTGCTATATTAAATTTTTCTCTTTACCTTGGATACTAGCACTTTATCAATGCTGTGTCACTATGTAGAATTTTTAAAATTTATCGTGCTTAGAGTTTTCTTGTTTTCCAAATTGGGAAGTTTTCTATCATTCTTTCTTTAATCTTTTTCTATCCTGTTTCCTCAATTTCAGGAACTCTCATGACATTTGTTAAATTGTTTGATGTTGTTTCACAGGTCACTGAGTTTTTATTCCTTTGAGAACCTTTTTTGTCCATCCAGATGTAAAGGTCAAGTTATCGAACTATTGCTCTGTCTTCAACTTTACTAACTTTCGTGTTTTCTCATTATATATTAAACCCTCTCAGTTTTTACTCTTTGATGTCCTGTCTTGCATTTTCTAGGAACTTCAGCATTCCATGTTCTGACCACTGGCTCTCTGAAACTGTGAGGTAGCTGGACACTGCTTGGGTTCCATATCCCTGTCCAGAATGCACTCTTTGGCAGAAAGCCAGGCCCATTACAGGGCCCACCTTTGCCTTTCCCTTATTTCAAGGTCATAACCCTGTGATTCTTCTCCATTGAAAACCTTTCCCGGGAGGCAAACCTGGCGTCAGTCACTCTGTCCTGCCTAAAGTGAAAGTCATAGAAGATGTTCTTTGGTTTTTCATTTGATTACTGGTCTGCATTCTTTTATACATACAACTTACTACCACTGACACGATTGTACATTGCCTTCTCCTGCTTGCAGCATCAGAATTAATAACAGTTATTACAAAATACATTTAAACTCATTTCCTTCCAAAGATTTTTGCTAAATTGACTAAGTAAAACTGCATGGTCTGTTATGAAGAGAAATACTGTGCACTTGCAAATAAAGGGTTTGGGGGGGGGGGGAGACACACATCAGCACAGAGCTACTTACCAAACACTTTGTGATTCATCCTTGGTTAAGACCACAAAGGTCAGTGGGTGTGAGAAGAGTCAGAGAAGCCAGCTAACCCTTGATAGTGGAGAGAAGCCTGATGCTTTTGTGATTTGCTATGAACTCTCAGAACTCCCATAAGAGAAGGTTGTGGTAACAAACAAACGAGATGTAACCAGAAGTCAGAAAAGATGTTGTTTGCATCTGGCACATAAATCAGACTGTTTTTTTTAAATGCTTTTATCCCTGAAAAGCTGCTTTGCATACCAAAAAAGGAAAGCTTTTTAGCCCAAATTGAAAACATTAAAGCAATCTATGTTGTACTTTAATGGACAAAAGCATGCTCAAATCCAGAAATATGTATTTCATATTACTAGCACGAGCTGTTTCTAAAACTCAGACTTATAGTATGTTAAGTTTATTATTTTGTCCTTAAGATTTCTTTTTCCTCCAGATCAGTCCTGTTGTTTCATTGAGATAAAATTTATCTCTTTTTACATATGTCTGGTTGCCATCTAAATTGTTATAAAATCTCTGTACTCACTGATAATTTGAAATGGATCAGTCTTCTTTCTGTAGAGGACATAGAACAACCAGAACCGGTCTTTCTGGGGCTCCACTCTTCCTGACTACACAGCTGCTGAGATGCCATTGTCCTGGCCTGACAGGTGACAGCATGGGCTGTGCAGCCCCTTCAGAGGTGCTGCCTCCAG
Source organism: Condylura cristata (assembly GCF_000260355.1). Lineage (NCBI taxonomy): Eukaryota > Metazoa > Chordata > Mammalia > Eulipotyphla > Talpidae > Condylura > Condylura cristata. The sequence goes on along the minus strand of NW_004567136.1, from coordinate 7,738,965 downwards.
CTGCGAGGCAAAGCTGCTCACAGGGGCTCCACACTTGTCTTCGCTGGGTACAGTTTCCAGCCACCGAAACACTGTGTCCAGCCTAGATTCGTTGTTATCTCTTCCAATTGTGCCTGCCTTCTCAGTGATCAAGTTAGGAGAAAAGAGCAGCTCTTTTTGAATCCCCAAACACAAAGGGCCTTATGTCCATTGCCCCCAAATAATCAAGGCTGTTTACCTGCTATTAATTTGGGATAGACAGCAATTTGGAGGTGGTTTACCTTCCTGGGGAGACAGATATTCACTGGTTCCATTTCTCGGCTGGTTAAACAGCTAGTTAGCACTTCTCTTATTAAAAAAAAAAAAAATCAAAATAATTCCTCCCTGGCACAGCATCCCTTTGGTGCACCAGGCTGCCTGCCTATAGCTGTATGGCCAGCAGTATTCATTCCGAGGCTTTCTCTAGCTTGTGAGGCTGTCTATAGGACCTGGCACACTTACTGTTTCTTACTGTTTCGTCTGCTTAACAACAGCATAGTATTTGTTAGTTCAGAGTGCCATATATGTTCCGGAAGACATGAGCCTAAAAAAGTGGTAAGTAAAATCCAGCCCAGGGCTTCAAAGATGCTTACAAGATTTTAAACTGTGTAACCCATTACACCCCTTCAGAGAGGAGAGAGAAAGAATTTGTGTGCCAGTAATTAGCTGTTTTCTCAGTGAGGTTTGGAGTGGTTAAGATACCTAAATTTATAACTAAATGGACAGAGGGTAAAATCTAACTATCTGCCATCTCAGTTTGCTGGACGGCCCCTGAATAAATTGCCTACCAAATCCCAAATTCACATTTAGAACCTGTTCATGCATCGTTTCTTAGACCTAAAGTTGTAGAATATATAATATTGTAGTAAAGTAACTTTATACTGTAGTTAAGTATATAGTAGTAGCTTGATTTTATAGTGGCATGTAAATTTTTATTTAGATAGTTACTTAAAATTACCTTGGTATACTGGATTGGATAAAATACAGATTTCTTAGAAAATATTTTACCAACAATACTACAGTATATTATAAAATTTGGTTATAAATAGAGCTAAAACTTTAAAGGTTGATTTAAAATTTTTCATAAGCTTTGAAATTTGGAGAAAATTTTAGGTAAAAGTGGCCATTAAAATTTTTCTAAAAGAAAAAAGTTGTTTTTTTTTTTATTTTTTTACTGGATCATATATCTTTCTTGGTTTCAAATAACTACTCAAAATTACTCCTTTTTAGGAGGGGAATGAAGGGAAATGGCAGCAATTTGCCAAATGTCTGAGAAACAAAAGTACATTGTAATGATTCTTTTTTATAAAAAAGAAAAAGCAAAAGGAGAAAAGTCGGTCCCTCCAAGTTGGAGAACCTTTCCCTATTAGTCATACCACTGACTTAGGCCTGTCGAATTCCTTTCCACGAGCCATTCCTTTGCAGAATGATTTAGGAGATTTAAAAAGATTTATGATGCAACCAGCTTCATAACAACAGTGATCCAACTGGAAGTCTTCAGAGGCATTCTTCCATTCACTTCAGCCCTGCTACTTTCTTCTTTCTTTGTTAACTTCTCTGGGAAGTTACCACAAGCTTGGTGCTGTGTGGAAACTGTGAAGGTGTAATGAGGTCAGTTGAAGAGGATTTAAGGAAAGCCACGATGATGGGGAAGACCAGGTTGATGTCTAAGTAGTATGCATTAGTGAATAATTTGGATTTGGAGAGTCAGTTATATTTTTTCTCTAAAATGTGTTCCACTGCAGTCTGTCGCACTCATTGCTTCCGTTGTTATTTTACTAAAGTACAGATTTGATAAACTACTTCCCCAGTTAATGTATTTCATTTAAATACTTTACCAAAATTACTGCAGTTGCCATGATTTTTTAAAAACCCATCCTGCATTCATAACCATTTCTTTCTTAGAATGCTAGGAGTCAGGGATATAAAGAAACCCTGAACAATGTAAGTGTTCTTAATCTTTAGGAGTGGATAGTTTTAACTTAAAAAATGTATTTACCTAGTCACTACAATCTATGAATGAAAATTCAGATACTTAATTTTTATGTTGATATCTAAATCAACTTAAAGTATTTTAGAGTGACTTAAGATACTGCATTCGTTAAGTCATTGGGAGTGTTAAATAGAAACATAAAAATTACATTCTCATGGTTAATTTATAGCTTTAGTTGATTTTTCTAACTTGATTTCAATGTATTTTTTTATGACATAATCAGGAAATTATGGTTTCATGTCAAAATTTATAATTGTGGAGAAATTTTAACTGAAATAATATAGGTAGAATATCTCCAATATGTAAGTTACTTTGTTATATTTTTCACATTCTTTGAACATGCTTGGTACTTCATCTGAAAAATACCTTGCTTTGTTCTGATAAAGGTTTTAATTTAAGTGAAACTATCCTGCAAGTAATGTTAAAGTTGATGATTCTTATAGTGAATCAAAAGTTCTATGATTTGCCAGTACTTAATGTAATGAGAAGCAAGCAAACAAAATTTAGTTTGATATGGTTGATTACAAAATTTCACCTAACCAACACATAATTGGAATCACAGATCTTTATTTAATCCTTTCTAAAAATTAACACTTTAAACAGACGTTTTGAAGTAATTTGTTTTAGTTTTCACTGTGTATTATTGTTAGCATAGTGAGAAAACCAAGTCAAAACTGTAGCTGTCAGAACACTGAAGGTTACCTGGGAGTGTTCTGTGCTCGAGTGTCACCAGTTTGTCTCCCTGCTTCTGAGCTGCATCTGCTGCATCCGCATCCTCGCTCCTGACTTATGCTAAAAGAAAAAGTCTGGCATGCCTACTTTCTTCCTGTCATTTCAAAACTTTGATAGTCATCACTTTACTATGAACTTACAGTACCAATACTAGACTTAGATTTTTTTTTTATAAACAGTAATAGTTTTTGAGGAAGTCATATTATTTCCTTATAAATGTAGGGTTTAAAACAAATCAGTTTTCCTTAAAAAAAAAAAAGATAGCTTTTACTGTAATTTCATCACCATTATTAAATGTTGAAATAATAAAAAGTAGCTGATAGATAATGATATTTAAAATAACATCTCAGAATTTCTCTGTATGTATTCTTTCTCTCTCTTTGGAATGTAAATATATTTATGACAGACTACTGAGTGACTAAGTGTATTTATGACAGACACATTCCTTTAAAGTAAGATTAAAATTTTATTTATTAAAATCTTCAGTTGAGTAATCAGATATTCTTATAATTTCTTTTTTGCATGCTTTTTAAAAAATGCTTAATCTAAAGCAGAGCAAATATGCATTGAAATTTTTTTTAAAGTACACACCATTAAGCATATTGTGTACAATTTGTCTGATTTTTCTCATGTTTTTATGTAAGTTTTGGGGAAAATATACCGCATATTTATGTCAATACCCATTTCAAATTAGTTATTGCATACGATGTCAGGATTGAAATATTTTACATACAGAATAATCATTCAGACACAATTTGTTGAAAAGACTGTACCTCATTTGTTGAAGCACCTTCGTACCTTTGTCAAAAATTAGTTAGCCATAAACATATGGGTTTATTTCTGGAGACTGTTCTGTTCCATTGGTTTTTATGCTTGTCCTTATAGCAATACTACATTGTCTTGATTACAGTAGCTTTATGAGACGTTTTGAAATAAACAATGTAAATCCTCTAACTTCATTCTTTTTCAAATTTCTTTTTTAAAGAAATAGGATTCCATTCATTTTTTATGACCAAAGAAAATTCATTTTCCTGCACCCCATCTACCTATCTCTTTAAGCATATTTGGGTAGTAATTACTACCCAAATAGGAGGAAAAAGATGAGAGTCTGGAGGACCTTCTGTCAAAGTGGTCTATGTTGGGCATAATTTCTAACCACTCAATCTATTTCTTACGTTTATTTATGAAATTTATGATTTTAAGCTTGTTCCTCTAATTATATGGTCCCTCCCCTGTAGTTCACTTCATCAGTAATGCAGGGAGAGCAAAGAGCCAAGTGAGGGCCAGCTGACATGGTCTGAGGTGTGACTCCAGCGGGAAGGCAAGCTGGTGGTGGACACACTTGAGCTAGCGGGAAACTGGCCTGCTTGTCCCACTGCCCCTGGACTTGCTTCTGATCTACTTGGTGGTTGGAGTTGAGCAACGGGAGGTAATGACTCTGGGGTCGGTTTATAGCATATCCAAGAGCATTTCATTGGCCTGTTGAGATTCTGTAAATATGTATAAGGAGATCTGATGAAAGGATACCAAGCAATTAGAATAGTTACTAAAAAAAGTTCTCTCTGGGCTTCTTTATAAATATGAATGAATTTGTTGCTAAAGGTTAGGAAGTAAATATAGAAAACATTATTTGGCTGTTTTTATTTTTGTCATGGTTGGTAAACCCTTCTGGGCCTGTTACTATATTCAAAATTTGTTATTTAATTTTCCTATAATTTCTAAATGCTGGCATTTAAATACATGTCATCAATCTAAAAACACAGATTTTGTAGCAAATAAAGTATTTCATGTTTTTGTCCTTTCATAGAACTAAAGTAAAATACTAGTTTGAAATTTATCCACATTTAACAGAAGGTTTATAAGAAAAAAATCCCATTCAGATGTAGCCAGAACAAGCTTTTGCTTGTTTGAAGAATGTAAGCACAGATACTGCGGGTTTGCTGCAGTCTGTTGTGATAAAGAGGATAATAAAATAAGGCAAAAAAATGCTTTATAACCTAAAAGTACTCATCATCACCTGAGTCTTCAGCAAGCCATGTGTTTTTTCTAGTGGAGGATCTTTGATACTGATGAGATAGTTGCTGAAGGTTGGGGTGTTTGTGGCATGTTCTTAAAATAAGACAGCAGTGAAGTCTGTGTATTGATTGATTCTTCTTTTCACAAAAGCTTTATCTGTAGCATACTTTGCTTTTTGATAGCATTTTGTTCTCTGTAGAACTTCTTTCAAAATAGAGTGCAATCCTCTCCAACCAACTAAGTTTATATAATATTCTAAATCATTTCTATCATTTCAACACATATTCTAAATCATTGCTATCACTTCAACAATGTTCACATAACATCTTCACCAGGAATAGATTCCATTCGAAGGAACCACTTTCTTTGTTCATTCCCAGGAAACACTTCTTCATTCACTGTAGCTGTATCACGAGCTGGTGGCATTCAGTTCTATCTTCAGGCTCCACTTCTAGTTCTCTCGCTATTTCTGTGGCATCTGCAGATGCTTTCTCCACATGTCTAACATGTGCTTCCCACACCATTGTCCATGTACTTTGGAATCAACTTCTTCCAATCTGCGGTTCATGCTGATATGTTTACATCATCCCATGAATCAGGAATGCTTTAATAATATCTGGAATAGTGAATCCTTTCCAGAGATTTCAGTTTACTTTTGTACTAGCAGAATCAGTATCATTTGCTGTGATAGCCTATGACATGTATTTCTTAGTAAGATGTGGGTGCCAAAATGACTCCTGGATTCATGGGCCACAGAGTGGATGTTGTATTAACATGCATGAAACCAACATGAATATTCCTATACATTTCCAGCACAGCTCTTGGGTGACAGGTGCATCAACAGTGGACTTAAAGTATTCAGTAAACCATGTTGTAAATGGGTGTAAACATCCAGGCCTTGTTTTTCCATTTATAGAGTGCAGAGTAGATTTAGTGTAATTCTTAAAGGCCTTAAGATTTTCTTAAGTGGTAAGTGTGAGCATTGGCTTCAACTCAAAGACAGTAGCCACAGTAGCCCCCAGCTAGACAGCCTGTCCTTTGAAGCGTTAAAGCCAGACTTCGGCTTCTCCCTTGCTATGGAAATCCCACATGTAGCTGTTTTCCAATTAAAGGCTGTTTCATCTGCAGTGAAAACCCAGAGCTTGATGTAACCACCTCCGTCAGTGACCTTAGCAGGACCTTCTGGACAGCTAGCAGCAGCTTCTCCATCAGCACTTGCCGCTCCACTGTTGCACCTTTATGTTGTAGAGATGATGCCTTTCCTTACACCTCATGAACCAACTTCTGCTAGCCTTCAGCTTTTCTTCTGCAGCTTCCTCACCTCTTAGCCTTCAAAGAATTGAAGAGAATTAGGGCTTGGGCTTTAAGGGAATGTGGTTGCTGATTTGACGTTTTATGTAGACCACTAAAACTTTCTCCATATTTTCAGTAAGGCTGTTTTGCTTTCTTATCATTTGTATGTTCACTGGAATAGTACTTCTAATTTCCTTCAAAAACTTTTCCTTTGCTGGTCGAGCCATGGGTTAAAGCATAACACTACGAAGCTAAGCCACTTCAGAACGAGTTTGATTTCTGGCCAGGGAGGTGACCCACATGGTGCAGCAGACCTCTCCTGATTGGCCTGCTGCTCCTTTTAGCAGAGTACTTCATCAGTGTGCCTATTCTGCACCCCACTCTGTCTCTGGTGAATCCTCTCACCACCCCTGCACCTGTGGCCTATACCCCAGTTCTGTATGCATGAATAAATAAATCTTTAAAAAAAGAAAAACTGCCTTTGCATTTACAACTTAGCTAACTGGTGCAAGAAGTGTGGTGTTTGGCCTGTCTCTACTTTCAACATGCCTTTCTCATTAAGCCTGGTTACTTCTAGCTTTTGATTTCAAGAGGTTTCATAAGGGACTCTTCCTTTCATTTGTACCTTTAGAGGTCATTATAGGGTTATTTATTAGCCTAGTTTCAATATTGTGTCTTTAGGGATAGGGAGGCCCCAGGAGGTGGGAAGAAATGGGGGTGTAGACAGTCAGTAGAGCAATCCGAACACACACAACACTTACCAATTAAATTCACTGTCTTCTGTAGGCATTGTTTGTAGTCCCCCAAACAACTACTATAATGGGAACAGCAAAAATCACAGATCACCAGAGCAGATACAGTGATAATGATTAAGCTTGAAATATTGAGAGAATTACCAAAGTGTGGCATAGAGACATGAATGAGCACGTGTTGGAAAACGGCACCCTCAGGCGCAGCATGCAGGATGGCCTCACCCTTCAGCTTGAAAAAAGACACTTCTTGCAGAGCTTGATACCAGGGTGCGCTTAGGACACTCTAAAGAACATTATGAGCGTCTGTCTCTTAGTGCTCTTTAGTATGCAAGGGGCAAGAAAACTTCGGAAAGGAAAATCATGTGTTTTCCTTCCATATCTTTATGTCTCTTATAAATTACTCTGAAAATAAACAGTGACTTTGCTCTCTTGAAATCCTTTGTGTTGACCCTTTCAGTTCTTGCATACTCTACTTAGTTTCTCTAAACAGCATTCTGCAGAAAATGTTAGTAAATCTTTGTAAAACTTGTGATGAGTGACTTTTATTTCTTCCTCATGGCTTAGGAAGACAGCAGGATTTTAGTATCAGTCACGAGACAGTAACCTGGAGTGGCGGCAGTTCATCTCTCTCCGACATCGGATTAAGGCTATTCAGAAGAATACTTTTGTTAAACGTTTTTATTTCTCCCTTCATCTTCATTTAATTAGTTCTTAGTATTGCTCCTTATTAGACTAAATTACTTTGGTATCTCTAATTAAAAATTAAATATCTTATAATGATCTGGCTTTTAAGAAGACACGCAGCCTAATGATGCTCAAGCTTTTCTGGTTGCTGTTGGCCCAGACATCATTGCCTGCTTCAGTTTCCTAATTTAGTAACAGAAAGAAAACTCTGCAGGCCTGGGCAGGTTTGGTATGCTGGCGCCCAGCCTGGAAGCATGGGTTTCATAAGTAAATGGACCAATGGGGGTTTTCGGAAAACACAGATTAGGTTACATGAGCTTTGCACTTCGCAAATCTCCAACTATTTAAAGGCACTGGGCTCACCCCTGCCACCTAAATAGAAATCAGTTTTATTTAAACACACAAACACACTTTATGTCTTGTTTCCTTTCCAGAATTACCCTCCATTGTGATTCTAGTTACATATTTTTGCTGACTTTTAAAATAAATGAACTGCTGACATTTACTAAATGCATCAAAATGAGTTAACTCTATCCAGCTTTATGCATATATCATAACTCTCAAAATAACATATATGACAGTCAGAATATGCCCATGCTGTGGGTTTCTGTGTGAGGAGAAAGAAAGTTCTGACATAAAAACAGTAAGCGCCTGGCTTTACACCCTGGCTCTGACACTGGCCTGGCTGTGCACGGGGGGCCCCCTGTGAGGTCTTCTGCTCTGTAGGGGCTCCGTCTTCTTAGGGTGTCACAGGGCTGCAGTCAGGTGTGGCTGGAGGAGGATCTGCTCTTTACAGAAGGCACATTAATTCTGTTTCTTGTGTGTGAGACACACGTGGTTGAAGTCATCCATAAAGTTAGCCTGCAAGCCAAGGGATTCTTCACTGTTTCTGCCGCTCAGGAACCAGATGCTATCAAAGACTGATGCCCTTGTGATTTGTAGAATCCCTCCCTTCTTCAGTCAGTTTTGAATAAATACACTTGGTCTTTGGAGTGTGAAAATGTGTTCCTTTCATTCTGTAAGAATCTTGGTGTGCAGGCTGTGTGTTGGTTGCTAATACCTGCCTCCTCAGTTTGTTGCCACTAGGAAGCATGTGAACTAGGCTTACTAATGGTTATTTTCATTTCACTTCCAAATTTATCACATTCAACTAAGAGAAGCTGTCATTCACGAGCTTTCCGGTACTTTCTTCCATAAATTCTGTTAATCTGTTTCCTTATGCTTTCTGCTTTACTTAGGACTTCTGTTTACAGAACTGGCAGATTGGCTAATTCAAACCTACCCTCCCATTAGGGAAACTGGAAAAACTGGAGGGAAAAAAAAAAATCTGTCTTGAAGGCATTGGCGAGCCAACAAGTTGTGAAGAGTTCCCAGGTCACAGAAACTGTGATCTTTACACAATCTGTTTTCCACTGACGAGCTCGTTTGAAGCACAGCACGTAGAAGATGCGCCTGGGCTGCACTGTGCCCAGAAGAGGACCCATAGGCAGCAGGGGGCCTGTGAAAATACGACAGCAGTCAAGGGGGCCACACAGCACTTTGACTGTGAAAAAGAATAATGATTGAAATAGATTGAAGCACAGATCTGCAAACTTCTGGGAGTTCTACAGGCTATTTTTTGCCTCGTTGTCACCATGCTTTAATTTTTGGACATAGCTTCCTTGTGTCTTTGAAAACGTGTAACAGCTGCTTTGAAACCTTGGCCAACTTCAGTATCTGGAGCCTTTCAGAGTCAGTTCACATTGACTGCTTTTACTTTGTCTCCTGGTTCTGGGACACATGCTGCTTTTCATATCTTGTATTTTGTTGTTAAAACTAAGAAATATAGGTAATATATTATGGCAACTTTGGAATGAGTTCTCTTTTTTCTGAGAGTTGTTTTATGTATTTTGTTTTTTCTTTCTTTCCTAAATTCTTTCCTTCCTCTGAGCCGTGCAGCTTCTAATAACTAAGCTCAACTTTTAATCGTATTTTTAATTTTTTAACTTAACTTCCAAGGTTTGCCCCTGTGTCCATGGAACAGGGATAGCCTTGACTTCCAACCTTAAGTCTTGGATCTGATGAGTGTTTGCACTGGGGAGTGCACGCAAAGGCAATCCGTTACCACCTCTGTGTGGCTTTTACTTTTTGTGCACTCTGTTGGATCTCCTGCAAATTTCGTCCTTGATCTAAGGACTTGAATCGATTCTTTTTTTCAGATTTTCACAATTGGATGTTTAGCCACTCATCCTCACTGCATCTGCTGTCTCTGACTAGCAAAATAGGGCTATGTGTTTTCCTCATTCTTTTCCTGCAAAGTTGTGACACTTTTTTTTTCCTCTTTATCTTTCATAAGTTGTGACACTTTTTGTGGCAAAGGATGTGGGATTTTTATCCCTTGCCCTAAATCAGGGATGCCCTCTCTGACTGCCAAGCTGCTGGTGGTTTTCACAGTCAGCTCTGCCATGCTAAACTAACATTCTTGAGGTTGAACAGGGAAAGGATGGGAGAGACATCACCCTAAACAACTTCTGACTGAATAATCTATAATAGAGCCTTAAGAATAAATTTCTTATCTGCCTTTGATTGGTTTACAGACCTTGCTTTGTAAGTTTTCTCCTGTATTATGCTTGATTTTGTGGAAAGGACTTCACTGAGCTCTTCACACTACTCATGACCCCTTCTCTTTTTCAGTAGTCTCAGCCAGTATTTAATTAGCTATTTAAAGGTGAAAGGAACTCAAAATTTTAGCTGAGTTTTGCAGAATTACTGTCTTAAAAATTTTATTATATATACTTTACATAATATATGTACATATATGTGCATATAGTGTACATACAATGTACACCATTCTTCACTTTTTTTTTTATCTCAGTTGTAATCTCTGTTTCTATCAAGAATTTATGATATTTCCCCATTCCCTGATTATCTCACTCTCCTATTCTGAAGTTCTTGGATAAAGCCCCATATCCATAATTATTGACACAAAATACAGAGATTAATCTCTTGAGATGTTCTTTCTCTGGACATGTAAACTGCTTGAAAGTGTGTAAAATCTAATTTGGCCTTTATTTAACCTGAGCTTTAAGTCCCCCTCTAAGGTGTTTGAACATTACTCTATTTGCTGTTTGTTAGCTAATTATTTTTGCTTCAAGCATTGATTGAGGAATCTTTCTGGTACCCTTCACGTTTTTCTGAAGTGTAGCTCATTTGGGACAATGGACTTTCCTCCATTCTTACATGTTCATGTCTAAAACTATAATTAAAGACAAATATAAATCTTTGATAATAGTTTTCTCAAAAGTATTAAGATGTATACACAACTTTAGGCCTTTGGATTTTATTTATCCTTTTATAATACTGATTTTTAAAAATTCTTTTTAATAAAAATTTAAAAATATGTTTTGTAGATTTTCAACCCTTTGAAAGAATAAAAAAATTGATTTTATCCTAAGATGGACTCGAAAGTAATCTACATGTGATTTATGTAATAATTCATAGAAGAACAGAGTATAATTTCAGTGCTGACAGTATTGAAATATGTAATCTGACTGTCTTGCTGAGGAAAGCAGCTAATCAATGGACAATAATATCTAGGCAATAGAAAAGTAAATTTACTTTATTTTTTAGGTGCTACTGTTCCTGTATTGATTCTGTGATGCCAAGAGTGTTTTGGTGTTTTGAATCACTAATCTAATTAAACTTCTACTATTTACAGACTTAAAATGAACTTCCAGTAGAGAGGTGCAACTGTTCTAAAATTTTTGTGGTAGGAAACAAAGTCTGTTCACTTTCAGCTGTTGGTATTTGTGTGCTTACAAGTTTTATTGTTCTTTTTGTTCCACTGTTCCAATAGTTCCTGTTATAGAGAGGGGGTTTTCTGGAGGCTCTGCTAACGTATTGTGCAGCGAGCACCCTGGGATATCATTCAGGTCAAGCCCTAAAATTCCATTTGCTGCCTCAGTAAAGGGGGGACGGGGGGGGGGAGCTTACCTACAAAATACCTGTGATATACTCACAAAAATATAACAATGAAAAAAGCATAAGTGATTTCCTTGAATCTTGGAGAATGAGAAAGATATATTTCAAAGTAGTAATCCATTCATTGACACAAGGCTATGATAAACATGCTGAATTTTAGAGTAAATGCTTTTACATTTCAAAGACAATATATTTGAAGAAGAGATTTATGCCATTTCTCTCTAGCAGGTACTTGTATAATTCCCTGTTAGCAAGAATACTTACCAGACACTTTCTTACAATGTTGCGAGATACCTCAAAGACCAAATTGACTATGTGGTTATTTGCTAAAAAGCCCTTGCTAACTAAGTAGCTTATTATAAAGAGCATCTAACCAGAATCTCTTAATAAAGCACTAGGTAAAGTGTCAACACAATGTGAATTTCTTTTTTGAAGCATTGTCTAACATTTTAAAATTTCTGTTGGAAATTAATTGGCAAACTTGACATCCAAGTATAAACACTTAAGTTAAAGCATAGTTTTCTGCTGTTTCTCAGATGTCATGTTTTAGAGCTTTGAATTTTAAAGCTCCCAAATAATATTTAAATATCTTTCATAACTAAGAGAACTTCGTGATTGCTAGTTTTATTAACTTTAAAAAGGTTTTCTGTCATATTGCATATATTAAAACAAATGCATAGTTAATAGATCAGTTAGCTCTCTGATGTTAATTTTTTCCATTATGATTTGTTATTAAATATAGCCTGCCACACATTCAAAGTTGCAAATATTTCGTAAACCCGGATAAGTGAGGACAGTTTTGTTTTATGCTAGCAAATCCTAAGTAATATATTAAAAGGGCGATAACAATGTTATTTGTAGTTCTTGTTTATCTCACGAGCCACTGTCCCTTAGAAACAACACACTTGGTGAGTAAGTTCCAAAGCAAGTCTCCCAATTCCCATTTAACTAACTCACGGCATCCTTGGATACATGTGTCTGCCATCACCAGAGGGAGCACACTTGCAAGGAATCCGCATCTGCTGGCAGGTGGTGGGAGGAAAGACAGGATGTTCAGGCCCTGTTGCAGTCAGGCAGGTAGCCGTTCCCTTCCTCTTACTAAGTCTTGATGTGAACCAAATTTGACTCTTTCTGACCCATCAGATGGATCAACTAAGGCATGAATTTGGTCTTTCCAGGCTAGAGGAATATGTTCATTATACCTTTCCACATGTGATAATGGTGTAATAATTGGACAAATACACCCACATTTAAATCATTAAATCAAATTGTTAATTCCTTTAAATTAATTATCCTTCAATTATTCCAACAAGGTTCATTGGTTTTAAAATTTGGTAAGAGCTCCTAATAGAGTTTTTAAATAATTCCAAAAACAATAGATCATCACTTATAACAACTCTCCTGAGCTGTCATTGAACATATTCAACATAACTTATCTGTTCTTGTTTAAACCTTAAAAAAAAAAATTTTTTTTATCTGGACTTGCTTTCAGAATTTCTTTTCAAGAAAATTAGTGGTAGAAAATCCTTTTCCATTTTAGGATGCCTTTGATTTCTGAAAACCAATAATTCTATATCAAGATCTGAAGGTTGAAATATCAGAACAAATTTTAAAAAACAGGAATGGAAAGTCATTGAATTAGCTTTGCTGACTTATGACCTTAGAGGACAATATTTATTTGATTACATGGCTTCTGAAATTCTTGTTATTTTATTGTCTTTGTGGTTTATATACATTTTTTCTCTAAAATTTTATCAACCGTATCAGGTCACACCTGAGAAATAAAATGCATAATATCTAGAGCCATTTCATATGTGGAAAACTAGTCTTCTATCATTAGTCTTTTTTCTAGAAAACTACCATTATTTGCCTTCCCAGAAATAATTATAATACAGTAGGAAAAAATTAATGTGCAGCATGTGACAGACCTCTGGCAGTCTGGTTTCCCTTTCTCAGGGATTCTTGATTTGTCTCATAAGTCCACAACAGTTGTCATTTTGCTAAATAAAATTGAGCTATAAATTGTGAGTCTTGTGTGTGTGAATTGCTGGTTTTGGACTGTGGTCAATTAACAGGTCAGATAGCTTAAGTGATTCGTTAGTTAACTGAAAGAATATTTACTGATTCATTGCTATTGATGAGTTGGACACCACTATGTGCTAGAAATAATGGCAGTAAATGAGACAGTCAACCCAGTCAACCCCCCAACCCCCAGTCACACCCCCCCTCCCCCGTTCTACATAGATTGTTTCTAGTGGCACAGACTATGGTTTAACGGATAAGTAAATAAATAATTAAAGATTGTGGTAAATTCAGGGAAGGAACTAAAAGAGGATGCTGTACTTAGGAGAGAGGGGACCTAACAGAGTCAAGTGAAGGCCTGTTTGAAAATGCTGTGGTTAAGTTCTGAAAAACAAGAGAGTGCACAGTTTGAGGAATTTAAAGGAACTTCACTGAAGAGATAGTAGCAGATTCAGAGGGAAGGAAATAGTCCGACACCTTGGGAGAAAGAAGTGGCCTGAGGGAGAAGTACCGACACTTTCTAGGGCAGGGAGAGTGGCTTAGATAGGAAGACCAGGTCTGGGCAGGGCCTTAACTGCTAGTAGGTTAAGGTTTATTCACACACAGCAGGCACTAGAACAGAATTTGGATCAGAAGGAACATGATCGATTTGTGTTTGACTGTCACGTTGACTTCTGTGTCGAAATGGAGTGGAGATGAGTTCCATACTTGATTTTTGATGGCCTGTCCTGGGGCTCTACGGCTTTGCTCTCTACTCGTCTCTATTCCTAAAGGAAAAGACAAGTTATAGAGTTTCCAGATTTGGCTGCTACCTATTTCATAAAACATATATAAAGTAAAAGGGCTTATTATATACTTCTTTGTTTTAGTAAAAACAATTTAAAGGACCTGAAAGGCTAAACTTTTAGTACCTACTGTTGTGAACATGTTTAGAACCACATGTGGAAATGAGGTCTGGAAATGAGGTCTTTGCCAGACAGCCGGCTTAAAAAAGATACATACAGTAATTCAGGGTTAGAAGGTTTTAATTCTCATGTCAGATAAGCAGGTTAAACTCCCTTTAAAGGAAATACTAACTTAGCCATTTGTTTTGACTTTGAAATATATCTGTCTAGGATTTGATCTCAGCTGTCTCAAGTAATATCTAAGAGGTTAAAAAGTATTGTTGAATTATGTGGGATAATTTCATTTAGTCACTTGAGGTTGGTATTAGTCTGTCTCTTTTTTTACAGGTGATTTGTATTTTAAACCTCAAACCAGTTACTTAACCCAAAGTTGTACAGTTTATACAGTTTATATGTAACATGGTTATGGTTTGAACCTCTTTCTATTAATATATGTGACTTATTCATTCCAATACAGAGAAGGAATATAAGGAGGGACACTTACTGTATATGGAGTGGAATTTGGTACTGAAATACTAACTTTTATTTCTCTATATGCTCTTCTAATATGGTATGCTTTGGAGTTCAAATTAGAGCTGTTTTTAGCTGTCCTGGAAAAAGTCAGTGTTTGAAAATACCAAGCCTTGTTATTGACTGTGGTCACTGTCCTGGCACAGGGTGGGTGCCTTCCTTCCCATTCCCATCTAAATTTTAGGTTAGGTCAGTGTGCTCTGGGCAGAGAATGGTGATTTAAAGGAGCCTTACTGTTTTTCTTTGGAGATCGGTTTCTGAATGTTACTGCAATATACTAATGCTTAGTGCAAGTAATTAGTGTGTAGCAATAATACAGTCATTTCAGAATACTCTTAAGAAGTTGAAAAGTTTTAAAGTATTGTATATTTATCATAAAACAAATGCAAACTACTGTGAAATCAGGCACACTAACTTTTGGAGTATAGGATTACAAAAAGAAGGCTCTGTAACCCTTAGTGTAATCAATAATTCTACAATATTTTCAAGATGATGTGGCAATATTTCTAAAGTGTCAGTTAATGATAAAATTCATTATAGGCAATTTTATTAAAAATAACATGATACCAATCTGAAAAAGACATTAGAAACACCTGATTAGAAGCTAACCAGCTAACAAAGTACACTATATGCGTTTATCCCAAGATGATTCTGTTACTTATTATGTTCATATGAGCAATATGTGGAATTTTTAAAACTTTGCTTAATATACATGCTATTTTTAAGTTTTAGAAAGAATTTTATACTTTTTTATTATGTGTTTATTTTAACCTAAAGGAAAATTCACCCTCTGAGGTATGTAACCCCCACCATGATCAAATACAGAAGAGCTCCCACATCCTGAAATACTGCATTCACCTGTACACCAGCCCTCACCTACGCCCCACCCTGGCAACATGTTCTTTTATCTTTCTATAGTTTTGCCATTTCCATAATAGCATACAAGTGGAGCTGCTTATATATGCCTTTTGTGTCTGATGTGTTAACCTTAGAGAACACACGTGAAGTCAATCATGTTGCAAGTATCCATAGTTTATTCCCTTTTACTGCTGAGTAGTATTTCATTGTAGGGAAATACCAGACTGTTGCCTTATCTACTAAAGGACATTTGTTTTTTTCTTTTTCAAAATTGTTCTGGCTACTGCAGGTATTTCTTTGTATTTGAGGTTGCTTGGGTTCTCTAAGCTATTCTTTGCCTTTCTAATATAAACTTTAATCACTTTATTTCTAGAGTTTTGTTTTCCTAGGGAACATGCCACCTTATATCTTATCAATGTTAAATCTTCAAAATAAACATGAATGACTCCCTTTAGACCTTCTAAAATTTTCTCAACAGTATTTTATAGCTTTCAACAGCTAAATTTTGTGCTTTTGTTAAGTGTATTCCCAAATACCTTATTTTGGGGTGATACTGCAAATGGAATTATTTTAATAACTTTACATTATTTGTCTTGGTATTTAGAAATACAGTTGATTGATTTTTACAATATTAATCTTATATTTTACAACCTTCTTAAATGTGTTTACTTTAATAATTATTGTGGATTCCTTAGTATTTTCTGGTAAGGATCATGTCATCTGTGAATAAAGAAATTTTGCTTTTTTCCCCATCCTGGAATCTCCATTTCATTACTTTTTGCATATTTACTATTCTAAGCAATCCAAGAGTTCCTTCAACCTCCAAGAATCTTTAGCTCATATCATATTCTCACTAGAACAAACCTAAGCTTCTGTACACTTGTTTATCTTCCATGTCTCCACCGCACCCTCTGTGCTGTCTTTATTTGCTACTTCTATGCATTGGTGACTTTGATACTTGCTGGGTGCAAACAGCCTGTTTTGACGCTGTAGTTTTCCACTTCCATGTCTTTCTCATGCTGTTGACCACCCCATCCCCTGCTGGGAATGCTAAATTCATTTTTCTGTGATGATTTGAAGTTTCTACCTTCTTCAGTGAATTTTGCAGTGACTTCTTCAACCCCTCATCTAACTCTTGTCTCTGAGCTCCTACCATACATTTTCTCTTCTATGTAATATGATTCTCAATGGCAGATATCGTGTTTCATTCTTCTCTTGGCATCAGTGCCATAGTGTATAGCTGACTGAAAGTACTTTTGCCTCATTTCACTTCTGTAATCTCTTCACCAAGAGAATTCAGAAATCTCTAGTCTCTTCTTTTTATTCAGTTCTAAAATGATAATTCTTCCCTCAGTTCCCTCACTCCCACATACCTCAAATCAAAAGCAATTTTTTTTTGTCTGTGAAATAGGGAGGGAGGCGGACTTAACTAGGTAAAGTGCTGTGCTAACACAGTTGAGAGCGAGTCTGAGTCCCATATGTTTCAGTTAGGTTGAGATATGACAAAACTCCCATTCATTGTCACACTGTACACCTCCCATCTCCAAATATGTATTTTGTTTGGTATTGATCAGAGAAATTGGGTTATAAGTTGTGAACTTTCTAGCACAAATCCCTTGCAAATACTGGAAAAATAACTAGAAATTCATGTATTTTGCCTTTATTTGTATTGTCTAAGAGTAGTTATTAAAAAATGTTCCTATGAATAGTAGGTCTCTAACAAAGATCAGCAAACTTTTTTTTATAAATGGTGAGACAGTAAATATTTTAAAACTTTGCAGGCCACATATGGTCTCTGTCATACTTCTTTTTTGCTTTTGTTGTTGCTTTCCACTCTTTAAAAATGTAAAAAGCCAGTCTTAGCTGTGGGCAATACAAAAGCAGGCCCTGGGCCAGAAATTGCTGTGAGCCATGATTCTCCAGCTCCCTCGGTAGCAAGAAGGAAAGCTGATCTGTGTAAACAGGCATCCAAGCAGACAGAAGGTTTTCTGTCCAATAGAGAAGGCATTGCCAATACTAATCAAAGCCCCAGGCAGACGGGAATGTGCCAGAGGTGTAGTCACATGGAACATGGGAGACCGGCACCCCAGAGAGATGCTTGGTGGAATTGGGGTCAGTGTTAGAGCAGGCCGAGAGGGGACAGCCTCTCGGTGTGGAATTTCTGTGGTGCAGAAAGAGTGGACTCGTCCTCCGTAGGGCTTCCTGGAGAGCCTCAAGCCAAGTGTGCTGCCCTGGGACACAGTAAATGCCCTTCTCTTGAGACTACTCAGTAGAACTTCCCCTGCCCAGAGATACTTCATCGTGATTTTCCCCGAGAAGCACGAAGTAGCCTATAAAGAAAGAATATCCCAGTCTTCTAGCTTAGTGACTTGATATTTGACAAGGACATAGTTGTACTCACCACGGAGCAGATTGCAACTTTAGACATCAATAATGAGAAAATAAATGGGAGGATTTCATTTGGGTGGAATAAAAGTAAGTCTTCACCCTGTATACTTTGAATGGGTTTTTTTAATGGAACCATGTGACTAGACAATGTTACCAAATAATTTCATCTTGTTGTTAGAATCTTTACCATGATAAAAACATCCAGAAGATACCCTCATTTTTTAATCTAGAAACAACTTAGTCAAATGGAAAAATATAGAAGGTGTACACCAGTTATTATTATTTATATTTGTATGTCTTCTGTCTACTTAGATATAAGGTAAAAATCACAAAAGTAGCAAAAGCCAAGTGCCATGAAGTGACTGTAGTTGTTCTCTTCTCACCCCCGCAACAACTTTTGGTTCATCAAGAAGCAAAAGCCATCGAAACAGACTTTGGCTCACATTTACCTCCTTGCTGGCTTTCCTTCATGCTGGCACTTTGCTCCATTTAAAAAAATTCCGGCATACTAATTTGCAGATACCTACCTGGGTTTTCCTGAGCTCCACTGTTCATATCTGTGGCAATAGTTGCAGTTAGTGATTATATTTGGTTGAACTGTGATAGTTGTAATTCATTTAATTTACTTCAATTCAGTTATTCAGGATGCAATTTATCTTAATTTTGATTTTGGTTGTAGAGGTTGGCGATTTGAAGGAGCTGCAGACACTAGACATTTCTACCAATCGTTTGCTAACTTTACCCGAGAGGCTTCACCTGTGCCTTTCTCTGCAGTACCTCACCGTGGACCGAAACCGTCTATGGTGTGTGCCGCGCCATCTCTGCCAGCTGCCCAGCCTCAACGAACTCTCCATGGCTGGAAACCGTCTTGCATTTTTGCCTCTTGGTAAGTGATTTTGTTTAAATGGTAAAGCAAAACAACCAGTGGATAAGACAGAAAGCCTTCATTTCCTTGATTGGGGGGGTCTAGTTTTCAGTATTCTGTATATTTTGAAGAGAGTTTATTTTTGCTGTGATTAAAGCTTCATTCCCAGTTGACAAAGTTTATTTCACTTAGGGATTTCATATTTTGAGGAAATTATTCTGTAAGTTTCCATTCTTCTATCACATAGAATTTGTCTCAAGTCTAAGCCATTCACACAGTGAGGGGCTCCATCCTGCTTTGAGCCCTGTTCTCTTGTCTGGTACTAGAAGGCCTCTTATTCAAATGTGTTCTAGTTCTCAACCCCTAATTCTGCCTAGAATCCTACATGCAAGTGAACTTTTTAACGTAGTGGATCTTCTTTACTGTGGCCTGGTTTCAGATCCAGCCAGTTTCCATGCCTTGGTCTTTCCTAGTCTCCTAACCTCATCGTAGCTCCCCAGCAAGGAGCCTCACTCCCACGGCCACTGCCATTCCTTCCTGCTCGTTTCAGGAGTCCTCAGCTGAGCATGTGCTGGGGGCTAGCGGGGTTGGCGAGCAGGGTGTCCATTCCCTTGTTAGATCTGGGGTGCCACAGAGTGACACTGTATATCACACTAATACAGTCAGTAGTCTCCTCTGTCTCGTTTTGTTTTGTTTGACACCAGGAAGGTGAATTTGGAAAGGAAATTCAAATTAGAGAGTTTAGGGGGAAAAAATAATTAAGTCCATAGCTGCCCTTCTATGGAGTTTGCACTCTTGAAGTCTTTCCTTGATCTCCTTTCTGATAAACTGGCTAATGCTGAGAACTGTCCAGACATTGTCAAATGAGCGTGCGGCACTGGCACCACCTCCAGCGAGAGCTGAGTCGGTCTTGGAATCTGATAAACAGGCCTTCTTCAGGAGTGTGGGGACTCCGTGTGTCATCACATGTGTGTGCACGCGCGCGCACACACACAGCTAGAAATATTCAATTCAAAGACTGCTTAACAGTGAGTCTGGCAGCTCTCCTGCCCGACTGTGACTGTGCAGGCGTTTCTTTTCACAAACCTTTTTCCACTGCAAAGCAGCAGCAGCAACTCTCTGCCCACTTATATTTGTGCAGGTGTCTCTTTTTTCTTTCTCCTTTTCCTAATAAATCTGTCCTTTTAAAATGTTAAAAAACAGCAAAACACCATGATCCTGTGAGCATAATACAGGGACTTGAAAGTTTATGAAATGGGCACTATAATATCTGCCTATGCTGGGAGGTAGGAATCTTATTTTAGGAAGCTACTTACTGAACTCAGTTTCTTGCCAGTTTGGCTTTAAGAGATAAGCAGTTTTCTGTGGAGTTTTGTGAGAAGAATATCCGATTAAAGCCTCTTCACAAAGCAGCTACAGAAACTGTATGTAAAGAAGACTTAAATCAACTATTACACTATCTAAACCATTAACATTCTTCGAGTATGTTTTTTTTTAAGACAAAAAAATGCATTAAGAAAGAAGGATGCTCATAACTATACCATGACAACTGAGTGACAGATTGGCAGACAGATGGAAGCTTTATCCACAGTGGTGACTGTCATTGAGGAGGCGGGGAACGTAATCATTGAGCCTCTTGCTGTGAGATTTAATAGAGCTATAAGAGCATCAATATTTGTTGTTGATTTAGTATAGCTCACTTCTGGACTCCTCCAAGTGTAGGAAAAGAAAAGGAAAGGATTTTTTTCCTGTAAGGCATTTTTGTCAGGTATTCCTGGTTCCTCTTGAATGATTAATAAGCTCAGTTTTTGGTAATGTTTACAAGTTTGTAATTTTGAATACTAGACATAAGGACTACGCGGTTGCCCACGTAATTGCTATGGGAAAGCTTCTCTTAGCCTAGGAAGTGGTAGGCCACCAGTCAGTGTCACTAACATCTGTAGGTTAGAGAAAACAGTGTGCTCACATCAGCAGGCAGAATTACTGCTGAGTATTAATTTAGAAAGCAGTGATTGATTTCTTAGCCATACAGTAGATAGATTTACAGAATCTCTGGCGCATAACCTGTCACTTAGGAAACTCAAACTTAGTGGAGAGTAGCTGCCTAAAAGCTATTCCTACTATACCAGCTTCCTACTAGCTGGTATGCTAGAAAGTGGCAGAAAGTTTTTCCCTTACTGCATTCTCATGGCAAAAATTATTCTGTGTGTCAAGGACTTGTGCTGTAAGTGAAATGACAGCGCCTTTCTGCTGTGGAGTGGCTTTGATAAGGACATAAAGTTGGCCGCCTTTTATCACATAACAGAAGATTACTCTCGTTTTTCGTAGTGGTTGTCATTGTTTTTACTTTGTAGAAATTGAACACCCTCTGTTTAAAAAAAAAAAAAAAACTGTGTCATGCAGTGGTATAGTGCTAGAAACTAACTTCTGGGCATTTTCAAAGCCAATGCTGAAATTCCTTCTCATGGTGCAAATGGCATATAAAAGACCCAAAAGCTGTTAACCACAGTTGTTTTTTCCTTTTGCTGTTTGTTCTTGCATTCCCTGTGTATGTTCAGCGATTTGGGAATGATTTGCACTTACTATTGTTTTAAGAAAATATTTAAGTCCATGCTGTAAAACTATTCAACTTCAAATCAGTATTGAAACCAGATGGAAAACAGTTGATATTTTTTTAATACCTGACTTGGAGTTGAATGCGAACTGTACTGAACCTGAGTGTGTTTGATCTGCCTGCTGAAGAACTGCAGCCTTGAGGTCACTGTTTAGTGGGAACAATTTTCAAAGTTTGTAGCCTTAAGCAAGTTGTAAGGTTAAAACGATTTTTTCTAGTACAGACCAGGCCCCAGAGGTTGAAATTAGTACCTTTTCAGCAGAAGGAATGATTGCTTTCCAAGGAGAGACCCAGGCATGTGGCTGAAACTGTTCCCTGTAGATTTCTGGGCAGGTCTGAAATCAAATAGGTGGTGAAAAGAAAGGAAAGAGCCTGAAAGCAAAGTTCAGAAACCAGTAATGGGAAGTAATTGGAATGAATTACTTTATGAGTTAAACTCTGGTGCGCATATTCTTTAAGAAATTGCAAGTTTGGTGCTCTTTTTCGAGCTCTGTCTTTTTGCAAGTGTCTGTAACAACAACTCTTCCTCCATTCTGGTGCTGCTTCCTCATCTGACCCTTTCCTGCTGACTTAATGATGACCTCTGCTTTGGTTTTCTTTCATTACCTTG
The DNA here is from genome assembly GCF_000260355.1 of Condylura cristata. Classification (NCBI taxonomy): domain Eukaryota; kingdom Metazoa; phylum Chordata; class Mammalia; order Eulipotyphla; family Talpidae; genus Condylura; species Condylura cristata. The sequence continues at coordinate 7,716,745 of NW_004567136.1, read as the reverse complement.
GGCCTTTGCTCTTGACCTGTGGGTTTCTTTGGGAGTTGATAGGACTATTTATTATATCTGCAGTGTGGACAAGATGTTTTTTTACTGTGCTGATGTGTTAGGAGTAAAGTTCACCTAGAGAAGATGAGCTTTAAGTGGGTAAATGTGTATTTTTTGCTAAGATTTAGACAAGGTTTTGTGGATAGGGACTATTAATATGAAGAAAATAAAGTCTGATTTCCAGAACATCTGTTTTTAAAAAGAGAGAACTGCTATTTATTATTTTAAAAGTACAAATGTAAAAAAGAAAACAAAGTAATATGAGGGTGGATCCAGGAGAAGAATGCTTGTCAACAGTGTGATTTGGGGCTTTGGGGCTGTTTAAGCTTCTAAAATCTCGGTAATGGGTATATTAATACCTACTTCATAGCACTGCCATAAGAAGTTAAGAGCAACCCTTGAAAACACTTTATTTACAAATGCTGAGAAAACACAGTTAAAATGAACTTTTTATTGTTTTACTGGACTGTAAAACAATCAAGACTGTATTGAGTATCTAGCAAAATTACCTGACCCCACTGCTTGTACTAATTCTTTGTTACCTGAATTGCACAACAGAAGTAGATGCTGATACTAGGATTTCTTAACCAATAGTAAAAGAAGCCCTTGGTCATCCAAATTCATTAAAATCATTTGATTTTCATCTAACAGTTGTTGACCATCTCCTGGGTATAAAGCAACTTGTAAGTTATAATTCACTGTGAAATAATAGCTTTACAAAAGGTTAAATAGATTATAAAGACTATGATGATATAATAGGTTGAGTGTTCTTGTATTTAAAGAAATTAGCACTTCGAAAAACTGTTTTGAAAAATTTCTGTACTTAAAAGGCAGCATGTATGTTATTTAAATTAATTTTAAAGATTATTTTGAAATATTCTGTAAATACTCTGAATTCATTGTAAGAAATCAGCATTTTATAATAGTTAAAAATTTTATAGTTATGACTATATTTTGGCATATTGAACTCTGTTATTGGTATAAAAAAAGGATAGAACTTTCCAGGAAACCTATTTTGATCTCTTACTTTGATGTTGTGGTCTGTTGCCCCATTCTTTTGTTGAAGAAGATGCATCATTCACCTTTTGGTAAATGAGTTTCCCTGTGATCAGTGCACAGTGAACAACAGGTCCTGTGGGGCGTGGCCCTTGCTGTCCCTCAGTGCTGACTGCGGGCTCCTATTGCTTAGACACAGGAGCTTTTTGTTCCAGCTCATGCCATGTACACTGCATGTGCCAGCACCTTGGGGGACCAAAAACATAACTGGAATTTATGCAGGACTCCAGTTTTTGCTAGTTTCCAAGTCACAATACTTTGATCTATGATTCTGGAAGAAAAAAGGGATTTTAGACACAATACAACACTTTAAAGCCGCGTGTAATGTTTTGTTATTTTGCCCTCTGTGCAGATAGACAACTCCTTGCTTTGTAAAGTTCACATAGTCAACATTTCTTTGCATAAGAACTTAAGCATTATGACTGCATGTTACATTTATTGCAAGGTATTGATACATTAAAATTAACTGAGTGAAGAAACAAGCTAGCTCGTTAGCCCGTAGATGAATGGTCTCTTCCCAAGTTAATTACTGAGTGAAGATTTTCTATTTTAAGAATAGAAGTATCACTAAGCTTTCTCATATAGAAGACACCCATATTTCAGCCTTATTATAATTTAAAATGCCATTTCACTATGCTTGGGGTTTTGCCAGCAGATAGTTCAAAGGCTGAGAGCATGCCCTCTGGAGGCTGGCACAGCACTGCCTGTACAGCCTCTGACCTTGCCTGGCGGTTAAGTATCTCAGCCTCACCAGCAGGCTGTGCTGTGTCAGCGAAAGCCAACAGAGTTGCCTGGTTCTCTTTCTGTCTGGTGCTGTTTTGTGATCTTCTTTATATTCTGAAGAGACAGGTAAAGACTAAGGTGTGCAAGCACCAGTCACTAAGGGATTAGTCTTGGCACTGTAATATTGTTGAATCTTCATAATAAACTTATGAAATAGGTGCCACTGTCCCCACTACACAGAGGAGGAAACAGGCACAGAGTATTTCATTTCCCATGGCATCCTACAGCAGTTAGAAAGCAGAGAGCCAGGAGTGAGATCCAGATCCTACTCCAGAACCCACTACTTCCAGTCTCTGCAATCCTGGCCTCCCCCACTCTGCAAAAGATTGTTATTTGAGAGGTTTAAGTGTCTGTATTAGCGCTCATGTCCACCTGGTATTACATTGGCTTATGTGTAATCGACTTGAACACAACCTGTTCAGCTGCCTTTTAGCTTCACTAGAAAACAGTTGATACCATTATGGGAAATTATAAAAAATTGCACGCCCCAGACAGATTGGTCAGGTGGTGAAAACAATCCTCTGGATAATTAAAAACCTAAAATAATATCTAAGTCGAGTAGCATTTTTAAATAAACCCTTCATCTTTTTTTAATATAAAATTAAGATGGGAAAAAAATTAAGATGGGAAAGAAGATTAAACTATATAAGAAGTAGCAACTTTCATCTAACTTTTGTATTGTGATCTTGCATGTAAAGATCTTGCAAAGCCCTTTGATTTGCATAAGCTCTTTTGTGTGTACTAGAGGAAGGAGGCACTTCCTCTGTCATGTCCCGTTTTCTGTCCTTGGCTCAAGGGGATGAATCACTGTCTCTAGAGGCTTTTGCCTCCCACTCTTTTCTATGCAATTAAAGTACAGAAAAGTGTTAGTAGCTTTTGCTGCATGCCAAAGAGAATTCCTTCTTAATTGGTCTCTTACTGTAGGCTGCACTTCCAGCTGCAGCGCTTACTGATAATAAGTGGAACAATAATACCTGCCATATAGTTAAGAAGCCTGTGCCAGAAATTCTGCACAATAATTTATAAACTTTGTTAATAATTCGCACTTACTTTAAGGGACAGCATTATAGCCCCTTTATACAGATGAGTATACACATTGTTAAAAAGAATAAGGATTCTAACCAGGTTGTCTCACTCCAACTCTGTTCTCACTCCATTAATTAGTACTGTGTCTTCCCTACCACTGTACAGACTTGAGAATTTTTTTTTTTTTTTGAGCCTCCCACAGGGGAAAATCAGAAACCAGAGTCTTTTGTATTTTGGCAATGTAGTTTCATCTTCTAAAAAATTCCGAAGTTTCCCATATACATGCATATATTTTTTAAGATTTATTTATTTATGCACACAGAGCTAGGGTACAAGGCAGAGGTGTAGGGGCTGTGAGAGGATTCACCAGGTACAGAGTCGGGGGCAGAACATGCAGACTGACAAAGTACACTGCTGAGGGGAGCAGCAGGTGGGTCAGGCGAGGTCCTCCGCGCCATGTGGGTCACATCCAGGGTGGGGATCAAACTCATGCTGAAGTGGTTTTAGCTTCTTAGTGCTGTGCTTTAACCCACTGTGCCACCAGGGAGGATCAGTTTTCCATATACTTTTAACATCTACAGATTTCTGTGTGTGATGTAGCGATTTGTGCATGTCAGAGAAGTCATGAAGAAATATAAAACAGGAAAACGGTGTAATTCTGTAAGTAAATTCCTTCACTTTTTCATTGCAAGTGAAATCTGGTATTTCTAGTGGTATTTCCTCTATTTTCAAAATGTGTGATCTTTTACACCAGTAGCTATATCTTTATCTGTCTACCAAAGTAGCAGTATACATTATTTTGTTAATTACATATTCTTGTGCTCTGTAAACTCTATGTGGTAATGTCCTTTCATATTCTGGCCAGGTTGAGGGGCAAGGTAACTGTGATGGCCCTTGGCCTGTGTGTAAATGGAGACCCTATTCATTTAGCCCGAAATGAAAGAAAAGACATGTTAACACAGTGACAGTTCACAAATTATGTCTTAAAATGGGTCTCAGACATACTTAAAAATGTTCAAACTTATAATTAGAAAACTGCAGATTGAAATAACACTGAAATACCATTACTCACCTGAGAATGAAAACTAAAAAATACAACAATGTGAGTAGCAGTAGGTGACTGGCAAAACTGGTGGCCCCCTGCTTGGCTGGTTGGGTTACAGTTTGACATAGCCCTTGTAGAGGCCAGTGGTGGTGATACTTAAGAATCTTTGCATGTAACTTACTTTTTGATGTAGCAAGTCAGCTTTTAAGACTCTCTACCGAAACTATACTTTCAAAGATACAGATGTAGGTAGCCTGGGCAACATACCAACATGTCTGGGGATATATCCATGTCTCCCCTCCCCTCACCTCAGTAAAGCAGTGGGCAAGCACATCTAGTGCATAGATCTCAGTTGTTACTCTGCCCCTCCAAAAGGAGCTGAGACTCAATGGAGAAACTGTTGATTTTAAGGGTAGGACAGGGAAGCTACAAGCCCAGCCCAGAACATCTTGTGCTGCCAGAGAGTGAAGTGTACAAAAAAGATTGACGATTTTTTAAAAGAACCTAAGAGCCAGACTCAGGCTGCTCCTAATTGCCAAAATTGGAACATTTTGACTAACTCAGTAAGTGATAATGGTATTGGGGTTTTTTTTGTTTTTTGTTTTTTTTTTTTAAGATTTATTTATTTATTCATACAGAACTGGGGTACAGGCCAGAGATGCGGAGGGTGAGAGGATTCACCAGAGACAGAGCAGGGAGCAGAACAGGCAGATCTACGAAGTACACTGCTGAGGGGAGCAGCGGGCGGGTCAGGAGAGGTCTGCTGGGCCATGTGGATCTCCTCCGGGGCAGGTGGGAATTGAACTCATGAGGAAGTGGCTTAAGCTTCTTAGTACTGTGCTTTAACCCGCTGCACCACCAGGGAAGTCCCAGTATTGGGTTTTTAATCCTTATCTTAAAATAAGTAGCCATGGCCCTCCCTGGTGGAGCAGCGGGTTAAAGCACAGCACTGAGAATCTAAAGCCGCTTCCGCATGAGTTCGATTCCCGCCTGCCCTGGAGGTGACCCCATGGCGTGGCAGACCTCTCCTGACCCGCCCGCTGCTCCCCTCAGCAGTGTACTTCTTCGATCTGCCTGTTCTGCTCCCCACTCTGTCTCTGGTGAAGCCTCTCACCGCCCCTGAGCCTCTGGCCTGTACCCCAGTTCTGTATGCACAGGTGAATAAATCTTTAAAAAAAAAATAAATAAGTAGCCATGAATTCAGATTGATATGAAATCAAATAAATAAATGGTAGTGAAAGGATGACCTTTCCTTTCAGAAGAATCCCAATTACTATAGGCAGAAAAAAGGGTAATAGAAAATCATCAGTAGATAAATACTGTCCATTGATGGTTGTTAAAATTGGCAGAACTTTGAGGAAGAACAGGATATGTCATAGTCTTGTTTCTATACTAACCAGAGGACTTGCCCTGGACCAGGGGTTGCTGCTTCCAAGATGGCCGGCTCACACCTGGCGTTCCTCTCTATAAAGCTGCTGCAGCCTTAACCAAGGGTCATCTGCCTTCAGGATGGCTGATGTTGGGGGTTGGGGGGGTTACGGGGGGTGGGGGCAAGGTGTGGGTAAGAGGGACAGAGAAGGAGCCATAATGCATTTTGGCATTTTGCGATTTGCCTTGAAATCAGCATCCATTTCTGCCTATTCTGTTTGTTAGATATTTTTAAACCACAGCACTGGGAAAGGGCATCTTTGGCCTGTAGTCCAGTAGTTCTCCCTAAGAGCACTCCTCATTTTGGCTCCCCTTTTGTAACTTGTTCCAGCTCTAGTCCAGGGCAGGAATATTGTTAGGGGATTAGCAGTGGAATGGAAGAGGTAATGTTAATCCTTCCCTGCCCTCACTCACTAGGAACCTTCGCTTACCTCAACCTTATAGCACCACCTCCTGTCTATCAGGGAACACATACACTTTATACAGACCTGTGTACAGCAATGATTATGTAGTGTCATAGCTATCATTTTTCATGTCTGTCTTCATATATATCATATTCACATCTGTGTTTCAATTATGTCTTAAAATGGGTCTCAGACATACTTAA
>NW_004567136.1:7691973-7710276 GCF_000260355.1 Condylura cristata | reverse complement strand
CCCCTGAGCCTCTGGCCTGTACCCCAGTTCTATATGCACAAATAAATAAATCTTAAAAAAAAAAGAGAGAGATCTCTTTCAGCTTAGTTCCCATTTCACCAGCAGAACTCTAGAAAACTTAGAAGATTGTGTTCTTGCTCTAGCAAGCAGAGGTTATCATGGTTCCTGGGGACTCCTATGTGCCTCTGTCATAGTGGGACAAGTAGCTCTCCCCAGGGAGTGCTAGGAGGGAAAGGAAAGCCAGGCATTCTCCGGCACAGGGCATGTGAGGTCTCTGCTGCCTGTGGACCAGATAGGTCCTTCAGCACTTTGTGTCTTGTCTCCTCACTGATTCCTCCTCTTCCTCTTTGCCCCCCATTGCCCAGCTGCTTCTGGAAAATATCTGGATTTGACCTCTTTCTGGCATACTTGTACCTGTTTCACTTCTTTTGGAGACCCCTTTTTCACCTCTTCCCATTCCTGATGCAACTTTCCTGTTTCCAGTCACTGGCCCACAGGTCTTGCCCACTTTTCACACCCCACTGGGGGCTAGGATTGGGGGTTCCCAGTGCTTCTTCCTCCCCGTTTCCATGACCTGTTTTATCCATTCTCATATATACCTGGTCCTGAACCCAGCCCAGCCAGGGCTTGAGCCCTCGTCCCCCTTTATCCCGGGAACATAGTGAATGTGATACACGTACAGAAGGAGGCTGATGGGACATTTTTCTCCTTTGGAGAAAATGAAACTACATAAATGACCTATAATAAACTTTATTCTTAAAATTGTTTATGAAAAGTAATAGGGTTTTTATGTGGAAAAGAAATTTAATAATGTTCTATTCCCAGTTATCTCATTTATCGAGAGATCTAGGTAGGTTAAGTAATTTTTCTATGGTCATGATCTAATATTGCAGCTGACATCATGGTAGATACAGAGTTAAATCTTCCAGAATAAAAATGTTGAATTATTCTAATTTTATGTGTTAATTTTACAGTGCACATTATATTAGTGCATGCTTATAGAAATTACAGTATTTTCTTTGCAATCCAGACTTAGGTCGCTCTCGAGAACTACAGTATGTATACGTGGATAACAACATTCACCTGAAAGGATTGCCATCCTATCTGTACAATAAAGTCATCGGGTGCAGCGGGTAAGGCTGACTTCAGAGCTTATTCTGCAGCTCAACTCTTTTGCCCACTTTGTTTCTTTTTTACTAGTTTAGTTCCTACTTCGTTACTGGTCCTGACATAACTCAGAAATAGATGAACTACTTTCAGTAATCCTGTTCAAGTTTGTCGATGGCCTTCATAATACTTCTAAATACTATTAGGAGCTAGGAATATTGGGCAAGCAATTCAGAGCATTATACTTGAGGTCACTTAGCAGTATGTTTTTATTATTTTCCAGTCAAAAGAAATATGAATCCATACATACCGTTATAAACTCAGTAGTCCCAGTCACCAAAACTGGAAGAATCAGTATTAATTTAATAGCTTTTCTTTCTGTGCATTCCATTGCAGTAACAGTTTTACTATAGTAACAGCCTTCATGTCTGGAATTTTACCAAGTGGAAATACTCAGAACTCAACAATTAAAACAGCCCTTCATGCAAATCATGATTCTAGCAACCGAAACAGATGTTTTGGTTAATGGGAAATGATAGGCTTTTATTTTCAGGCCTGCAGTAAGCTTTCCTTCTCAGTAAGACTTTTAGGAGAGAGTATGAGCTTCTCCTTCTATAGCCACTGTAAGGAGTGGCATGGGATTAGTATAGAATGCCCAGTCCAGAACCTGCTTTGCCCTGACCTCACTAACACATCTGAGGCTTCTTAACCAGTATGTTTGACTCTCTCCTTGTAATCCTCAACATCCTGCATGATAGTAGTTCATCCTCGCCCGGAAAAAAAAAAAGGATGATATGGTTGTACACAGAGCTCAGCCATTCCCCTGATGGCATAGCACTGGGGATGAGCGTGAGCAGTGATTACTCCAGAGAGGGCAGTAGTAGGAGCAGAGGTCTTCCCTTAGGAGATCTGCACAGTTGTTATCTTGGAAGAGTCCTTGATGAGTTCAGTGCCTAGATAGCTGATGAAATCAAGCCCAGGGGCGTGCTCCAGAACCTTCTGTGAAGCAGCGATAATAGAATGTGTAATAGGGTTTTTAGTTCAGTGATTTTTTTTACAGCTGATTATGTGACACCTGTGATACTCTTCAGTCATTACTCCTAATGACTTCTTAAGAATTCTCTCCTATTGACTAATTTTTCCAGTGGGTGAATAATCCCTCAAACACCAAGATACTTAGAATGATGCAGGCATATGCCAAGGCTGAAGGCAGTTTATCCTTCACCAAGGTCTTCTGAGACTGCTCTGAAAAGTGATTGAAATATGTACCAAAATTAAGGAATAAATTTTACTTAATATAAAATTTGAGCCTTCTAATTTGGTGTTTAGGAGTATTACTGACTGCCAGAAAGTTCTACTTGTGCAGAGTAGAGAGATTTTTTAATCTTTAATGTGGTACCTGGTAGAAGAGATAGTGAATTTTGAGTTTCAAATCTTTGAGAAAATAAACAGTTGTGTTCTTTATGACCTACTGTTGAAGTCACACACTGTCACTTCTGTTATACCTACTGATTACATAGGTCAACTCTATTCATTATGGGAGGTGATTATAGAAGGGAGTAAGCAAGAGGAGGAGAGGATGATGGGAACCATTCTGGAGGCTGGCAGTCACAGCTTCCTTTCATCCACTGCTCTTTTCCTCATGGAAAATTATGATTTTTATTTTGTCTGGGTCCTTCCTTATTATTACTCTAAGAGTAAATGTCTTCACTTATATATTTACCCAGAAAGAGAGGGGCCCTCCCATGTTAAACTTTCAGAAAGTAGTAATTGACATTTTTGCTTACTTAGAAGAATTTAAAGGCAAAGGTGATTCTATACTAGAGTTGTTTTTCTAATTATATGAGGGGGGAAATACAATCATTATATGAGAAAAATAAGCAACCAAGCCACTGGTTATTTTTCTTGTGCAAATGAGCAATTGTGACTGAGTCTGAGTACAAACTGGTTAATTGACTTGATTAAATGCTTAAAATAGTCATTCAAGGTAACAGAATTGTTTATATGTGAAATGCACTCAGAGTTCTGAGTTACACCCCAAAATAATAATTGAACTAAAAAAATGGATTTTAGTTCACAGTCCATTTTTATGGGGAAACTACCTACACACCCCAAACAAGAACTATTAGGTACTTATATCACACTTCTGTGGGGCAGGCTACAGATAAAATAACTATAGTGTAATTTGAACTCTCTCTCAAGATACAGTTTGTGGTTAGATTCCAGTGAAGTAATCAATTGCCTGCCAAAGCAAAATACCAAACAACTTTTAAGTTTTAGAGGAATATAACAGAATCCAGAGTCTTCACAATGTAACTCTTAAAATGTCCAGTATATAAGAGATATGCAAGACATATAAAAGTAAGAAATGTGACCCATACTCAAAGGAAAAGGCAATCAACAGAAATTAAGCTGCGACCACCCTAAATGTTGAAATCACCAGACAGGAATTTTAAGCAACTATTCTCAATGCAGTAAAGAAAAATAGGTTTACAATGACTAGAAAGACCAGAAAATAGAAACAACAAAAACAAATGGAAATTCTATAGTTGAAAAATACAATTTGTGATAAATAAAAAATTCACTTACATATATATTTTTGCATTTAATATGGGTAAGCAACCAATTATATACAAAACAAGAAAAATAGTGAACTGGAAGGCAGAAATAATCCATTCTGAAGAGCACCAAGAAAAAATGATTGAAAACAGAAATGAGCACAGTATCAGGGATGTTCCACACAATATTAACAAGTCTGTTATATGTGTCATTAGCATCCAAGAAGGATAACAGAGAATGAGGCAGCAGCACTAACAGAAATTTGAAGTAGTGTCCAAAAACTCCCAAATGAGATGAAAGCCATAATTTACATTTTCATGATACTCAGCAAACCTTCAACAGAATAAATTACAAAGAAAATCATGCCTAGGCAGAACTGCTGAAAACCAAAGATAAAAGAAAACCTTGAAAGCAACCAGTGAAATGACAAATTACATACAAAAGAAAAATTCTAAAGCCTGTTACCCTCTAATCAGAAATTTTGAAGGCCAGAAAACAGTGGTACAACATTTTTTAAAAACTGAAGAAAAAAAAAAAAGTCACCCTAGCAACCAGAGTGAGAGCTATGAACACTTTCTCAGATGGGACAAAGCATAGCCGTAAAGGAGGCTGTGCCTTTGGCTTAGTCCAGACTGTTTCTACCTGAGTGGCATGGTAGCTCTCCTCCGTATCTGTATCTCCCATTTACTTATTATCTTATTTTAAGATGAGACAAACTCTTTTTGCTAAGAAGAAAGGTGAATCTGGTAACAGTTCCTACACTAGTGAGCATGTGGATGACATAATGTACTTTCTAAAGGATAAACACTAGTTACTTGGGTGCATGCATTCAGTAAAGGAATTTAAGCTACTTCTTTACTTTTAACACATTGTTAGGTGGAGTGATAGATGTAAAAATGCATATGAATTAAATTGTCAAGTGACAAGCATGCTTAGGAGTGTCATCTCAGTGGCAAAATAATGTCACTACTCATTTAGCTTGGGAAAATGCCTGGTTTCTGCATCACTTCAGGTAGGAGAGATGGATATTGAGTCTCTGGTGAGGTCAAGGGATATCAGCCATGGCCAGTGGAAAAGGTTTTTGCTCACGTGAGTTCCTCCCCAACAGCAGCATTCTGAATGGCTGCAGCTCCTTCTCCAGTGCAGAGCGGGATTGAACAGAGGTATCATTCAAGTGGATTTAATTAGCTCTTTATATCCAGTGGCGAGGAGTAAGAACTGTTGCTAAAAGAATTGTCAAAGGTAAATTAGATCTTATGTACAACAAGGCTCCACTTACTTGTTAATGTGAACCTTTTCAGTCAGATACCTGTCTTTTTAATTATTGGAAATGAGGAGGAAGGAATTAGTGAAAATCTGGCTTTCAGTTTTCAAAACCTTTATTCATTACTCTGTCTAGTTAAATACTGTGGGGAGGGCCCTTCTAGAATTCATAGCAGCTGTTGAGGTACTAGGAGTATGAAGTAAACATTCACAAATGACTTGCTTGCTTTTCACCCTAAATTTCCACTGTTCTGTTTGTTCAAGGTTCTTATGCCACAGCATAGTTATTAAACTTGCATGCAAGTAATACTGTCTTACCATGGGCATTAGGGCCTATGGATTTTTGCTGTTTAGACTCTTGAGTTCTTGGTGCCTTGTCCTCATTCAAGTGCCTAGCAGCTGTAACTAGTTCCTCTCCCCTGAATCACCTCGAATGTCACCTCCTCAAGGAGACTTTCTTTGATTCTGCAGAGTTCTCAGTCCCCATGTGCTCTCCATTACACATTTACCTCTCTTGTTGGACTTCCACACTACAATGAGCCAATTCCAGGCCTACAGATGTTTACAGAATTGTGTGCTCATATGTATGGATAATAGACACCAAGTTGTCTATAGAGGCCTGATTCATAAAAGTCTCACACTGAAAGTAGCCCAGATGTCTACCAGTTACTACATAGCAATGAAATGAATAAAGTGCAGTGCACATAGCAACATGGGTGAACCCCTTTTCTGGGCAGAAAGAGGTAGACACAATACTTCATGCTGTTCAGAAAGGCAAAATCAAACTCTAGTATTAGAATTTGGAATAGTAGTTTTCACTAGGGTAGGGTTGTGCTTATTAGTAGGGCTGTGCAAAGTGTCCTTTTGACCTGATTGGGAAACTGACTGCATGAAATCAGTTGAATTCTAGATCAGATATTGACTCTGCTGTAAAATCTTCCTTAGTTCTCTGTCTTGGGTCAAGCTCTACCTTCTCTGACCCAGTAGAGCAATTATATTGTCATTGTTACACCTCCTAAGGGAAGAGGGCCATCTTTTTTCCTCTTGGTGTTTGTTTTTTTTGGTTTTTGTTTTTTTTCTCTTGGTTTTTTAATCTTCAGTATCTGGTGGTAGATAGCTGGTGTTCTGGAAGCATTTTCTGATGGAAGGTGGAATGAACAAAGGAACTTACAGCAAACACCCGAGCCAAGGGCTTCTGTTTACAGTCCTGTGACCTCTCAATTTTCACTTGCTTCTGGTTGATGTTAAAGAGATGGCCTCATGAGTCCTGAGAGCCAACGGTTATTAGCACCTGTTTGACAGCAGAGTAAAATAATTCAGTGGTCTCAGTTCTTTGATAGGGGATACACTATGACCAGACCCCAAATTTCCATTACGCTGCTGCTGAAGGAACCACAACACGTCTGCCTTTTGGTTATGAGTAGCTTCAGGGAATAGACTGCAACTTGACTTACTCGGTAGGCTACCTCAAAAATACTTCTGCACTAGTTACAGGAGGATCCAGTAAGGCTGTCTTCTACCATACACAATTGATTTGCTTGTAGAGTTTTCTTCTGCACAAAAATTATACCAAACCCAGGTACTGTAACTTCACAGAGTGGTTTTATTTTTCCTTTTCCTTTTGAAAATTCCAGTAAATATAACCAGAGCAATAAGTCAGGAAAAAGGCATACAACGAATCCAAATAGGGAAAGAAGTAAAACTATCCTTATTTGCAGATGATATGTTAATTTACATGGAAAACCCTAAAAACTCCACACAGGAACTAATTAAAACCATCAACCAGTTTAGCAAGGTAGCAGGATATAAAATCAACACACAAAAGTCAGAGGCTTTCCTATACACAAACAACCAATCAGAAGAAACAGAAATAAAAAAAAAAACCAACCATTCCCTTTTCAATTAAAACAAAAAGAATCAAATACCTGGGGGTCAACCTAACAAAAGAGGTAAAAGACCTTTACAAAGAAAATTACGAAACACTGTTAAAAGAAATACATGAAATGGAAAGACATCCCTTGCTCATGGATCGGGAGAATTAACATCATCAAAATCAGTTTTAATGCCATCCCAATAAAAATCTCAATGACATTCTTCAAAGAAATAGAAAAAATATTGATGAGTTTCATATGGAACAACAAAAGACCTCGAATAGGCAAAACCCTCATGTCTTAAAAAAAAACAGAATGGAGGCATTATAATCCTAGACTTCAAGCTATACTACAAAGCCATAATAATCAAAACTGCATGGTACTAGAACAAGAATAGACATACAGACCAGTGGATTCTAATAGAAAACCCAGAAATAAACCCACAAGTTTATGGACAGCTAATTTTTGACAAAGGAGCAAAGAAGATACAATGGAAATACAAAAGAAAGTTTGTTCAGCAAATGGTGCTAGGAGAACTGGGAGGCTATATGCAAAAAAATGAAACTAGATCACTACCTCACTCCATATACAAAAATCACCTCGAAGTTGATTAAAGACCTAGACATTAGACAGGAAATCATAAAATACCTGGAAGCAAAGATGGGCCAAACACTACACGACATACACTTCAGCAACATCTTTAAAGACAGAGCAGCCAAAGCCACAATAGTGAAGGCAAGGATAAATAGATGGGACTACATCTAGTTAAAGAGCTTCTGTACAGCAAAAGAGACATTACAAAAAAACAAACAGCCCACTAATTGGGAAAAAAAGTTCTCATACAAAACTAGTGATAAAGGATTGATCACAAAAATATATGGAGAACTGATGAAACTCAACAAAAATAAACAACCCCATTAAAAAAATGGGCAGAAGAGCTAAAAAGACACTTGTCCAAAGAGGAAATGCAGATGGCCAACAAACATATGAAAAAATGTTCAATATCACTCATAATAAGGGAGATGCAAATTAAAACCACAATGAGATACCACCTCACCCCAGTGAGAATGGCACATCTTCAAACAACTAGCAACAACAAATGTTGGCGAGGATGTGGAGAAAAAGGAACTCTTACTGCTGGTGGAAAACTGACACTATGGAAAACTGTTTGGAAGTTCCTCAAACTGCTAAACATGGAGCTTCCCTACGACCCAGCAATCCCACTCCTAGGTATCTACCCAAAAGACACAAAAACACTGATTCAAAAAGATACCTGTACCCCCATGTTTATTGCTGCTTTATTTACAATTGGAAAAACATGGAAGCAACCCACATGCCCAAAAGTAGATGACTGGATAAAAAAGATGTGGTACATATACACAATGGAATATTACTCAGCAACCAAAAATAAATAAATAAATAAACATACCTTTTGCAGCAACTTGGATAGAGCTGGAAAAGATCATGCTTAGTGAGATAAGCCAGAAAGTAAAAAAAAAAATTCCTCATAGGAGGAATATAATGGACCAGGTGAAAAATAATAAGAATAAACAGCCATATACCAGAGACATTTTGTGGGGGTGGAGTGGGGAATGGGATCATAAACGGGGGGAGGGGGGGAGGAAGTGCACAGGACCATGGTGATGTCACACAGGTGACTTGGTGATGGGAAACCCACGGGGATTACAATTGAGATGAAAAAAAAAAAGTACAAAACGATGTAAAAATAAACTATTACATAAAATTCCAATGAATATAAACTTGGAGCTAATAAGTGAGGATAAATAGAGCTTACAAAGCAAATTGTATAGATCCTATCAAGGAAAGTTCCTTCAAAGTCTGCCCATGCTGGGAGTGACTAGACTTCAGCAGTGATTTAGCTGAGTTCCAACTGGTGAGTTTAGATTTCTGTGCCAGGTTTTACTGAGGAACCCAGGATGGCATCTGTTCATTTTGAAAAGATCTCTAGCAACTCAGCAGTGTCTTATAACTTTAAACATATACTTTGGTTAATATGTTTTCATTGGGGCACTACATAGGCGCACACGTAGATTTCCTTTGTGCTAACCCTCTGATTCTGTCTTTCTGCAGCTGTGGTGCTCCCATTCAGGTTTCTGAGGTGAAGCTGCTTTCTTTTTCATCAGGGCAATTAACTGTTTTCCTCCCAGCTGAGGTGAAGGCCATTGGGACAGAGAATGACCATGTCCTCCCCTTGCAAGAGCTGGCTATGAGGAGCCTACATCACACCTACCACCGTTTTCTAAAAGGTACACAGGACTTTTACTTTTCTGCCTCCAATTCAGTGAACATAGAAATTGTGCTTTATGGTGCCTGTTTTGGTTTTCAGTTTTTCTTACTTTGGTAAAATATTAACAACATAAAATTTACCATTGAAAACCATTTTTATTGAGGTATAGTAGACATTGATGTCTGGCACAAAGTTAAATTGTTTTTACAGACAACTACAATTCACCCACATGTATATCATGTTTTTCTAAATGGCTGTCGCTAAGTCTGGATAAGCAGGGGGCATGTGTGTCCCATCCAGAGATAAGTCAGTGATGTTTGTGCTTCATTCACCTCTTGAGAATGTCTCTCTGCTAGATGTTTGCCCTCAGCAGCAACTCTGGGAACATTGTGCACTCAAGATGGCCGGGGCACTGGGGGATTTTCCTTTAAAGCTCTCTTTTGTGTAGTGCAGATGTAGCTGAGAGGGAAGCATCCTATTTTTATTAACCATAGCTCATGGGAGTAAGACAAGAAAAAGCTGGGTTTCTTTATGTTTCAGCTTCGTTGATTTCTTTGTTTACACTTTGCATTTTTTTCAGTAAATGTAGTTTAGCTTGATTGCTAATAAATGTCTAATAGATTTAGGAAGAATGTAATAAAAGGCAGTTTATTCTTCAGTCCTGGTTCTGTTTTTGTTTTCTACTATTATTTACAAACCCTCTCTAGTTATAGCTGATACTTGTTCCTGGAGAACACTTGATTTTCTCTTTCCTTGCCTCTCAGAGCTTCAGTGTCGCTATGGATGCTCTTAAAGAATAGTTTTAGGTTTTCTCAGCATCCAAAATGTAAAAAGCATCCTTCATTTCCAAATAATGTTATGCCTTGTTAGATTTGCATTTAAAGATGATCAGAAAACAGTATTTTCAACATGCAGTACTTTCAACAGAACTAATTTTGTAAGAAAAGAAAGATTTTAAGAAGCCTCATATAAGAAATTCTCATGTTTCATTTGTGTGTGCTTTTCTTCTGTGTTCCAGATTTGAACTTTCTGTCTCCAATCTCCTTACCCAGAAGTCTCCTGGAACTGCTGCACTGTCCCCTGGGGCACTGTCACCGCTGCAGCGAGCCCATGTTTACGATCGTCTACCCCAAGCTCTTTCCCCTGAGAGAGACACCAATGGCAGGGCTACACCAGGGGTAATCATGCCTAAGTGGGCACCAGGGCTTACACCTGGTGAGGGTGGGCATGCGGGGAGGGCTGAAGGACACTCTTGAAGGCATTGGCAAGTCAGTAGCCTCCCAGGGCCATGGGCCGTCTCCTGAGATGCGGCTAAATGATGCAGATGCCCGCCTAGGAGCTCTGACTTCCCCTGTAGTAGTTACTTTTGGGGCCTGTAGTGTGCGGTTTGTACATATTGTAGTGCCAGGATGGCACAGGGCAGGCTCTCTGTGGACCTGGCAGAAGGGTAAAGGAGAAGTCCTGGAGCCCTCAAAGGCTTTTTCAGGCTTTTAATGGTCTTTCTACACCATTTGCAATGAGGCGACAAGGCGCAGGCAGTCATGGGGGTCGGTGGCATTCTTTTGCGGTCTCTTAGCTAGTCTCTGCTGCACGGCCTTCTGTAGCCCCAGGCCTCTGCCACCCTCATAGGCTCAGTCTCCCAGCTCAGGTGCGCCCACTTATGGACACCCACACCATATTACAGGTGCCCACCATCGGGCATGCGTAGAAGGCAGCAGGTGTTAGTCATGGGTTGCTAATGGCGGGAGAGTGGGAAGAACTTGGTAACTTCCATTTACCTTACAATATATGTCATTTAGAGCAGCTTACTCTTTGTAGGCGTGCGCTCCTGCTCTTCCCTAGTCACAGCAGTCTTCAGGCAATAAGGAATGTGCAGACAGAGTCTGTGATGTGTTAGGACTAGAGCCTGCTAGGCACTGGGCATTGCTAACGGAGCGTGTGTGGCTGAACTGTGTGTGCCTGTTTCTGGTTTCAATTTCTTCCTCTTCCAAATGGCATTCTCTTGCCACTCTCTTTGCTTGGCACAATGCCTTGAATTTCCTAAGAATGTTCACTAAGTAAACCCCCCATACTGATAGTTAAAAAAAAGATCACCAGACAATTAAAAATAGGACATCAAATGAGAAATCTCCCATTAGCACAACCTTAGCTTATAAATTTTCTAAATTTAGGATTGTCAAAATTCATGTTTTTCAAAGTTAAAAAAAGCACTAAAATACCTCACTTATCCATCAAACGTGGCATTTGGGGTTTGAAGGGTTTTTTTTTTTTTTCCCAGACAACTGAAGCTTGTTACTCCTATTTCATGACAAGGAGCTTTTCTTTCCTAATCATTTTTGTAGAAACAGTCTGAGGATTCACTTTGCTTCCTTCATTTTCTGTCCCGGCCTGGCAGGCAGCAGGTGCAGTTCAGAACAGGGCTGTGTACCTGGCGCGTGATGGTCGACCACAGCGCAGTCATCACTCGCCACTCCCTGCTAGAACTGTGTTTCTCTTTTTCATGCCCTAACTAATCCTACGTCCAATTCCTGTTTCATCTTCCTGTATTTTTAATGTTATCAAATCACCAAATTAGTGGAATCCCACTTAAATTAAAAAGGTTTGATTCAGAGTCTGACTATTATATCACATGAGTGAAATCAACAAATTAAATAGACACGTCTGTGAGAAGCAGTAGGACAGGGTGGTCAGTAGATTGATCTGGCTCTGACTCCTCTCTCTGGGACGCCGTGGGTAGATTACCTAATATCTCTGAGCATCACCTTTTCATCAGTAACATGAGGATAATAATGATACTCACTTAACAAAGTCATCATGGGGATTAACTGAGATGAGCCATCTAAAGAGCCAAGGATGTGCCTGGTGTGAAATAAACACTAAGTAAATGTTAACTGTTATCAATTTTAGTAGCGCACTGATTCGTCTGTTTCTGTGTGCCGGTGTGTGTGTGTAGCAAATGATCTTCATATTAGCAAGATGTAACAGGAAACTCTTACCTAATTCATTCAACTATAGTAAAATCCTTATGCATTGTTATCACACAATTTCCTATAGAAGACATTTCCTTACTGCAAATCTGAAAATCAAAATAAAACAATATGGTCAGGATGCTCTGTTAGTAGCTGATAAAACTTTAACTTCCTATTTAAATAGCTAAGTTTTCCTTTTATCATGGCAATTTATTTGTGAAAAATAAGTATATCTTTCAAATGAGATCATTTTGTTATCTTTATATGAGCAACTTATTTAGTATTTATGCTTTCCATTTAGTGCTACTTAATTTCTTTGCTGCACCCTAGAAATTCAATGAGAACAATTTTATACTGTTTCGGAACTTACATATAATAGTATTAGTTTAATAAAATGAGTATGTCAAGTACACAGGACTTAAACAGTGCCCTTTTGTTGAGCTTCGCCAGGAGTGCCTGTGTTTATGACCAACACGAAATGCCAAGATGTAAACATGGCTTCCGTGGTGAGTTAATATTAGGGCCTGAAAATGAGTTTGTGGCTCTCATGTGGTCCACCAGATTATGCTCCTTCTCATGTTGCTATGGAGACTATTAAAAGCATTGACTTCAGTTCTTTCCTTTGTAACTAAAAATCAAATACTTATATTTCAGTAGCTTATTACTGAAAATAAAATCAATATTTTTAATATTGTATGTTCTAAAAGGTCTTGATAAAGTATGTTTGTCTTATAGTTATTCAATTCAGTTTGTATTCTTTGTCATAAAATAATGCGTCATATTAGTCAATGTCTAAATTAATGTGGACATCTGGCTTTATTTTAAAAGGAACATATTGAATATTCTAAAATACCAAGTCCCTAACAAGTGTTAGTTCTAACCTAAATTTACTACAGAGTGAAATAAAAGAAATAAAAGGAAATTTACAGTATTTTGCATAAGTAATAAATATCCAATTCTTCAATATTTAGAGCAGAGAAGAATGGCAAGTAAGTTCTTAACTTTCAATCCTATAGGCATAGCAAATTTTCATTCCCCAAAATTACTGTTCACTTATAAAGTGGAGACTATAACTTAGAAAGTTATTTGTTAGTAGAGTACATGTTTCTGGTTTTTTGCAAGCATGTATGATTCTCACAAGTTCTGTATTTCCTAATAGAAAATCAGGCTGCCCAAGGTTTTTCAGGAGTATTGTATTCATTGACTGTGGACACTAGATGTTGTGTGTGTGTGTGTGTGTGTGTGTAAATGTTTAAGAAGTTGGCTCATATGATTGTTGTAACTGGCAATTCCAAAGCCATAGGACAGACCATCGGACAATTCAGAAGAGGTAACTGCTGCAATTGTGAATCTATATTCCCCAGGGTGGAAGTCTGGAAAATCGGGGTGTGAAGTCCTGCTGCTTTTTCACTCTTAAGGCCTTTGTCTGATTGGATGAGGCCCACCCACAGGATAAAGAGTGATCCATTTTACCCACACCTCATTGATTTAAATCTTAACACACCAAAAAAAAAAAAAAAAAACACTTCACAGCAACATGTAAACGGGTTTTAAACTCCATAGCTAGGCACCTTGGCATACCCAGGTTGACACACAGGCATTCAAAAGAGGCCTTTTATGTCACCATGGCATGTTGAGCTAGAAATTGCAAGTGGCCCAAGGTCCCAATGGTTTTTCCATGTTGCTAGGTTAAGTTTTAGCCATAACATATACCATACTTTACATGGATGTTGATGTGGTTCCATCTCTTCTCTGGTGCACTCAGGGCCTGGTTTGGAATGGAAAGATCTGGCTTTAGGGGTCAGGAGATCCATCTTGGAAATTGAGCTGTACAGTGTGGTAATATAGGTACTATTATTAGACTGAACCATGAATCATATGCCTCAGCAGTTCCATGTGGTTCAACATAAAACAATCCCCACTGAACTGGTTTGAGGAATGTGGGGGGCAGGGGGAGCGGGTGGAAAAGGGGGGTGTCTGGAACTGAGGCACAGGACAATTAAAAACTGGGCCAAGGTCTCAGCACAGCTGGGATTTGGACCTCAGCTGTCTTATTCCAAATCTGTGTTTTAGTCACTATGCTGCAATTAGCTTCTAAGCAGATCACTATAGAGCTTGATGAAATTTAAAATTGTACTCATAGTACAAAATGAACACGATAAACTTGAAATATATGGTGTGTGTATATATATATATATATATATATATATATATATGTTTAACAGCAGGTCCTGGAATAACATCCTTTTGTTCATCATTGTTTTATTGTAAAGTTGATGAAGAAAAAATAATCCTAGCTAATATCAAACAAAATGTTATTCAAGGATCTGGTTTCATCATACCTCATTTTGCTTAAAGTTACAGTTTCCAAGAATGTATGAGTGACATTAAGTGGGGACTTACTATATGTACACACACGCACACACTTGCACACATGTGTCTCTATATACTATACAATCGTTTGAATTCTTTCTGGCCAGGGATGGAACCGTGCTGCTGTGCCTGCGGATAACTTCATAGTAAGCCCTTGCACTACCAGGGAGGCCCAAAAATGTAGTTTTATAAATACACAAGACAATAATTTGAAAAAGGAAATTTTAAATCTTTTGCCTAGAACTTTATACAAATTAGGAAAGATTCTTGTAGGAAAAAAAAAAAAAATATGTTCCATTGGATCACTTCTCTCTCCTTTGATTAAGCTCATGTGTAGTGCCTGTTCTTACCCATGTAATACTAATACATCGTCTAGGACCTTGCTCTATCTACTCCATGCATGCACCGAGTATTGCTGTACTTCTAAGAATGGTGCTCACACCCCTTTTTTTTGAGGGGGGGGGTCGTGAGGGAAGAGGAAAGAAAAAATGAAAAGAAAGTATTCCATTACTTTCAAAATAGTCCAGAAGAGCTCAACCACTCGTTTAGTAATATATCCAGTCACTTAGATTGGCAATGGACCTGGATCTCATCTACTGCAGAGGGCACTCTGTAGTCAGGACTCTTTCAAGCTCAGTTATGGAGCATGGCACTTTCAGGAATTCTCCTTGGTCTTTCAGGCCAGTGTGACTGCCTGAGAGGGCTAGGTGTTTGGGTTATTGTTTTGCTTTGAGACTGAAACCCATAGAATAGAGACCTGTTCACCAGTGGGTGTGCACACCTCTCCTGTTTCATGGTTCCCCTTTATCTTGCAAAAATTTCTAATACTCCCTTCTCTGATTCAGCAGTAACATTTCATTTTTAAATCATACTTTATTTGACTCTCATCTATTTAAATTACTGATGAAATACTGTATATTTGCTTACCCTTGCTTTGTGTGGATGTTAATTCTAATATAAATAAGACTAATATTATTTGCATAATTTTGGGGGGGATTTTTTTTTTCCCTTCAGCAAAAGGTACTCTCTTATTGGGACTTACAAAGTCTTGCACAGGTAATGAATATTTTAGTAAATTTAAGCCATGTTTCCTTCCCTGTTTCTTCTTTTCTCCTATCACTCAGTAGTCTTGGGGTGACCATCTCGTATGCCTCACACTGCCTGATACTACTTTTCCTTTATACCACAGTCCCCAAGTCTAGGGCAAGAACAGATCCACAGGAGATAGTTGGGAATGCTTAAGGTGGTTTTGGTTCTGCACATAGTGTAACCATGAGTGACAGTCACTATTAACATAAATTTTAACAATCACATACAATAGAGCATTACCCAGTTCTCCCATAATTAATGTGTACACAGGATTGGGATTCATATTATCAACTTGAATTATTTTTTTCTGGTTTGACTTTCTGTATGAGTTAAAAATATTATTTTTGGGTTTTTTTGTTTTTTTTTTTTTAAGATTTATTTATTTGTTCATACAGAACTGGGGTACAGGCCAGAGGCTCAGGGGCAGCGAGAGGTTCACCAGAGACAGAGTGGGGAGCAGAACAGGCAGATCGACGAAGTACACTGCTGAGGGGAGCAGCGGGCGGGTCAGGAGAGGTCTGCCACGCCATGTGGTCACCTCCAGGGGCAGGCGGGAATCGAACTCATGAGGAAGTGGCTTTAGCTTCTCAGTGCTGTGCTTTAACCCGCTGCACCACCAGGGAGGGCCTTATTTTTGTTTTTAATCAGAAAACACACTTGCAAAGAAAATCCCACATTTCTTATGATTTTTGTGGGCTCCAATATGTGCCAACAACATTGTGATTTGTGTTTTTAAGAATGGTATTTCTGTATTTAAAACAAGCTAAAATGCTCTTTCGTCTGCTTTGCCTGTAAATATGCTCCTGATTCTTAAGCAACAAATGTCATGTCTGATGTTCTCTGTGCAGTTTACCAGCATCTTTTTTCTAGCTGTAGAGTCTATTGCTCGGCTCATTTTCTCCCCTAAAGCTGTCATATCTCTAGTGCCGCAGATCTGGGATTTAAATATATAAACCAACACAAATGTACTATTAAGGCAAATAAACCTGTTGATGTACTTATAGTAACGTAGATCACTAATACAACAAGTAGATAAAATCTTAGTAAATGAGTCTTCCAGAAATAAGTAAGTTCATAGATTTGGGATTTCTTTGTGACATCTGATGCCTCCTGGTTACCCCACCTGCCCCCTGAATGACTTAAAGAATTAGCAATCTGCGTGAAATCACGCACCTTTAAGGAATTGGATTCTTTTACTTGTAACCTTTATTTTTAAAAGTTGAGTGGTTATGGTATGAAATGTGTTCCTACTAGGAATGATTTTTCATTTAATCTTTAAAACTGTTGAATTTACTTCAGAAATGTACTTGTTACTTAAGACCATGTTGTACAAGTTTCATTTCAGTAGTGATGTATACAAATGTGTTCATTCTGGTGCTGCATATTATCTGACCTATACTTTTAGTCAGCCTAATTTTTTTTTTAAGATTTATTTATTTATTCATACAGAACTGGGGTACAGGCCAGAGATGTGGAAGGTGATAGGATTCACCAGAGACAGAGTGGGGAGCAGAACAGGCAGATGATCAAAGAATACTGCTGAGGGGAGCAGCGGGCGGGTCAGGAGAGGTCTGCCGCGCCATGTGGTCACCTTCGGGGCAGGCGGGAATCAACTCATGCGGAAGTGGCTTTAGCTTCTCAGTACAGTGCTTTAACCCGCTGCGCCACCAGGGAGGGCCAGCCTAAATTTTTTTTAATTAATATAATACAAAGCATTAAGAACTGAAAATTTACATAATTTCCTGAGATAACAAGAGCTCATCAGTCTTTTCATTTTCTTACAGTTGTACTATGCAAAGCAGTTTTTGTTTTTCAACTCAAAAACTTATCCATTTGAATTTTATAGTGTTTTTATGCCCTGAGACACAAACATGTGTCTTTCTCCATCCTCATGTTTCTTTGCTACTTTCTCTATTCCTCTCCATTGATCTGAGTCTATCAGGCAATGCTAAGCGGTCATGATTACTGTTGTTAATAGTAGTGTTATTTCTACTTCAATCTTCTCTTTCAAGATGTTTGACTTGAAAGAGTCTTGGCTCTCTGCTTTTGAATATCAATGTTAGAATCGGTTATCTAAGTTCACAATTTTATGAGTATGAAGTTGTTTATAGTATTCCCTTAAATCATTTTACTGCTTTCATGATCTATTGTGATAGATCATCTTTTACAATTCTTATGTTAATTAGTATCTTCTCTCTTCTTTGTCAGTCTTCCTAAAGATTTATGATTTTATTGACCTTGATACTACTGAAGTTTTAGATTTAGTTGGTTTTTGCCAATCATTTTCTTCCTTCTGTTTGTTATGGGTCTGTTTCCCTCCTTTTAAGGTTGATAAGGTAGGTTAAGTTATTGATTTGATACCTTTCATCCTTTGTAATATAAATGTTTAGTACTGTAAATTTCTCTCTCAACACTGCTTTACTGTGTCTCAAAAATTTTGCTATGTTGTAATTCATTTTTGTCAGTTTGTATATGTTTTCATATCTTTCCATATCTTCTTTACTCCATGGGAAAATGACTATTTAATTGTGGGTCAATGGAAAGTCAAGCTGTTTTGTTTTATTTCCATGTTTGGAGATTTTTCTGCTATTCTTCCTAGTTTGCTTCCTTTTTGGATAGAGAACACACTATCAGATTTTATTTAGACTTAAATTTTTCTTTTTTTTTCTCCAGCTTCCTACTGGAAACATAGGTTATTGGTTTCGAAGCTTCTTTTTTAATACATTTGTTATAAATTTCCTTTTTGTACTGTTTTTGCTGTAGTCCATGATTTTCTGATCAGTTTTATTTATTTTCATTTAGTTCAAAATATTTTTTTTTAAAG
>NW_004567136.1:7632038-7689968 GCF_000260355.1 Condylura cristata | reverse complement strand
TTTTTTTTTTTTTGTTATTTATCTTGCTTGGTATTGTTAAAATTCTGGATTTGTCATTTTAGTAAGCTTATCTATTATTCAATTATTTTTCAGCTCCATTCTCTCTTCTAGTATTCCAGTTATCCATATGTTACACCTTCAGAATTGTTTCACTGATCTTAGATTTCTTCCTTTCTTTAACTCCTTGTATTAATGATTCCAATGTCTGTCATATCTGAGCTTGGTTCTGGTTTTCCCTCATCTCTTCAGCATGTGCTTTTCTTGCCTTTTGACATATGCTGATCTATTTTTCTTTTTGTGTTTGAAAGCTGGGTATGTCTTACTGGGTAGAAACAACTAAGGGTTTTTTTTTTAATGTTCATCTGGCTAGGCATTGGGCTGCATTTAATGTTCATTGTGGTGTAGGTGCCAGGGACTTTAAATCCAAATGCAAATTCCTTTAGTGTTCTTGTTTTATTCTTTTTGCTTGATTTTGGGTCTGTGTACTCCTCCTTAGTGAGTCTGCACTTTGCAGCTCTTTTATCTGTAGCCCAGTGTTGTTATATTGGACTTCACTTACTCTGACAGAAAGAAATGAAGGGAAGTGTTCTGAAATTCTGAGTTTATCTTAGTATTTTAGCAGGCCAGCCTGTGCTTTTGGGCTCCATAAATCTTCTTGTGTTACATAGTTTGTTTCTCCCTTATGAGTGAGATGGACTACATCTCATCTCAAAGGCAAAAACTGGATTAAGGGGTGGGGAAAATATAAAACAATCAGTATAGGGGGTCATGTGAAATCAACAGTAGACTGTTCTCTCTTCACCAGAGAATAACACTTCTTGTGGGGAAACAGGCTATATAATAGTAATAGCTGGGACTGTCCCAAGAGAAGCAAAGGGCTCATGATTCCCGTGTGATGGTGCCTAAATGGGAGTTCGCAAAAGAATTCATCTGCTGTGTAGGAAGAAGACCTTCAAAGCATATTGTTCAGATCCTGAAATTACCTTAAAGCAATCTGTACAAATATAGTTGAAGGATAAATTCCTTAAATTATATTTTTTAAGCTCTTCCGTGTAAATATACTAGCTAAATTTTGGACATTTTCTGTTATATGATTTTTATAATGTGCCTCAAATTCTGTAGTTGCTCTATTAATTCTAATAAGCAGAATCCAGAACATAATGTAGAAAAGACATATTCCTCAGTGGCTAACTTTAGGGATATCCTGTCATCTAAAAACTGCCAGTAAAACACACAGACCTCACCTGATTCCAGTGCCCAAATTTAAAAGGAAATTTACATTTCTCTTTTATATACTTTGTTAACTATACCTGGTCCTTCATCCTAACAAAGAAAAAGACTGTCTATAATAGAAAGAATCCTTGGACTTTAAACTTGAAATCACTGTGTTTCTCTCCTCTCTCCCCTTCTAGGAGGACGACTGTTAGTTTTGTGGCTTACTGCTGCTCCACCCAGTGTCTGCAGACTTTTGACCTACTAAGCTGACAGACATCGAGAGCCCCAGGAGTGCTGCCAGCTTGATGTGCAGCCGCCTGCCGAGGTGCACTGTGCAGGGGTCAGGAGGGTCCCGACCCAGACCAGCAGCCAGCCGTCCCGTCACGTGCTGCCAGACACCAGGACTGCAGAACTCTGGCGATGTCATGACTGAGCTGCAGAGCTGAAACACCCCCCTTCCCCCAAGTTGGAATATATCCTCCCCAAATTAAAGCCCATTTGTCCTCTGTGTTTCCTTTATGTGTGCATGTCCCATACGCAAACTGTTTAGTTGGATTTGCTCTCCAAATCTAATTTAAAGCAAGTTTGAATTCCCCAAAGACTATAATTTGATAATATAATCAAATTAACTTCTGAACACATACCTTCAACGATACTTCCACTCTTCTCCTCTCTCTTTTCCCCCCAGAGAGTTATTTCCCCAGAGATTGTTCTCCTTATTTTTAATGAATTCAGGGAACTCAGTGGCCTCAGCAGTATTGAGGAACGGGGTGCCTGAGTGGGCGCAGAAGTCACACCCAGCCTGTTCCCTGAGGGTCCGAGCCCCCCCCTCGACAGTGACAGTCTTGTTTGACTTTTGCAACGTATTACGAGATGTTTGTGAAGGGTTTTTAAAATAAAATGTAGATTGTAAATGAAATATACGCTTATTTTAAAAGTCTTTACAGAAAATAATTTTTGAAATGTGTTCTTTCCTGATGAGACATTGTATATGAGAAGAGTTTGAAGAACTTGTGAGGCTTTAAAAATACCTAATTGTTTTGTTCGTAGCTTTAAAGCTGTTCTGGATAACAAAGGAGACAACACATGTCCCCTGTCTCGTTAACGGGCTGACGAGAGGAGTTACGTTAGCACACCTGGCCCAGCCCTGCAGCTGGTGCTCCTCAGGCGGTGTGCGTCAGCCTGTGGACATTTACTTAAACACCTGCTGCATGAGATTATCTGCGTTTTGAGCCTGGTTTCTTATGTACTAACACAGTTTTATCCACGTCCACTGAGAAAATACAGAAAAAGCAGGTCCAAATCCAGCCCTCGACTTCTGTGATAAAAAGACCATAAATGGAAAGTCTGTGGGTTACACTTGGACAGAAAAAATGCTCTTAATGAAGGAGTCACATATTTGCTCTTCCTTTGAGAGGATGGCATTTTCATGTTGCTTTGCTGCCAGATGTTCATCTAATTGCTGTGAAAGTTTTTTTTATTTTTAAATGGTAGCGTTTTCTGTAAAGCAGGACAAAAAGGAGAACCAAGAAAACTTTGCTTGGTAGGAAAATTATTTCAAAGAAACTCGGACTTGTCAAAACTTTGGTTTGTGGAATTTTATTAGCTGCCCTAAATCTGTAATGGGAGGCTAACAATCCTCCAGTGGCTGACGACTGTGATCTTTCCGCAGTCACACCGCCTGCTGTCCGGGAAGCAGACTGCCCACGTGCGGTGGGAAAGGCAGAGCCGTGCAGGCCCTCCAGCTGTATTCTCGCTCTTCTCCTCCCCTGGCCCTTTCATAGCTTGGCCTGTTCAGCCTTAACACTTCAAAGGCTTGTAGCATAATAGGAACTGAAGATCTATATCAGAATATAACCCCTCTTTCATCCTTTGGGATAATTGACGTTTTCGCGTAACCTCTACATGTATATAAGTTGGCAGGTGAAAAAATGTGGCCTGAAACTTCACAAGTGTAATTCAGGCCGAAGTGGCTGTTGCCTAGCATTTAAATGACAGTAAACGTATCGCAACATTTTTCTATTTCACCTTCTACAATCATCTCTCTTCAAATATCAGTGCTGACCTGATATTTCAGGATTCTCATTGAGATAGGGATAGGTAATAACGTGCGTTTTAACTCCTTTGACGTTTTACAAAGACTTACAATCTTAAGAATCCTCTCTGTGCCTACAATTAACTATCATTCCTTGAACACCAACAGCAGCCTGCACAGATGCCCTGAGGCCACCACAGACAGCCTCAGTCTTGGTGCAGCACCCAGCTCAGTTGATGAGCTTAATTTGAACTTCCCTGGTGGTGGGCATTTAAAAAACTTCTATATTGGATTCACCAGTGTCATTCTTAATTTTCTAATATTAATAAGGAATGTGATAGACTAGAGAAAATTTGCCCAGATGCTGTGTGCTTGAATTGTGTCCAGAGCTTTACAGAAGAGCTAGTTCTAAAGTTACTACAAATGTTTTCTTGAGCAACAGTTACACGAGGTAGCGAAATATTTCACCCAGCTGTAGTAGTTTAAAACAAGCCACTGGGAAAATACAGTCAGGTAAGTTGAGACCAAGAATCTGATGTGTGGCTAATGGGGAACTTTGAAATCCAAGAAACTGATGTTGAGCATCAGTCTTCCGTGGTGAGAGAGTTCCATCTAAGTGGTTACCCTGGCATTTTTCTTCAGAATGCCTAATTGCTATCAGAAAAACTCCAGTTATATAACATTGTGTAGATGAAATGCTACATCTTCTGTGAATGAAAAAAATATTTTGAGCATACTTAAAAAACTTTAAAGATGAATGATGAACACACAAAAGAGAGGAAAAGAAGGTTAACTGGTTAACAGAGTAGAGTGATGGGCACCTTTGCTGTTACTCACTTCTGGAGAAGGGAGGTTTACATGACACATCTTTTGTTAAGATACTCAGCACTCACCAGAACCTTTCACACACTGACTTATCTGACTCGTTTAACCTACATCTCACTTTTCTTCCACATTTAGCATTTTCTTCCATTTTTATAGCATTAAAAATTAAAAAGACTTCTGAGAATTTGCATATAGTTTTCCCTACAATAAACACCTATTTTGTATTGCCTGGGAATATTTCAAAGCAAATTTAGTGGTGAAACAAAATTTCTTCTTCCTGAATTGAAAAAATCAGACACTTCAGTCTTTACTGTAGAAGGTGTAGACATGATACATTGCTTCAAAAGAAATTAAAACTTTCAGATGATTTATGAACATGGATTCCTAGCTGGGCCAGCATTAGTGCAACCTGATGTAACTGAATATTGAGATCTAAATTCATTTCACAGACTTTAAACACAGTGTCTTCAGGAATCTTATTTTAAAATGTATCCTTACATAACCCTAGCCATTTTATCATGCTCTTAACTACTTTTCTGGCTTCCACAGACACCTGCTTTTTCCCAGTGAGAATCTCCTGTGCATTTCCCCAGGAATTCAGTGAACATCTTGTCTTAAACAAGGGGTTTCTGTAAAATGTGTGTTCTTGAAAGCAACTCCATTTCTACCTAAAAAAGCATAGAAGTCTCACCTCCCTAGCCAGGTAGACCCTCTTGGTGTCACCTGAAAACGGTCCAAGTGTCTCGACAAGGAGTGCACCACAGATGAGTGACATCATCCTGGGGAAGGAAACATGACCTCACAGGGTGTTCCCGGGAGCAGGATTCGGCCTTGGACTGCACAGACAGAAAAGCACCGGCAGCCATGGTGGTGCTGGGTGGGGGTGCAGCCTTTGGAGATGGTTCCTGTGAGGTTTGCCGGTGTTGGTCACATTTCATTTTTTCACCTTACAGTAGAGTGTGGATTATACTTGCTACCTGTGTTACAGTTTCTATCAGATCTTAAGACTATAATCAATATTTCCCTCTTTTTGTTGGTATAATGAAGGGATTTTCTGAAACTCCATCTGCTAGGAAGTTATGGCAACACTCACTTGAGATATTTTCTAAAGCTCCAGTTTGATGGTTCTTGTAACCACCACTTTTATAGCCTAGCTGAGCTTGAACTATGTGAATGCTTAGAAATGTTGACGGTGGTGACGTCATTCTTTAACCAAATTTATTTTGTTTTTGTTTTTTAAAAGACCATTAAATGCTTAAAGCCAGCAGATGTGATGGAATAAGGACTTCCTAAGATTCTTCTCTCCATAAAAAACAAGAAAATTGATTAAAACAGCTTTTTTCAAAGTTCTGAAAATTAACCACAGGTTTGCAGCAAACCAGAGTATTATGTGAATGAAGCTCAGAACAGTGAGCTTTGTGACAGCTTAACTTTCCTGACTGCCATTTTAACACTTGAAAGCTATTCCTAATTTATTCTTTTTGATGTTGGTGTAGTGCAGTTGTTTCCTCAATTTCTCTTTTGGATTGTTCACCTTTCATATATAAAAATCAGCTGGTTTTTAAAATATTAATCCTGTGTTCCACAAGCTTGACCTTTTATTAGCTCTGATAGTTTGTAGACTCCTTGTAGACAACATCATCTAAAAATAGTCTTACTTTTTTCTTTCAAATATGCATGCCTTTTGTTTCTTGTTAGTAACTGTTGCCCTGATTAGAACCTCCAGTACAAAGTGGAATACAAGCAGTGGAATAGACTTAACTAAAGAAAAACAAGTCTTGGGTCTCCCTGGTGGTGCAGGATCAAAGTTTCAGTGCTGTCAAGCTATCACCAGCCACTGTGACCTGAGTTCCATCCCCGGCCAGGGAGTGACCCACACAGCACAACAACAGACCTCTCTTGTCTGACGCTGCTCCTCTCAGCAGTGATTTGAAGCAGATCTGTCTGTTTTGCTCCCCACTCTGTCTCTGATGAATCATCTCCCCACACCTCTGGCCTGTACCCCTGTTCTTGTATGCATAAATAAATAAAAGATTTATGCAATGAAATTCACAAAACACTGAAGAACTTAAAGATACCTGAGTAAATATAAGGTAATCCCTTGTTCATGGGTTGGGAGAGTTAATACTGTGAAAATGTCAGTAATCCTGAAATTGATCTACAGATTCAATACAATCTCTCTAAAAATAACATCCGAAATTGTTTTCAGAAATGGACCAGCTGGTCCAAAAATTCATATGGAAGCAAAAGGGACCCGGGATAGCAGAAATAATTTTGAAAAGAAAAACTCACACTTCCCAATTTCAAAACCTATTGCAAAGCTACATTAAGACACTGTGGTGCTGGCATAAAGATGGACATGTAGATCAATGGCGCAGAATTGCAAGTCCAGAAATAAACTATTTATGGTCAATTTAATTTTGATAAGGGTGTTAAGACAATTCACAGAATGAATAGTCTTTTTAGCTAATGACATTTAACCACATGCAACAGAATTAAGTTGTATCCCTACTTAACACCATCCACAAAAGTTAAATGGATCATAAACCTAAATGTGATATTAAAATGACTAGGAGAAAACATAGGCAGGATCTCATGACTTTGTACTAAAGCGACAGTTATAGCTATGTCATCAAAAGCACAAGTAATGAATGAAAAATAATACATCTATATTGCATTTCATCAAAATGCACAACTTTATGTCTCATGGAACATTATAAGAGTGCAAAAGCAACTCAGATTGAGAATAATTATTTTAAAACATATCTGGTAAGGGTCTAGTATTCAAGGCTTATAAAAGACTTACAACTCAACAACAAAAAGGAAAAAACTCCTAATAAAATTTAGACAAAAATTTGTATAAGCATTTCTCTGAAAGAGATGCCTAAGTGCCCAACGAGAACCTAAAGAAAGACTCAACGTCATTAATCATTAGGAAAATGCAAATCATAATCAGATAGCACCAGGCAGCGGAGGATGGCAAGACCCAGAAAGTGGACAAGGGGAGAAACGGAAGCCCTCTAGGGGGTGGCGGGTGTGGCCGACCCACTGCTGGTTGAGCTTTTTTGGAAAACAGACTGAACGTTCCCCAAAAACTTAAGCCTAGTTACCATACCACCCAGCACTCCCACTCCAAGGTCTGTCGGAGCACTGGGCCACCCAAACACGAGTTGACACAACCGACGGTACTGGCCGGGAGGTAGAATCAGCTCAAGTCCGGTGGCAGCTGGCTGGACGGGCGGGTTCCATGTGGTCGGTCTAGGCTGTAACCAGAATGTGAAGAATGCTGGATGAAGCTTGCCAGCACCATGGCCGAAGCCAGGCATAAAAGATCACATGCCAGAGGATGCCAATGTAAACGCATTGTCCAGAATAATCAAACCCCTAGAAACATTAAGTGGATTATTGGCTGCCGGGGGTGAGAGGACCTGCAAGTGGGTAGGGACTGTTGATGGGAACTAAGTTTTTTTGGGGCTGTGATGAAAGGGTCTGGAGTTCGTGGGGATGATTGTACCACTTGGTGAAAATTCTAAAAACCACTGCACACTTGAACGGGGTGAATTTTATAGCATGTGAATTACAGCTCATTAAAAAATGTCAAAGCCAGTGATGCAACTTACTGTAACGCGCTGATTTTAGGTATACCAGTTCTCCCAGAATGGAGCTGCCGAGCTGCTGTCACTGTGGCTGTGAAATGGATGGAAACTGCTAACAGCTCATCTGGCTTCAGAATCTGTTCTCACTGGCTAACACCATCATCAGGCCAATGCAGCAGTAATTTAAAAATCCCAGTTGGTAAGTTTTCTGACTCACTCAATGCACTGATCAAGTAGTCTTCATTCCAGGGAGGGTCCCCTCAAGGACCAAAGCCTACTGCAAGTAAAACACCATGAAATTAATGTATTTGAAAAAATAATCAAGTGGAAAATTCGGCAAAATGCTAGGAAGTGCTCTAAAGTCCTTGAATATTGTATTTGTTTTTCCCCTAGTTTCCAACATTGTGTTTTGGTACCATTCTTTAGCTAGAACAAAAGTGTTCAGGGAGGTATTATTGATAAGATACTGTTATCTTTTCAGTATAGTTATTAAATTTTTCTGTTTATCAGGAGTTCCCCCCAAATACCTTAATTCATGGCTGCTCATAATTCTCTGAAACTGATAAGCATCACTGTTGTGTTCACTTACCAATTACTATTTGAAGGGCATGATCTCGTTATCAAGCAAAACTGTGTCTAGATTTTAAATAAAGTGATAGGGATTTTGAAAGTACATATAAGGAACAGTAGTTATAGCTTGTTCTCTTCAGGAGTGTGTTTTGTTTTTTTAATTATGAGGAATGGTAAAGAAAAGTATATTTTTTAAAGATTTAATTATTTTATGCATGCAAGAACTGGAGTGTATGCCCGAGGTGCAGGAGCAGGGGAAAGCCGGCAAGGGAGGGGTGGTGGTGAGAGACTTCACCAGAGAAGAGTGGGGAGCAGCGGGGAGACTGATGAAGTACACTGCTGAGGGGAGCAGCGGGGAGACAGGAGAGGTCTGCTGCGCCAGGTGACCAGCTCCCTGGCTGGGGACTGAACTTGTGCTGCAGTGGCTGGGGATAGTTTGATAGTACCAAGACTTTAACCCCTACGCCACCAGGGAGCCCCAGAACTGGTAAATAATTTTAAGAGAAAAAATATAAAATCCACTTGTGACTGCAGTAGTATGGCCACACTATTTTAAATAATCCAGGTAGAGTGTGTTTTGTCCTGTGGAGTGATCATAAAGCCAACCAGCAAACAGCCTGGTAGTTACCCTAAAAGGAAGTTCACCTCTTTTCTCCTTACTATAGGAATATTCCTTAGCCCCAGGCTCCCTGCAGGAACTCTCTCTCCATGTCATCCTTTTATAGTTTATATTTTGTATGGAAGTAGCCTGTATCTGATTACAAGAATAGGCTAGAGAAAATCGTGAAGAAAAAGTTTGATATCCCAGTGACCTCACTGTTTTATCAATCTTTTCATTCTGTTCCACATATACTCAACTGCTTACCTAAGTAGCTTTACTATAGGTCTTCTCTTATAACCTATAGTTGAGCGGAAAGATTATGGAAGTCCGTAATCAATACGTACAGATAAAATCACTGGCTGCATGGTATTCTATTTCCACCAGTATTATTACATACAGATATAGCTATATATTTTTAAACAAAAAGATGTCTCTGTAATCTTATATTTGCAAATACGAGTTTCAGTTTCTTGCCGGTGTACACCAATTAATTTGGGAAAACAGATGGGTGATCAACTCTTTCATAAATAAGTATTAGATTGCTCCTATTTTTATAAACACAAGACCCGTTTTGCTCTTCTCCACTGGAGCAACCCTAGAAAACTTGAATGTGAGATTCCCTCTGACTGGAGCCTTGTGGGAAGATTCCACTCCAAATGCACGTTTCCTTGTGCACCCATCGACCATGCCACATCCACAACCATGCCTCATCCACGCTCCGTGTGAGCATTCCCCAAAACAGTCCCACTTCGCATGTTGCTTACTACCAACAGAAAAGCTGGGGTCTCGTCAGTGAAGCTTTTGTTTAAATACTAAATTTACAGCATCGATTTACACCAGATTCACAGTCAAAATATTTAAAGTTTGTACAATAATCTCGGGTCACTGCAAAAGTAAGATCCGGGATCCAATTTTCATTAAAAGCAGCAGCTCTCAGAAAGAGCCGCCTTCCTGCCAGGGAGAAATGGCATGGAAAAAAAGGGGGAAGCAGGCGGGACCGTGGCAGCTGCTGAGGAGAAAACAGCACCCTTCGGGGAGCTGTCCTGGCTCACATCCAGATGGCTGAGGAACCCTGCAGACAGGGGACTTGAGAGTAAAGAGAATCCCGTGAGGAGAAGAGAGAGCGGGGAGTGATGAAAAGTCCACCTCTTCAGGAAGCAGGCATCACTTCACCAGGACTTACGTTTCTTCCCATCCTCTTTGGCTTTGCGAATGAGTATCCTGCTTAGCAAAGAGAACCCAAATTTAAGAAAAGTGCGTGCAGTTGGTGCCAGCTCTTTTGACCTGCCCGCGGCAACACGCAGCGCGCCCAGGCCTGGCGCTGCTCTGATCTGTGGTGCAGGTAACGCCGGCACCACGCTGGCCCACGGGCGGTGGGCGGCAGGTGGCCTAGAGCGCGTCTTGATTCTGTGGCCACTGGTTCTCCTGAGGAAGGACGGAGGCCTGCTGCTGAGACACGTAGACTAAAGGGGGCGCATCTGTGCTCCCCCAGGGAGGCTGAGCGAAGGGGTAGGTGAAGCTGAAGAGCAGCCCCGAGGTTAAGCAGGTTTTGAACGAGCCCTGCCTAAGAAATCGCACCATTTCAGATGACACAGTGCCTGATGCTTTCTAACAGTTCCCTGGTTTGGTAGTAGTGGGCAGGAGAAGAGCGATGGAGAAATACTGCAATGCACTCAGAG
Organism: Condylura cristata; assembly: GCF_000260355.1. Lineage (NCBI taxonomy): Eukaryota > Metazoa > Chordata > Mammalia > Eulipotyphla > Talpidae > Condylura > Condylura cristata. The sequence continues at coordinate 7,679,447 of NW_004567136.1, read as the reverse complement.
GCAAACAGGGAAATGCAACATGCAAGAGCATCTGATAGCGCAAATATCAGAACGCAAACAAGAAATGACTTGACTTCTGCCTGTGCCCCTCCAGAGCTGTCTTCACACGCCGCCTCCTTGGGACAGTCCTGCCCGGCCCCTATCTCGGCGTGGATCTCACTGATGGATCAGAGCTTGTGGAAAATTCCTTAAATAGCATTCATCATGCCCGCCCGCCCCGCCCTACCCTCAGGTTCCTCCTCCGCCCCTCTGCCAAACCTGTGGGGAATTTGTGCAGACAGAGGCACTTTCTGCTCCAGATCAGCTCCTCTGTTTCTCCACGATTCTCATCATCGGTACATTCACATTTTGGTGATCTTAACCAGACGTGGGGTCGCCATAATTTGCAAACTGCATTTTCCATATTACCAATACTAAGCTCACCTTTCTTCTACTTGTAGAACCCTCTAGAAAAATCAGAAAGCTTCACCTGACCACTTTGATGTCATGCTTTTCACTAGAATCTGAAAGACTCAGTCTACCTAGGAGCTTCATTGGCAAACATGCCTGTAGCCCTCTGGTGCCACCCAGACTCACTCAAGGGGCTACATTCGCTTTCAACCTCCAGCTCCCTCAAAACCAAACCTTGAAGTGTTCTTTTCCCTCTTCAAAGGAGCACACAAAGCATCCACCTCGAAGTGATATGCTGCTTCCGATGGGTAACCCCATTCCACAGGAAGTTTCAGATGAGACCAAGGTTTGCAGGAAGGGAGGAAGGAAGGGAGGGGCCCTCCCAGGCCAGTAAAGGGGCTTGAAGGAAAACTCCCACGCCCACTCTTACAGAGCATTTCAGAAGTATTTCCCTCCACGCCCACCCCACGGTGTACTCAGGAAGAAAGGATGAAGGGCATAAATAATGAATGAACAGAACAGAGATGCCGGTGATGACGTAGGCAAAAACAAGTGATACTTTTAGACTTGGGAAGCCAACTCCTTAGCTGTGTTTTGCCCTATATAGAGGTTGAAGGCTATTCAGACATGTATCCATTACACGCAATAATCACTTCAGTTCTAAAAATACTCGCCCGCTACTAACTCAATTAAAAAAGTGCAGCAGGAGAGCTTCATTAAGCTTTCTAGGTTGTTAAAACGCTGCTTCCAGAAAAAATATACTATTCTTAGAATCTCACAGTCAAATTGCAAGAAACAACTAATATATTATCAGTCGGGAGAGGCTGGGTTTAAAGCTGAGGCTGTTGCACGCAGTTTTATCTGAGCAAACCCCTGACGTGCAGGGCAGCGGAGAGGATTTGACTCTGCTGTGATGTCAGCCTGGGGAGAGGGGACTTGACGGGGGGCCAGATTCCTTCGGGACATTTGGGATTAGTTGAAACCATCTTGCCCCACCTTGCTTTGATGATGGCGATGGATGATAAGTTCTAATTTTTCAGCACCTGGTGTTAATAGCAGAGGCTCCACGACTCCCAAACGACAACAAAGGAAGAACTAAAACATCACTTGCACGCAGGCGAGGCGCCCCGCAGCCCACGGAGGGAGCCGGCAGCAGGGGGAGGAGAGAAGCCTCCTTCTCCTGCTAGACAGCGTTGATGGGAGAGGCCAGTCTCTGGAAAAATCACACAAGATGGCAGTGAGTGGTCTGGGGTCTGGGGAGAGAGACACCACACGCACCACTACCCACTGACTGGCTTTGGGTAGATGAAGGCCGCGCCCTCAAAGGTGCAGCCCGAGGTCAGTGCCTAGCCCCCTCCCCCCAGGGGCAGGGCTTGACTTGTAAGAATAACCCACCAGGTTTCCGCCCCTCTCCTCTGCCAGGCTGGAACCAGCCCAGGGGTGGCAACTTGGCATGGGCCTCTGCTGGCCAACAGCCCCAATGTCAGAAGGAAACGGAGCCTCCCACAACTGGGACCACCAGTCAGTGCCCAGGGAGAACTTGGGAAAGCGCCGAGCCCCCTTGGCCACCCCCAGCCTCTCCACCCCAGGACCCCAGTGGGGCTTTGGCCCACGCTTGCGCTAAGAGGAGAGAGGTGCTGGAGCACGCTAGCAGACCCGCAGGCTCTATAGCAGCGCTGAGACTGAAGCCACAAGCCTGTCCTCCCGCGCCACACTCCTCAGGGCAGGTGCGTGGTCTAACCCCAGGGAGAGCAGGGCAGACAGGAGGCTGCCTTCAGGGAGCTGATAGTCTAGTGAAAGAAAAAGAATAAAAATACACCCACATGGCCTTTCAGAGGTTGGCCAGCTCGGCCCCAGCCCCAGCCTCTGCGTCCCTGCCCTGGGCACCAGGACGCCACAGTTGACCTCCAGCACAAGTCTTGCTGACTCCTCCCGCCGACTAAGTCCCGAGTACAGAGAGTTGCCAGGAGAAAGCGAGCTATTCCGGACCTCGGGCTCGCTAGGGCTGGGCCCCTGCTCAATGAGAGGGAAAGTGACCTCCCTGCAACTTTCCTGGGCCCAGGGCCCCAGGTGCCCGGTAGCTGGCGTCCCCAGCCTACACGTGCACACAGCTAGCGCCGCAGGCCAGCCTTCCTGGCACCCCCAGATCGCCTGAGCTGTGCTCGTGTTGCTCTAGAAATATTTACTGAGCGGCTGTGGTGTTCAGATACTTCTGGGCCCTTCAGAGACACCCACGCAGAACAAGATCCGTGCCTTTGAGACATTTATAACATTTTCTCCTATAGCCCTGGCATGAAATGACTTTGTAAAAAAGGGAAATGGAGAGGGAAGAGACCACATGTATAATCCAGGAAGGAGAAGCATCGCCGGTTCTGAACCACCTTTGTTCAAGGTGGGGACACTGGCATGGGGACTGGAAACCAGGAGATGGGGTGCTGGCCATAGCCAGAACCCCCTCCCCCACTCTGGGCTTGGGAGACAAAGTTGCACCCCGCTGGGCCTGCTGGGTCCTCTCTGAAGACCCCTCAAGACTGCCTCTCCGGCAAGACTCGAGAAAGCCACTCGCTGGGGAGGACGAGGTGGGCGCCCTCAGCGTCTCTGGGGTCCACACTCCCTCCTTTCCAAGACGGGGGGTACTTCTGAGCATGGCACAGGAGGAGAGACTCCTCCAGGAGCCTTGTTGGGGGGAATCAGCCGAGAGACCCACACTCCCGGGCGCCTTCAAAGAGCAGATGACCCCTCTCTAGCAAACAAATGAGAAAGCCAGTGGAGTGAGGCCGTGTGGCCATGCGCGCACTTGGGCTCTGGCCCTGTCCACTCGCCTCGCCCACACTGTCACTCCCTGACAGACCACGAGGATGGAGAAGGCCCGGGAGCAGGGAGCAGGTTCCCCAGGGCCATCCTCTGGTTGGGTACGTAGCCCCTTTTCCAGCCAGAGCCCCCGGCAGGCCGGGGCCCAGTCAGTTCTGATGTGGCGTCTCCGGTGCTCGTTACTAGGCGGTGAGAGGGGGCAGGTGGTGTTGCTGGCACCGGGCCGAGCGCCTCCGGGGTTAACAGATCTTTGCAGGGGAGAAGTGGGGGCACCAGCATCTTCTTGCCTATGAAAATCATCCTTATGCCCAAAAATATTTCCATAGAAAAACTTTTGTTTTCTTCTGAGGCATCCAGTTGTCCTTACAGGCTCGAGGTTTGGGAGGAGAATTTCCATCTTCGCTCTGGAAGCTGCGGCAGCTCCCTACAGGCATGGTGAGACCCCTCATGCACCAGCCCCTCCCGCTGCTGCCCTGTGGCTCAGACATACTGGTGTCCGTGTCTCCACAATGGAGAGTGCGCCCTGGTGAAGGCTATGACCGGGTAAGACTTTGCAGTTGAGAAAAAGGAAAAGAGCAGTTTCTCTTGGAAATGAATCCTGGGGCCTCCCTGGTGGTTAAGTCTTAGCCACCACAGCACGAGTTCAATCCCCAGCCAGGGAGTGACCCACAGGGTGCAGCAGACTTCTCCTGTCTCCCCGCTGCTCCCCCCAGCAGTGGATTTCAGTCAGTCGGCCTGCTCTGCTCCCCACTCTGTCTCTGGTGGATCCTCTTGTCACCCCAGCACCTCTGGCCTGTACCCTAGTTCTTATATGCATAAATAAATAAATCTTTTTAAAAAAACATTACTACCTGGTGAAAACCACTGCTAAGCAAAGTTTAAAGTTGAGGAAGTCCCAAATGCCAGAGATGGGCTCAGTCAGCACAGGGAAGGGGTGGAGATGGGTGCAGGAGGGGGTGGGGGGGAACCCGGGATCGCACCCCCAGCTCAGATACAGGCTACTTCCATACCAAATAGAAACTATAAAAGTACGGCATGGAGGCCCTCCCTGGTGGCGCAGCAGGTTAGAGCACAGCACTGAGAAGCTAAAGCCGCTTCCGCATGAGTTCGATTCCCGCCTGCCCCAGAGGTGACCACATGGTGTGGCAGACCTCTCCTGACCCGCCCACTGCTCCCCTCAGCAGTGTACTTCCTCGATCTGCCTGTTCTGTTCCCCACTCTGTCTCTGGTGAATCCTCTCACCGCCCCTGAGCCTCTGGCCTGTACCCCAGTTCTGTATGCACAAATAAATAAATCTTTAACAACAACAAAAAAAGTACGACATGGAGAGAGAGAATTCTGCAGGGAGACTGGGGCTAAGGGATATTCCTGTAGTAAGTAGAAAAGAGGTGATCTTCCTTTTCAGGGTAACTACCAGGGTGTTTGTGCTGGTTTTATGATTGCTGCACAGGACAAAACACATTCTACCTGGATTATTTAAAACAGAGGCCTTGGGGCTGCAGAACAGCCGTTGATGCCAGCTGACACCTGCATGCCACAACCTCCCAGCCTGGGCGGGGGCGATGGCCCCGGGCCCCTGAAGGGCAGCGGACACCAGGTCCCGCCAAGGGGCAGGGCAAGCATGGGAGCCCAGCTGCATCTCCCTCCCCCACCCCACCCCCACCCCCACCCCCTGCCGCTGCCTCGTGTAAACTCACTCTAACCATCAAAAGCATCTCTGAGAGCGTGGGGGTCAGGCACGCCATCAGCCTCCTGAGAAGCAGCACCCCCAGTCCATGTTGAGCAGCTGCGCGTAAATGCCGCTCCGGCCAGGGGACTCTGGCGGCCTCAGTCACAGGGAAAGCGCCCGGCCCGTGGTAGCACACACGTCAGGTCAGCAGCTTGCCCAACCTTGGTTTCCTGGGGCTGGTCTCCTTTTGGACCAGTTTCCTCCCTTTTTATACCCTGCTCTGCTTGCTCCTGGCAGCAGCCTCTCCCCCTTCCCTGCCAGGTCCCCCAGGTCAGGCCCCAGCACCCCAGAGCGCAGTCTGATTGACTCCGTTGTATCGCTGTGACTGGTGCGGCCTTGATTCCTCAGCCCATCAGTCCACAGCATCTCCCGGGCCTCCAATGGCTGGGTGTGGGCCAGGGTCCAGTTGGAGAGGGGGAGGTCACTGAGAGACCTGTCAGACCCCTGGATTAAACCTGCCCTGAAGCTCACCTACCTGTGTGAGCTTAGGTGAGAGAGAGCTAGGGACTTCTTTGGGGCCACTTCACCCCCAAACTCACTTTTTGACGTCACACCTCTGAGATCAGTCCCTGTGTCAAGGGTCACTGTTGTTCATGGCTGCCACGGATGATTTGCCTGAGTTAGCAGGTGTATCAAAGGCACCTTCTGCCTTGGCTTTGCCCATTCTGGATCCTTCTCTGGATGCCCCTCGGTGGCTCTCTGCAGATTCTCAGCAGAAGAACTGAGAGCAACAGGTTTGGAGACCAGGGGAGAAGAGAGAGAAGTCCGTTGGGCCCCACAGGGCCGGGACCCCTGCTGGTCGGGAAGGAGCCTGGATTCACCACTGCCAGCTGTGGTGTCTCTAGAGAAGCCAGAGAGCAGAGAGGCGGGCAATGCCGGCTTTGGCAAGTTACTGAAGCCCTCCCTGACTCAGCCCCTCATCCATGGAATGGGAGTCCTGATGTCACAGGATGTTGACCAAATGAGTTAATTGTCAGAAACTTGGAGCAATGCAGACCATCCCATGTGCCTATTGTGAGCAGTGCCACTATTTTAAGAATGGAGAATCGGTTGAGTTGGCTTCTGGGTGTATGTGTGTGTGACGCTGTGCCTCTGGGGCTGAGCCACAGGCCCTGCACGCGGAGGGCAGTGTCCATGGCTCAGCGTCCCGCCCTGCCCAGCTCACTCCCCTTTGCAAGGCAGCCACAGACGGACCCAGACATCAGACCTCACCCCCTTGGGGCGGCCCTGCTCTAGGTTGAGACTCTCACAGCTTGTCCTCTGCCCGTCCTGCTCAGTCCCTTCCCACGTGCTGCCAGGACACCTCCAGGGCCCCATCTCAGAGTGTCATCCCTGAAAGCCCAACTGCAGGAGCCTTTGGGGAGAGGGGGAGACTCAGTATCCCTGCGTCAGCTCCCAGTCAGAGCTGGAAAGAAACCCAGCAGGTCTCACATGCTCCCAGGGGCAGCCCCGGACTCCGCAGCCTCTGCTCTGTGGTTAGTCATTGAACCTTGATTTCTCTGTCTGTAAAATGGGGCCAGGGCCCCATTTCTTTTTCTTTTTGCATAGAAGAACTGGGGTGCAGGCCAGAGGTGTGGGAGTAGGGAGGGTTGAGAGGATTCCCCAGAGACAGAGTGGGGAGCAGGACAGGCGGATTGACTGAAATACACTGCTGAGGGGAGCAGCGGGGAGACAGGAGAGATCTGCTGAGCCCTGTGGGTCACTCCCTGGCCGGGGATAGAACTCAGGTGATAGTGCTATGACTGAACCCCTAGGCTGCTAGGGAGACCCCAAGGGCCCATTTCTCATGCTGCAAGACCAACGTGAGTAGTAAAGTTGACACTTGACAAGCACGCAGCTAGGTGCCCTGATCCTCAAGCAGTTGAAAATGCTTTGGCTCCCAACACCGGGTGTCAGGAAGCTCATTTTCAGGGTCTCCTCCGTGGATCCCCAAATCCAGGATGCTCGGATCCCTGGCCCTCCAAAGCCACATAGTCTACGCCCTGGGACTCAACCAGTAGCTGGTGTTGGCTGGTGGAAACTGAAGATGTGGAGCCGAGTACGTGGGCTGTCTACACCCATTGAAGAAACAAACCTGCGCGTAAGTGGGAGTTTGCAGATCAAAGGCTTGTTCTCGGGGATCAGTGGTAACAACGCGGGACTTCCGGTCTACAGCGGGCGCTCTGTGCAATGCGGACTCTGTAAATGGCAATCCTCTAAGTGCGGAAGGCTGGGTTAGCTCTGCTCGCCCTCCAGCCATCGCCCTTCCCTCTGGGCAGCCCGAGGCATCCCGGCCAGTGTCCAGCCAGCGGCCCAGTTGATCTGTGGGGCCGCTGCCCCCCTCTTGTGCCCACAGGCCGTGTCCCTTGGCCCTCTGGCCCGAGCAGCCACCCGTGCCCAGCCGCAGGAGGCCCAGGCCTGACCTTTTCCTCCCAGCGTCATTTTCCGTTCTCTGGGTTTCTGGCCAGGCCTGAAATGCATCTCCGGGGGAGCAGGGAAGGGCTGTCCCGAGGGTAGCCATTGTTTCAGGATCGGGTTGCCTGAGCCTCAAGAATCCCACAGAAACAGAGCCTGGTCTGAGTCACCCACACCACAATGGGGCCCGGGGGGACATTGCTCAGGGGTGGAAGGCGGTGACCCCTGCCCAGGCAGGGTGGGGCGAGTTGCCCTCCACAGAGGGGAGCCTGAGGGGGTGGGGAGAGTGGGGTGGGGGGTGGGGGGAGGAGTTTCTGGGCCCGCAGGAAGCCCTGTCAGGTCTGCCTGGCCCGGACTGGAGGTGGAGGAGAGGCTGCAGGAGCCAGGCCCAGGCTGGGCTGTGACAGTCTCCATCCGTCCTCAGGGCTGGTCCCTGGCACCGCATTGCTGGGGTGCTCCCTAAATGCTTCACATCTATGCCTCACATGTGCTTTGAGGTGGGGATGTGAGCCCCTCCCCCGCCTGCCCCCCTACAAGAAAGAGTTCTGGACGTGACTCAGGGGTCAGTGACTAACTGACAAGATTCTAGCCCTGCACCTCCTGTTTCCCCCAAATGTCTGCAGGTGGGGAGCAGGGGTGCCTGTCCTCATGCTGCTGGCCTGCCTGGCTTTGCCCCTACTCCCTGGGCCTCGCCCACAGGGGTGCCTTTAACACCATGGTGGAAACTGACCTGCCGACCCCCCCACTGGCCACCGCTACAGGGTCACCTGCATTCGTGAAGCACCTGCTGTATACACTGTGTGGCGACCCTGAGCGATGGAAGCTTGCAGCAACACAGCCGAGATCATTTCCACAGCTTCACGGTGCTCCCCTCACTTACAAAGACCCCAACACGCTGGGCCCCTGCAGCAGCTGGGGTGTTTGCAGGGAGAGCTGAAGTGTTGCAGGGACCGGTGGTCTCCAGGGAGGGACCTCCCCAGGAAGTGTGATCTCTGCTGGCATCCGAGAAAGTTTTCACACTTGCTTTGGTCTGCTGGGAGCTGACCAACGTCCTGGGGATGAGATGCTGTCAGGGAGAAACCTCCGACCGGAATGCAGGGCTAGCAGGGAGCTGACAGGTGTGTGCGTGACCTTGGCAGGCACAGCCTGTCTGCTCCCCATGAGCTTGCAGCCCCCCTACCTCCGGGCCGCGGGGGGGGACCAGGCCCCGGGGCAGCCAGGGAACAGCCTTCCTCGGCTCCCGGTGGCGGGCCCTGCGGGAAGGCGGTTTCTAACAGCCTCCTGCGTATCGATTTCTGTGGGGAGCTGAACTTCAGCCACTCTCCCGTGGCAGAGGCTGGAAACCAAGCTGCTATGTCCGCATTGATCCCCTGCAGGGGCTGGGCAGCGGGACCAGCTCCCTGCTGGCCGTGTGACCTTGGGCCAGTCTCAGCTGCAACCTGTCACCTGGCCGTGACATGCGCTGACACTAAAAGTTAGACTCTCTCGGGGGCTGATGGGAGGCAGCACCTCAGAGCCTCGCCAGGCCCCGCCTGGGTGTGAGCCTGTCCCCCCCGCAATAGGCCTGCAGAGACAGGGGTGCTGGCCTCCAGCGGTTTGGGTCAGGCAGGGTGACCGGCCTGGCAGAGCTTGGGGTCAGGTCTGTGATCTGGTAGGATGAGGAAGAGGGACAATTGTGGGAGCCCTGGCTCATCTGCAGGCCCACCTATGTGCTCAGGCCAGTGTGTGTGGATGGGGTACCCTGTCTTGCTCTGGGGGGCCCTGATCTCTTTCCCCTGGAGCTACCACGTGGGCTGACGTTGGGCCTCAGCCAGGGACTCTGGCAACAGTGGTCTGGCCAGGGACCCTTCGAGGCCAGCGCCTCCAGGTCCTGGAATTGGGCTGGTGGCTGTAACCAGGAGGAAGCTAAACGGAGGCTGCCTGGCAGAGGGTGGAGAAGTGGGGGCCCACGGGTCGCTGCCCAGACCCTGCTCTCTGCCTACATGGCAGGAAGGAGACCAGCCCAGGCCTGCTGAGTGTGGGTGCCCCCCGCTGATGGCCTCTCTGGGGGGCACTCGCTCTGGGCCCGGCTCAGACCTCACGGTTCTTCCACCTCCAGCCCGAGTCCCCCAGACGTGCTGGCTACTCCAGGCACCCCGAGGTGGGCACTCAGCCCCATGGGCTGTCTGGATTTTCAGGGAGCCCTGTGGGGCGGGCAGGGATGGCCCCCCGTAGTTGAGCCTGGCATATGAGAAGCAGAGGACGGGACGCCCAACGCAGACCCTATCAGCGCCGGCCTGGGGCCCAGCGCCTCGAGCCCCGGTGAGCGCGGCCGGATGGAGCCCAGGTGCCGGCTGGGGACCCGGGGCCCCTGCCAGGCACAGGGACACTCCGGCCAGTTCCTGTCCTCCTCCGGGGGCATGGCCAGCAGGACAACACTGTCCCCGTCCTGCTGTTCAATGAAGAACAGTGAGAGGAAACGGGCCGGGGTGGGGCCCTTGCTGAACGCAAGCCCTGACTCGGCCTCGCTGAGAAATCCCCTCCGTGGGGGAGACCAAGCAGCTCCGCCACTGTGGGCCTTGGCCTTCGGGGGGGCACCACGCCTCCCACCCCTGGAAGCTATTTCTGCAGCTTCCTGACTGGGTTCCTCTGGCTCCCTCTGGCTCCATCCGCCTCCACGCTGGGTTAGACCTGAGACGGGCAGAGGCCAAGGCAGGGCAGGCCCTGGCGAGGAGCAAGGGGACAGGGGACATTGCCTCCGCGGCCACCTGACTTCACCCCTGGGGTGCCAGTTCAAATGGAAAATGTGAAAAAGCAGCGCTGGCGTGACCCAGTTGGCCTGTCCTGACCTATGCAGAACCTGCAGAGGCCCCGCGGGTCCTCTGGGCTCCGGCTCTCGGTGACTCCTCCAGGGCAGGACTCACAGGCTGCGGCTGTGCGCGCCACTCCCGGGCTGGAAGGGCGCCGGGGACTGTCTCGCTCCCCCTAGAGCAGGGTGGGGACCGGGAAGGCGCCCATTGGCCAGGGGCAGCCCCACAGGGCGTCATGGGGAGAGGATGACTCAGCCCACAGAGCCCTGAGCTCGTCCCCACCCTGCGGGCCCCTGGATGCTGGCGGCCAAACCCCGCCACAGAGCCTTCATGCTGGTGTCGCTCGCGCAGAAATCCTTGCACGTCCTTGTGAGAGGCTGCAGCCGAGGGCTGGTGCCTGAGACCCAGCTCCAGGAGCCCACAGCCCTTCAGTCCCTCCCAGCTGCCTTTGACATCACAAGGCCCCTCCTCCTACTTCAAGGGATTCACCTTCTGCTCTTGCTTCATTTCTGCCCATACACCTGTGGCCCCAGACAGTCTCTTTCACCTGTTCATCTTGCTTGGCGTCTCCTCCCGCCCTTGCCCCCAGAAGAGCAGAAACCCCATGGCGTAGTGATGCGGCCTCTCCTGTTCACTTGTTTTCCCAGAGCCTGGACGGTGCCTCACGGGGGGCTAAGTGCTCAGTGAAGACGGGGAAGAAGGACCGTCCCTCAGGGAAGGACATTTTCTCTGCAAGTCTGGAAAGGAACACTGGGGCTTCCGTCACTGCTGGGCGCTCCCCTGGTGGACCCTGCCCTGGCTAGGATCCATGCAACCCCTTCCTCGTCTTCATTGCATTCTGTGGGGGCCCAGGCCTGGACACTGAGGGCAGTGGTGGTTGGTCTACTCTAGGCCCATCCAGCTCTGACCTCCAGGTCAGCTGTGCTGTCTCCCTGCACCATCATCCTCACACTGAGGCCTGCACACCACCTCCTGGCAGCCGGCCAGGCTTGCAGTAGCTCTGCTCATGCTGGCTGTGCAGGACCAGTCTGCCTCTGAACAACTTCCCTGGTGCTACAGGTTTGAGTCTGAGACAGCCACGAGTAATCCTTCTCTCGGGCCAGGGGAAATGCATGCTGAAATCATCTTGATTTTTCCTTTCTCTGAAGCTACTGAAACAGCGCCTTCGGCTGAGGGGGCCGGGCCCTGCGTTACCGTGCAGAAACGGTGAAGGGCCAACCCTGCAATTAGCCGTGGAGAGCGAGGAGGCGAGGCAGGCACATGGAAGCCAGGGAGACAGCAGCTGTAATTGCAGGGTGTGCCAGCCTCCGGGACGTGCCAGGGAAGGTGGCATGAAGATGGCAACCACCTCTGCCTGTTGGGTGGGGGCACAGAGGATGCCAGAGGAGGAGCTGGGAGACAGGGAAGTGGAGAAGTGGGAGTGCAGCAGCCCCAGGGGCTCCTCGGGCCTAGCCCTCCCCAGTCTGGAGTTGGCGCCCACGAGCTTTGTCCCCTGTAGGCCAGACCCCTCACTGCCCCACCCTCAGGATGGCAGCAGAGGACGCTGCCTCGGGGACCTGCAGAGGCCTGCGTGGGGCGTTCCAGGCCCAGGCGTCCTGCTGACAGCTCTGTTTACCTCATCTGAGTTGGTTCCAGAGACATCTAGCTCTTCAGCGTGACATTTGGCACCCTGGGCTCCCCAGCGTCCTGGAGCTATTCAGCAGGACCCCAGGTACCCTGGAATGCCATAGAGGGACTCGGAGGTACTCCTCCCCTGCAGGGGGCATGGGGCCCAGAGCGCCTGGGGCCCACCGAAAGCCCCCCTCGAGCGCACCCCATTCTCTGTCTCCCAACGCTGCTTCATGCTGCCCACTGTCGATCAGTCACTGTGGGGGGCTCCGGCTGGGTGCTGGGGTCCCAGCCAGGGGCACACAGATGCCACCCTCTGGCGCTCGAGTCCCGCAAGGGAGCAAGCCAGGGAAACCAAGCGATTTGAGTTCACCCTCAAGGGAAAAGCGTCGCAGGTGGGGCCAGGGGGAGCTTGGCCATAGCCTGCCCAGCTCCTCCTCCAAGTGCTGCCCCCACCTGGGGCCCCTCGCCCATCCAGACCAGTAAAACTCCACTCACGTAGCCCGAGCAGAACCACAGCTTCCGGGAAGCTTCCCTGGGCCGCTGGCCAGAGAGTGGCACCACCCCCACAGGAGGCCCAACTCCGCAGGCCACACCCTCTGCCAGCTCCTCTGCCCTGCACCAGGCAGAGCCCAACAGGTGCCCAGCTCTGGCCTCTAACACTCGCTTAGTGTTGACCTTAGGGAGCCGCTCCTGGGTCCCTCCGTCTGCGTAAAATGGGAGAAATTACCAGAAGGCCTCGCAGGGACCCTCACCTGCTCTCCTGGGACTGCTGCTCCCTCCCACCTCCCACCTCCCACCCAGGGCCCACCTGCATTTTCTCAATGACCAGTCACAAGGCTGACCCTGAAGAGGGGGGGCTGGAATCCGGCTGTGATCGTGTGCTGGGGCCACCTTTGTGGAGGTCGCCAGATGAAAGGCTGCATGGGGACACAGGGCTTGAGTCACCTCAGCACCCGCCTGTGGGGAAGGCAGTGTGGCCCCAGGGGCCATTGTCCCACACTGTTCAGTGTGGATATCTCTGGGACCCCCAGATCCCTCCACCTATGAACAGGGTTCTTCCCTGGCATCATATGCGCAATGTTAAGATGGGGTGCTGGGAAGTGGACGCCCAGGCAGCAGGCCCCCTGCCTCCCCCCCAGGTCTCCCTGGCTCTCTGCTCCTGGGAGAGCTTGTTTGCAGCAGGGCAGCGGGGTCCATGCCCAGGCAGAAGAGGTGCCAAGACCAGGAGCTGGCGCTGGCCCTCCACAGTGAGCCCTCTGTGCCAAGGTGCCCAGGCCCTCCTTGGTGCATTCCCACCCACTCCGGCTTCCACCTTCTCTGCACCTTCCCAGGCAGCTGCTGCCTGGAGAGGGGTGGGGACCGGAGGGGGCCTCCCACTGCCCACCCCTGCCATGCCAGGACTCCTATCCGACGGTCTGGGGTGCGGGAGCAAGGAGAGACTGTCACCGTGGGAGAGGGGTCTCTGAGCAGAGGTGGACAGGTGGGCAGGCCCCAACTGCTGTGGGGAGTCCCCTGGACCAGCTGGGGGGACAGGAGGAAGGTGGGTTCACAGCACCTCCTTGCAAGGCAGGCTCAGGGGCCCCTAGGAAGCAGCAGAAGCCATGGGCGTGGCGAGGGCTGCAGAGGACTCCCAGGTATCCTCCTCTGGGCATGCCCCTCTGGGCACTTCTGTGGCTGCTCTGCCCCACTGGGCAGGCCAGGGGAGTGGCAGCTAGAACCAGCTTCTCACGGCTGGCTGGGCTTCCCGGCTGCCTCCAGGTAGTAGCATGTCCCTGAGGTCTGCAGCGAGCAGGGGAGGAGCCCTGGACGAGGAGCGGGTCAGGGCTGTGCTGGAGAACCCTGGCCAGGGGCCACACTGGCCCCGGTTGTCAAGGCCTGCCCTGGGGCAACAGCCACGCTCTCTCAGAGCCGGTCTTGGCTTTGTTGCTCCCAGTGCGGCTTCCAGGGCTGCAGTGACCAGCACCACCTGACGCTCAGGCCCTGCTCTTCTGCCTGAGCCACTGGCCTCGGGGACAGCTGTGGGGCTACAGCCCGGCTGCCTCCTTCCTGCTGCGGCTGCTCCGGCCGCCAGGCAGGGCTCAAAGTCCCTCGGCTAAGAGGGCTGCGCGACCATCTTTTCTTTGAGCGTTCAGATGTCACCCAGCCGCGCCAGCTGTGTGGTGCCCCTGCCAGTGAATGCACATCACAAAGGAGATGGCAGCGGGGCGGGGAGAGCCACCGCACCTCTATTCCCCTGGACTGAGCCACTTCCGGACTGCCCACTTAAAAGCAGCCCCTTCATTGTCCCCCAAGCCCAAGCTGGCTGCAGACCAAGCGCCCCCAGGCCCGGGCCGCCAGCCCCAGCTGGGCCAGGTTGGAGGTGCCTGTGCTCCCCTGCCCCCCACGCCAGCCTCTAAGAAGGTCTGAAATAATGAAAGGATGGGAAGGGGGGCAGGTACCCAAAATAAAAGCCTCTGAGGATGAAAGCCCCAACCCAGTCTTTCCCCGGAAAAAAGACTTCCATTTGTTCTTGGGTAGAGTTTAAAGAAGAACAGAGTATTGTCATTGTGAAATGGTTTCATTTTAAGCCTTTACTTTGGGAGGTTTGTTCTGGTTTTGTGCTTTCTCTCTTCCCTGTGGCCGCTGAACATGAAAGGCGGGGGTCAGGCCAGGCCGGTGGGGGCTACCACTGTTACTTTGATTCACCCCCAGAACAGCGGGGCGCTCCTGCTACCTGGGGATGTCTGGCTGTCTCCTTCGGGCCAGTCCCAGACTTGACTGAGGATAATTCTTCCTTGAAAAAATAACATTAACAATTGCCAGTGCTTCGCCTCATCCCCAGACCATCCCCGCCAAACTCAAAGCTCAGGCAGAGGGCTTTGAAGGTTTTTCACCGAACGAAAATAAAACCCTTCACAGAGAAATGTTGCCCAGGGAACTAGCTCCCGGGGAACTAGCGGCGAGACTCTCGAGGCAGATGGCAGCCCTCGTAACTAAGGGGGGGGGGCTCTATGGACAAGGGGAAGAAATGGGGGAAGTGGGGGGCAAAGAGGAGGCGGCCGGGGCACCCGAAGCACTTCAGGGGTTTTGATCATCTGATCCAACGCGGGGCCAGGGTTGCTGGGGCTCACGCGTCCGCTGAGGAGCCAAGCGGACAACTGGCCGAGATGGCCGACTCCTCCCGCCCGAGGCGAGGCTCACCGCCTCCCCACCGTCCAGCAAGATGGCTGGCGAGCAGACGCGGCTCTGGCAGAAACTCATGCTGGCAGGGGGAGATCTCCAAGACACCTGTGCGCCTGGAGCGCGAGGGACACACCCCCAATGCAGTTCATGCAGTCACTCAACAAACACCTGCGCGCGTGCACATCCGTCTGTGCCAGCCATTGTTCCAGGTGTGCTAGGAATGCAGCGCAAAGCGGGCAGATTCCGCCTGCTGCTCTCGGGGTGGCGGGGGCCTGGCCACAGGCAGCAGAGGGGGCCATTCATTCCCTGGGCGGTCCTCCACGGGCCAGGGAACTAGCCCGCTGCCCTGGAAGCAAGGCCGGAACTTCTGTGTTTCCCACAAGCTCCAGGGTGGCGTCCTCGCTGCCAGCCCAAGGTCGGCGCTGCGGACCTCTGGGCTCTGTCTCTGCTATGTGAGCCACAAGTCTTCAACCACATTGTCTCAATCTTCTCATCTATAAAATAGAGCCTGAAATAGCCCCCACAGCGAAGAAATGCTTTATGGAAACACATTTGTTATATTGTTTTCTGGTAAGCCTCCTTCAACTGGGTTTTTCCACATCACCTGCACAGCCATCCTAGGGCTCCCAACCCCCCACCCACCCACCCTCAGGCCTGGCTTTTCCTCCGTTTCTCAGCTAACTTCTGACCCCATTAGGAAGGAAGCCCACAAAGGACATGGGTTAGAGGCGGCTCTCCCAGGCAGGTGGCGTTGGGAGTGGGGGCTCCGCCCCCCCAGTGGAAGTGGGTGTGCTTGAGATGCTCCTGGTCAGGTCTTAGCACTGGCGCACCTGTAGCTTCCAGTGAGGCCCTGGGCAAGGTTCCCAAAGGGGGAAAAGCAACCCCAAAGCTCCAGGCGGACACCCATGCAGTGATGCCCGGACTTTGTAGCCTGGGCAGCAGCCTGACACAGCCTGCGGAGAGCTGGGCGAGGACAGCTGGGCCGGTCTGGCTGCGGCTGAGTCTTGCCCCGGGGGTGCCCGAGTCCTGGGCCACAGCAGGAGCCTGGGTTCCAAATCTACCACTGACAGGTTGGGCGAAACCAGACAGGTCGGGTCCCCTCGGGATCTCGGTTTTTCCTAAGATAAAATGGAGCGCTGGGGGCTGACAGCAGCCTCAGCGGGCGGGCGAGGGTCTGGAATAGCCCTGCGGCCGGAAGCCTGCCCCTGGGTCCAGTCCCACGAAAATGCAGGCGAGGCTCCCTCGTCTAGGGCAGCCCCCTGAATTCCGAGACACAGGGACGCATCAGAAGTTTCCATTATTTATCTGAATTTCCATCTTAACTGCCAGCCTATATTTTATCTGGCAGCCCCAGCCCAGACCCACACTCTCCAGGAGACCCTGCCCGGCCCCCCAGCCCCCGAGCTGGCCCTGGATTCTCACCCCCAACTCCTGCCCCCCACCCCCAACCCCACCCCCAGCCCAGATGCGCCTGCGCAGTTGCAGGAAGAGGCTGTTCCTCCTCTCTGTACACTATCATTAAGACGCAAGCTCTATGCTTATCTCCCGCGTCCTTTTTGATTTGCAAAATGCTATCTTGAACTTTTCTAAGCATATCGTCTGCTTTCCTGCTTTTTCTCAGCCCTACTCTAACTTTCCTTTCTTTGAAAGCGCAGAGGGTGTGGCCATCTCTGACCTGCCCTGCCCCCCCTCCCTGCAGCTATGAACCCCGGGAAGCAGCCTTGGGTGGGGCTGAGGGTGGGGAGGAGGAGCCACTCTGGGAGCCCAAGGCCGGTGTGAATGTGTGGGGGGGAGATCAAGCCCCCTGAGGGGATTCGGAGTCCTGCTGTGGGACAGGAGGTGAGTGGGGCCGGTACAATATTTAAAATAACGAATAGTCTCTTTGAGAATAGAAAATGCTTCCAAGTTACTTTTCTAGTCAGACGGTACTAAGCAGGGTTGAGTGAGGCTTCTCTGCGTCCCCATTTCAAAGCCCTTGGCTTGCTCCCCAGAGCCGGGCACAGCGCCCCGTCTGACCAGCCCAGCTCGGCCTGTGCTCCCTCGGACACCTTTGACCCTCGGCTTCTGGGTGTGCACAGCTGCCCCTCTGGCCCTCACTCCACTGCGCAAAGCCAGCCCAACCTGGCCCGCGGAGGTCCCCTTCAGACAGGTCCCCTGGCTCCAGGCGGTCATGAGACTCGCACGCTCCTCCCGGGAGGATCGGTGCAGGTCGTGAGTTAGTGTTTCCAAGGATGACTTAAGACTTAACCCAGTATGCCGAGGAGGGCCTACGCGGGGCAGAGCGCGGACCCCAGCTGCGCTTTGCTGGAGTCCTTGGGGCCTTTTAACCAGCGCACGCCTGGCCGCGTTTGTCTTGCCTGCCCCCCTCAACCACCGCTCACAAACATTTCTATGTACGAACATAAGATCATATCTTTTTGATTTGCAATGGAAAAACTGTGTCACTATTATTTTTTCCATCACTCAAGCATCTATGGAGTTGAGTTTTCTGGCCAGAATTTCACTCGCTGGTGTTTGAATACCAAAAAGAATGTGAAATATGTTGCCTGAAAACTGCTGATTAAATATTAAAAGTGTCCATTCGCAGGTGATGTAGCGTAGAGAGAAGCAGTGACTGACGTGTGTTCGGAGGTCAGCACGTGGGGCGCCCACCGGTCCTCCCCGCCCCCCTCCGGGGTGGGAGCCATGGCAGAGGGAGCCCCCAAAGCACAGGGGGCCCAGCCAGCCAACACCACACCCACCTCAGCCCCTGGCCTCGGCTCTGCCCTGCTGCCCCTTGCAAGCACCACTGGGCAAGATGGAAGGCGCCAGCGTGAAGGCCAGGCCCCTCTGCTTCGTGACAGATTTGGCATCAGAACTTCTACTTTACAGATGACCCCTGAGCTTGGTGCCCAGGCAGGTGCTGGGAGCGGTGACATCTCCACGCTGAAGGCTGTGCAGCACACACGGCGGGCGCTGGGCCCAGGACCCCACCTTCTGGGGATTCGTGGGCGGTAGCCTGTTAGGTGCTGGCTGCCCAGAGGGGTGCTGGGACCGGTGGGTTGTAGGGCCGCAGTCGGGAAGGACAGCGGGGATTTAACACCCAGACTGTCATCACTGGGCCGGGGGTGGGAGGTGGGAGGCCTCGTCGACCCACAGGGGTGTCCCCAGGCCCCGCGCACGCCCCTCTCCTCTTGCAAACACCTTCACTGAAACCATCCTCGCTCCCCGCAGAGACACCCAACTCCAGGACAGGTTGATGAGGACCCACACGCTGAGGGCTCTGGAGGGTGCTGGAGAGGTCCGCAGCAGCTTCAGCAGAGGCTGAAGTCCGAGACGCAGGGCCAGGTCTGCAGTCCCCCGTCCACACCTGGCCCCTCCTGCCCTCTCGCACACAGACCGCCTGAGCCTCCCGGCGGCTCAGCCCTGACCGTGACTGTATGGTTCAGGGCTCCGACTGGAGCTCTCCATGAGTGAAAACGGGGCTTAGCAGTCACCCATCACACCAGGCCCCAGCCCCACACACCACAGGTCTCCACCTGCTGCCCCTGGTGGGCCTTCACCGCTGCCCTTGACTTCTGACCTCTCTTGGTATAATGAAATCCAGCGGTTTGCTAGAGGAGAGCCACAACTCTCCTCCCCCACCCCCATGTTGTCCGTGGAGACTAGGACAGATTTCTCCCTGTGGATCCATTCAGCTGCTAAGAAAATATTTTCTCCCCTGCCTTCCATTTGTGCCGTCAGAAGGAAGAAAGGAAATTAAAAAATGGACATTTTATGGGCAGTCTTTTTGTCTCAGGGGCTTCTAGTTCAATCTCATTTAGCTTAAGCCTGCAGGCCTGGGGGGGGGGGTGGTGATGGGATGCCCCCTTTTTATAGACAGGAAATTAAGACTCAGAGGCCCGGCTAGTTGGGGGCAGGGCCAGGCTCCCCGCTGGCAAAGCAGCTGAAGAGGGCTTGGTGCTGATATTTCTGAAGGGGTAAAGGGAGGTAATTCAGAAGGTCATTGACCCTGAAAATGAGCGTTCACGAAGGACTCACCTGCTCAGTGGCGACACTCTACCCACCTCTTCCCGGCATTTCCTTTTTCACATGGGCCCTTTGGATATTTTTTTATCAGTGCATGTTTCTGGCTGGCTTTGATAGCCACGTTTTTATTTACATGCAAATTCACAGCAAGGAGCTCACATGTAAATACTATACTAATTATTAAACCTCCTTGGCTCATCAAAATGCTGTATCCTAATTGGCTGTAAGCTTGGCGATCACTCACAGTAGCCTGATTGGAACTATATCAATTTTGCATCAGCATAATAAAAGGAAGCAGGAGGCTGAAGAGTATACACCTATTTGCTAGGTGTTTCTTCAAGGTCAAGTCATCTTTTGTTCCCTTCTCAATCTACATATTCATAAAGACAATTAATGATTCAGGAGATTAAGTGGTTGCAGATTAAGAACAAACCCTACTGTTCTAATTAGAGGAAAGTTTCTTAGTCCATCCGATTAGCATTCCAAATCCAAGCCAGGGAACAGAGGCATGACAATGCCCCCCACACAAGGGGCCCCCAATCAGCAGTTTGCCCAGCACTGCAGACAGGCCAGGGAAACCAGGATGCCTTTGCAAAGATAGAAATTCTTCTGGAGGTGGACGTGTCGCTTGTACCGCATCGGTGAAGAATGGAGGCGAGGGCTGGAATCCCATCATAGCAACAAGGCCATATTGGTGGTTGAAGACAGATGGCTTCCCTGTATTTGTCAGGTTGTAGATGTTTGCCAGGCTTCTCTTTGGGGGGACCTAGGGAGTTTTGGCAGTCTTTGAGAACACAACGGATGAGGTCTTGGCAAGCCAGGGCTGGACACAGAAAGATCTGAGACTGGGTTCCTTCTTCCAGGGAGCCTGCAACCTTCCTCAGGGTGTCACGCCCTCTGTGGCTGCAAACGCATCACATGGAGATGGTCTCCGAGCAGCCTTCTCGCTGGGGCGCTGGCCACCCCTGGCAGCCGCGTTTCTCCCAGGGCAGTTCGAGAAAGTGCATCAAACCACCTGGAACTCTGATCAGGTCCAAGACCAGCTGAAGGGCCTGAGCATCCGTATTTTGACATGCTTCAGCTGATTCTGATACACGTTAAGCATTGGAAACTATTGGCTTGGAGAATCTGGGGATGGACGTCAGAGAGTCCATAACTCCCAGCTGCAGAAACCACCATTTCATATTTTATTTTAGTTTTCCATTTCATTTTCCTTCCTGGGAAGAGGTTCAAGGCGTCCACCAGGCTCCCATGCTTCAAGGGAAGGGTGGTGACCCCTAGTTAGAGGCAGGAGATTAGGACAGTTGGTGCACGCCGGTTCAAGCGGCAGAGGCTGCCTGGTACAGGCCGGGATGAACCTTGGAAGCTGCTGCTGAGAAGACTTCTCTGGCGGGAGTGTGGGAAGGTCTTTCCTCCCAACCCAGAGGTCCAAGAGCCGCTGCAGGAGCCCAGAGAAGAGAGAGGTCCCGGGATGACCTAAGGGAGAGCTCCTTCCTGCAGCGCTGGGCCCCTTGGGTGGGGGGTGCATTCCAGGTGGGGATGCACCAGGACTCAGCATGGCCAGGGAGGAGCCAGGAGCTCGAGTCTTCTCCTTCTTTGTTAAACGTCCCCATCTCCCTGTCTATCTCTTCATTGTGTCCTCCAAACTCGGTGCTTGGTCCCATTTGCACCTGGAACAGTTGGGGGCTCCGTCCTGGTTTTGAGGGCCTCCCCACCTTGGGGAGCACTCAGTCCTCCCCTGCCTTGTGTGATTGCTCATGAGATCACGTCTGCCTCCAGGAAGGAGCGGTTATCCTGCTGTGCCGGCTTATTACCCTTTACAAGCGGCGCTCGGCGGGCGCTGCCGTCTGCCAGCCCCGGGCTCACACACCTGGCCAGCCCAGGGCAGCTGCGGGGAGCCACTCCTCGGCAGCTGGCGTGTTGGCAGCATGGCCTCCTCCAAGTGGGCAGGGCTGGGTGGAGGACAGACACCTGGGCTTGTCTGGGTCTCGGGCCCAAGTGGCAGGAGGAGGGGTGCTCCCCTCACCGTGCCACTCCTCAAGACGCTGGGCCCTGGGGTGGTGGGCGGGGAACCTGCAGGTGCACAAGGCCAGGGCGGGCGCCTGCCCATGAAGAGGTCCAGGTGTCAGGGAGGGGTAGGGACCTCATGTGTGCACGGCCCCCCTGAGGCGTCGGCCCGCGCCAGCCCAGTCTGCATGGACAACCTTCGGCAGAAAGTGCGGGGAAAGGACAGGGAGGCCTGCCGTCTCCTCTTAGGGTCGTCTCCTGAATCTGACCAGCAGAGCTGGGCTCTGTTCACTCCTCAAGCACAACCCAGCCTTCCCAGCTCTCGGTGAGTCCTTGTGTGCGTACTGGTTCGGTTCCTGCCCAGTCTGGGTTGGGGTCCCCAACTTGCCTGGGACCGAGGAAGGCACATGCCCGCGGCATGACCACTGTCTGCACAAGGCCTGAAAATCTCAGAATTTCATGGCTTCTCCCGGTCCACCTCCACCCACTCTCTGTGCCGGGCTCTCCAGCACTGAGCCCATGGGGGCAGTTTCTTGGGCTGTCTGCAAACCTCGAAGGGCCTGTGGGAGGCTTCAGGGGGGACTTCAGGGGTCCATGTGGATGTTCCTGTCCAAGGGCCTCACACAGAGCCCAGCACCTGCCCCCTGGCCTTGATCTTACTCCAAACCCAAAGCGTCACGGATGTCTTTCAGGTTATCCAGTGGCGGGAGAAGGAGAAAGGGGAGGTGCCAGTTGTTGACACCTGGTTGACAGCTTGAGGCCAGGCGCAAGCAAGATGTCCAGACAATCCCTCCACAGCTAGAGGTTCAGGCAGTCAGAGGCCTGTGCCCAAGTGGCCAGAGCAGGTGGCTTATTTGCTCTGACTGAAGTAATAAACTTCTGCAGACCGGGGAGGGCAGTTGAACAACAGGGGATTCATGTTCTCACAGTTCTAGAGACTGAAAGTCCAAGGTCAAGGTGTTGACAGGGGTGGTTCTTTCTGAGGGCGTGAAGGAAAAGGACCAGGCATGTCCCTCCCTCGACTTGCAGGCAGCGGTCTCCTCCGTGTCTGCACCTGGATGTCCTGCCTGTGACTGTGTCCAAAGCCCCTCCTCTTTTAAGGACATCGGTCACCCAGTGAGCTCACTTTAATTGAGTCACCTATCTTTAAAGAATCTGCCTCCAAATGTGGTTACATCCAGAGGTCCTGGGGTTTAGCACTTCAACATATGGATGATTTTGAGGGGTACACAATTCCGCCCATGACAGAGTCCCAGGGACTCCCAATTTCTCTGGGGTTTGCTGACCCCTGGAGTAGAACATGCACCTTTTCCCTGGGAGCTGGAGACCAACTCACTAGTGAAGGAAGCCAGCATGTAGCCAGGTGCCAGAGAAGCCCCCGCCGAGACTAGGGAGGTCCTGGGTCCATCTGTTTCTTCTGCCTGCTCCAATGGCTGCCCATTACTTTCTGGTTAGTCTAAACTTGTAAATTTCTTTGGTTAAGAACACAAAAAGACACCCAGAGAGAAGCACACATCCTGGCTCGATGGAGTAGGGACCCTTATCCCCACTCTGTAGAGCAACCCACAACACCACGCCCCCTCTCCCCTTGGGGCTCAGCTCTCAGGGAGGAGGAGCCACACTCAGAACCAATCTCCCACCACCCTGAAGGAGCACTGCTGGCAGACCCCTGAGAGTCTGGGCCCCCCCACCCAGGAGGCAGCTTCTTTCTAAGATCTCACTCTTACAGCACCTTTTCTGGGTGTGGAGCCCCAAATCACAGACCTAACTTGCCTTTTCAAATTATAGAAAGGCAAAGAAGGCCCTCCCTGGTGGCGCAGCGGGTTAAAGCACAGCACTGAGAATCTAAAGCCGCTTCCGCATGAGTTCGATTCCCGCCTGCCCCGGAGGTGACCACATGGCGTGGCAGACCTCTCCTGACCCGCCCGCTGCTCCCCTCAGCAGTGTACTTCTTCGATCTGCCTGTTCTGCTCCCCACTCTGTCTCTGGTGAAGCCTCTCACCGCCCCTGAGCCTTTGGCCTGTACCCCAGTTCTGCATGTACAAATAAATAAATCTTAAAAAAAAAAAAAAGGCAAAGAAAAAAAAAGGGATGGTGGGGAAAAAAAATGGTCACCTGTCTGTGTGGAAGGTTGACGATTTTCCTGGGACAAGTCAAAAACTCAGAGCCGGAATCTTGAGAGCCTGTGCACCCAGACTGTGTCTATGGAGTTGACCCTGTTACAGGGCAGAGAGGGGGGCACCCTGACCCCCCAAACCTGCCCGCTCTAAATAGGTTCTGCCATTGGCCACATCAAGACAAAACATGTAAGACCTTTAATTGAAACTTTAATGGAGAGGAACTTTAATACAATACGCGTGCAATACAGAAAGACAAAGCATACAGTTTCTAAATCAGACACTTGAAGTCACCCATCCCCTCGTGGGTGAAAGTCCACCCAAAAGGGATGCGCCCACAGCAAGGCCTGAAAGCTGCCCCAGGGACCCACAGAAAAGGGTCAGCAATGGCCAGAAAAGTCTGGGAGGAAAGGAGCAAAGTCAAAAGCAAGATAAACCCCGCCATAGTCCCCTCCCCACGGGTCTCTCACCCACATCTGTGTCACCAGTCCAGGAACAAGAAACAAGCACGGTGGCTTCACATGTCTCTGCTCCCTGGGCCTCCTCAGGTCACCTTCTGGCTCTCCACCCTGCCTCCTTCCTCTTCAGCCTCCTCTCCAGATTCCACTCTTCCCTGCTCAGCTCCACTGTCCTTTTTGGGTGGGGCGGGGAACCTGGAACTCCCCTTTATCCTGGGGACCCCCCCCATTACAATCACACCCTGGGAAGCACGGCTGGCTAGGCAAGGCCACAGCTAACAGGCAGACAGGCCGTCCTTCAGATGGCTTGTTCTGTCTGATGAGCATCATTTGGACTATGGCGGGGTTTATCTTGCTTTTGACTTTGCTCCTTTCCTCCCAGACTTTTCTGGCCATTGCTGACCCTTTTCTGTGGGTCTATTGTGAAGTCAGGGTCCCCAGAACACCCCCTGCGGGGACACATGTCCTGTTGGCCCTTGTGGGTACTCTCTCGGGACTGCGTAAGTGGGATCCAGTTATGTTCACAGCGCCCTCCCCTGCAAGCCCCTGAAAGGGGCACCCTGTGAATGGGTTAGTAACAGGACACCGAGACACACCCACTGGCTGGGTGGACTCACATTCCCTGGTCACAGTGGCCAGGAATGGACTTCACAGCCTTCCTGAGGGTCCATTCCCAGCCAGCCCCCTCCACTACCTCAAGCAAACTCCTTCCTGCCTGGAGGCTGTGACCTTGCTGTACTCTCTCTTCACCCTTCACATTCTCCCTCCAATTCTGCTTTCAAAGTGGGGGGAAAGCATTTTGATTATGAAGCATTTCCAGAGCTGTTTAGCTTTGCCAAGTGCTGGGTCTTTTGTTTGCTTTACTTCCCAGAGCTGGCCTGAGTCAAGGTAACATCATTATCTTCTCTTTACAGGTGAAAAAGTGCTGAGCGAGAAAGGCCCTGCAGCCGGCCAAGGTCAAGATCACACACCCTGCAGCCTGGGACTGCGGAAGCCAGAGCCAGCCGGTACCAAGCCGGAGCTGGGGGCTGGCCCAGCTGCGAGGCTGAAGCGGAGACCTGGGCCCAGGAGGTCCCCGGCCAGGAGCTGCCCAAGGTCAACACCAGCGCCCCTTGCTGGAAGCAACAGACGTGAGGGGACGCGAATGCAAATCCCGCCTGAGCAGGAAGGTAAGGTCTGAATGGAGCCATTATGAAAAAGACGGGAGGAGGGGAGTGAATTAGAATCCTTCAAGTTGTTCCCCTGGTCATGCCCTTGTCTTATTCTCAGATGCCCCAGTGGCAGTCAGGGAGCACCAGGGACACTCAGCTCATGGCAGCAGTACCGCAGCCTCAGGACAGCGTGAGTGGCTCTGGGGGGCCGGCAAGGAGCGGTCTACCTGCAGGTCTCCTATTAGTGTCCACCACGGCCTGCACAGGGGCCCACTCTCTCACCTCCCGCCTCTCCACCTGGATTTCGTTCCTTTCCGGCTGCCCAGCCCCCCTCGCAGCTGGGACCTAGCTGTGATCAAATGCGGCAAGGAGTTGCACGTGGCAGGATGCCGGGAAGCTGGGGAAGGGCTCGCTCCAGACAGTCACCGCCCTGTCTCCTGGCTGCTTCCTGCCCTTCCTGCCCAAATGCAGAAGCGAAGTCCAGCCGGGGGTGGCTGTCTGGTGAAGGGCGGATGGCAGAGCACAGAGCTCCCAGGGGCCGGGGCTCGGGGCCCCCTGCAGCTGCTCCAGCCCTGTCTGCTTCCTAGTTCTGAGCAAATGAGGCTCCTGCCAGGCTCAGTGGCTGAGGTTGGTTGTGGTCAGGGGTGGCTGAACACAATCCCAAACCTCAACGGTCACCGAGACCATCCCAACAGGGGGCCTCGAATCTCATCCCAGATTTGGCTTCCAAGAGCTTGAGAGCTGCCCCTGTCCCCCACACACCCCGAAGCCTGGCTCTGACCCGCAGCCCTCCCCCAGGCTGCCAGGAGTTAAAGTGGCACCTGCCCACCTGGGGCCTCTCAGCACCTCTCTCTCCACCTCTGCCTGTCAGGCATCGTGAGGACTTCCACTCAGGCTCAGCTGTCTGGCGGCGGGGGCTGCCCAGAGATTCCTTACTGCTGCCATCCACAGTGGTCAGTCGTGACCATCTCTGCGGTGCCAGAACAGCCCGAGACACCAGGACAGCTGCTGCTCCTCCCAAGTGTTACAGTGACTCGCGGGGGGCAGATGCCTGGTGAATGAGGCAGGTGGAGTGAGAACCAGGTGCTCCTCACCTGTGGTGCTCAGAGGGGGGGGGTTTCTGGACCCCAAATCCGGATGCCCCAAATCCCATGCACATTCCTGGCCCTACTCCAGAACTACTGAATTGGGGTCTCTATATCACTAGGCATCCCCCCCATAGCCACATGGATGGCATGATTCAGAGTGCACCCCAAAACCCAGACACCTCTTCCCCAGCTGATTTGCCTCCACAAGTGTAGAGGTGCTTGCTTTAAAATCCCAGTCTCTGGGGGTGGGACCCAGGCATGGCCACCTGGTCCCCACACGTGTGGATCCCCCTCCAACAAGGGGCCATCAGGATTCTCTGAAAGACAAACACAGAGAGCTGGGCCCCACTCCTGGAGGTTCTGGTTCAGCAGGTCTTGGGGGGACCCACGCATTTTCTGACAAGTTCCTGGGTGATGCTACTGCCAGTGGCCTGGGGACCACCCCCCCCCGGGCACCACTAAGGAGCAGAAAGAAGAGGCAGAGGCAGAGTAAAGATTGGCTCCATGTGGCCATTGTTGAGCTGTGACTTGTGCTGCTGAACAGGCCCATCTGGTTCTCGTTCCCCAAGTGTCTGCTGGCTCCCCAGGGACCGGGATGCACCTGCTGCGAGGGGAGCTGCCTCCCACATACTGTATCGGTGTCGATGGCCCACCGGGATGGCGCATCCCGGGCTAGGGGAGCCGCCAGGGTGCACTGCGCAGGCTCAGGGGCTGCCATCGACAGGGTGTGAGCGTTGCGCTCTGGTCTGGCCAAGCCTAGCAGGCTTCCCCTGGGGCTCGGTGTCTCCATGGAGATGCGCACACTGGGCCTCAGAAATGGTGGGTCCACCTTGGCTTTAATGTCGTTTCCCTCTGGCCCTCACCATTCCCACCAGAACGCTACCTCCCTGTGGCCTCCAGCCCGAGACCCTTGGGCTGATCTGGCTTGTGCGGCAGAAGGGAGCCTCCCTCCACGGGCCGCCAGCAGCTGTCCTTGGGCCACCCTCATTCCGCCCAGCTGACCCTGGCACAGGCCGCACGGCTGGGGCAGGAGCCCATGGCGTCTCTCCCCGCCACGCCATGCTGCTGATTATCCCTCCTCCACGAAGAGATAAACCTGCTGGAGGAATTTGTTTTCTCTGGCAACACGCGCAGCTGTGTCCAACAGAACCCGGCTGAGTCACCGGGCTGGTTTCCTCTGAGCCGCCCCCACCCCCTGCGGCCTGTTCGGACTTCTCCCTTTCATGAGGTACTTCCCAGCTCAGCGTAAGTGTCCTGGGTGTTTCTGTCTTGCTGTTTGGGCGCAGCTGCCACCACATTCCTCCCGTGACCCTTGGTGTGGGTGGGCAGCCGCGCCGTGGGCTGGGCGGTCTTATCAGAGCTCATCTGTTTGGGGCCCCAACACACAGAGCTCGCTGGCCCGGGACCCCCCTGGAGGGGAAGCCCAGGCCCTGCCCCCAACTGTGTGTGGGCAGGGAGAGAGGGCAGGTGGGCAGGGGACCCAGAGGAGAGACGGGGGCAGGGGGCTCGGGCTCCTGCCAGTTATGAAGTAGTTGGGGAAAGAATGTGCAAACCGCCCAATGCCTCCCACATTTATATCTCCTGGCTACCCCCTCTTTCCCTGAGCTCCGAGCCCATAAATCCAGCTGCCTCCCCCCCAAACCAGCAATCCTGATCTCCGCTCACCCAAAAGCTCCTCCTCCAAAGACCTCAGCAACTCCATCCTTTCTTTTCTTTTTCTTAAGATTTATTTATTTATGCATACAGAACTGGGGCACAGGCCAGAGGTGCAGGGGGTGAGGCGATTCAGCAGAGACAGAGTGGGGAGCAGAACGCAGCTCTTCTGAAACACACTGCTGAGGGGAGCAGCAGGGAGACAAGAGAGGTCTGCAGCGCCATGTGGGTCAGCTCCCGGCTCAGGGATCAAACTTGTGCCGCAGTGGCTGCAGCTGGCTTCACCGTGCTGCGCTTTGACCTGTTACACCACCAGTAACTTCATCCTTTCTTAGCTCAGGCCCCAGCCGTGATGACACCCTCCACTCTCATGTCTCTCTCACTGCCTGCATCCAGAGCTTTGGCAAATTCTACCCACCTTGTTTTCTGTACCTGACTTTGACCATGAGACTGACACTTCCCTGGAGACACTGGCCAGGGCCATATGGGCACTGAGACAAGTCCTCCCGCTCTTCTGCTGTCTTTCCCAAGGCAGAGAGAACAGCCTCCATTCAGGACAGTGCTGCCCTCCCGTCCCTTCCGGCAGGGTGAAGGTGGCCCAGGGGACACACAGGTTCCTGAGCTGGGACATACTTCTCTGTGACTTGTTCCTGGAGCTGGGGGTTCTTGGAGAGGGGGGCAGCTCCAGAGATGCCTGAGCATGGCTCAAGGGGCGGCGGGCTGGTCTGGAGTTCCACCTTCAGGCGGGTCCTGGTCTGGAGTGTCGACCCCACTGGCCTGGCCTGGCGAGGTTTCTGAGGAGCAGCTCATTTGGCTTCTACCCACCAGCCAAGCCACACACGGACAAAGGGACTCCAGTCTCATGTCTGTGACAAAGCCGAGTCCTGTACTGGGCTGGACTCAGGACTGGAGATGGGAAGGAGAGAAAATGGGCAAAGAGCAGGTCTCCTGGCAGCCACTGAACCTTGGGGTTGCTCGCTGCTGCCTTTAATTTCATGTTGAACAGCCACGGGAGATGGAAAAAGAAATTGGTCCCCGTGGGCCACTTTTCCGATATGCATTTATTAGCGGAGCTTCTGAGGGTGTTTGGAAGGCAGCTGTCCCAGGAAGAGAGATGCCCCCTGCAGCGGGGAGATGGTGGGTGGGAGGCCAGAGCAGAGATGTGAGGAATAAATGCTTGTGAGCAAGGGGCCTTTATCTGAAAGTCTGGGTCCTTTTTGCAAAGGCCGTCCTCCCCCAGAAGCTCCTTCCAGACCCCTCACTTCTCTCTCAGGGGCATCCAAACCGAGGTTTGCTTCAAACTTCGAACTTGTGAGCCTGGGGATTTTAGAGCAGGCACAACTTGTTTCACATAGTTGATGTGCATGTAAAGAATTCTGTGTTAATGAGTTGTTGATGTTGTTTTTTAATCAAACAAATGCTGTTTTAAATGCACCAGGGCAGTTTGCATTTTAAGAGAATTCTATTTTATTTTTCAAAGACTGGTATATTCCGTTCCGCTCAAGTTCATGTCTCCTTTCCCTAACTGCCTGGAGAACGCAGCCGGGATGTTTTATGACTCATCATGTCACAGAAATGCACAAGTGGAAAGAAATGCAGATATTTTCGCTGTGGTGTTTTCTTTTTTAGCCATGGAATTGCTTTTTGAAATGAAATCCTGCCCAAAAGCTGAATGAATAGGACAAGGGAGAAGGGAGCATCTCTAGTGGAATTGGGGTAGAAGACCCAAAGCCTCCCCTATCTGACCCTTCATGAAGCTCTCCACGTTCCCCACAAAGCCCCGAGAACCCCAAGGCAACCTCAGTTTGAAGCCCAGAGCTCTCGCAGTGCCATAGCACCTTCCTCTCCCTGAGCTGCACCTGAAAGATGCTAGGTTCTCTCACTTGAGCCCAAGTGTTCAACAAGGCTTTGTTTATGCAGCGATTTTTTTTTTTTTTTGAGGAAAACATTTTAGCTCCTGTTCCTAGCATTGCCAGTGGAGAATTGATGGAGAACTTCAGTTCCCACCTTGGCAGTCCCACCTTGGCAGTGATGAGGTCCCCCTTCCCGTCTCATCAGGGTGCTATCATTGGCAGAGGCCCAGGCGGGAGCTGGAGTTCCCACCCTGGACCAGCAGGTAACATGGAGTCCCCAGACCCTCCGTTGTTAATAGGAGCAAGTGGAGAAGCTGGACTTGTGTCTTCACCTGGCAGAGATGGGACACTATCCCCTTTCTTCCTGATGGAGCAATCTCAGAAGCCAACTAAGATAGAAAGTTCACATAGGGCCCAGAATCTCACAATACTATACACATAATGTCCAGGTTTCAATCAGAAATCATGCATCATCTCAAGAGTCACTCATCATATCAGAGATTGCTCATCATAAAAAAACTCAACTTAGGTGAAATAAAGAAAAAGGTGCCAATATTTAGATGACAGAGATATTGGAATTATCTGACAAGAATTTTAATGAAATAATTATAAAAATGCTTCAGTGATTATATTAAACACACTTGGAACAAAACAAATGGGTACTTTAAGCAAAGAAGTAAAAGCTATAAAGAAGAGCCAAGTGGAAATTTTTAACTGAAAAAAATGCCATCAATAATTGAAATTAAAAACTCAGTGGAGAATGAAGATTGGAGGGGGTGGAGGAAAGAAGAGTGTACTTAGAGGTGAAAACCATAGAAGATACTCACTCTGAATTATAGAGGGAACAGTCTGAAAAAGAAAAATAACAGAGCCTTGGGGATCCTTGGTACGATGACAAAAACCACCAAAGTTTGTAACATTGATGTCTTTGAAGCCCCAAAGAAGAGGAGGAAGAGGGCTGGGCTGGAAAAGTACTTGGAGAAGTAGCGACTGAACATTTGCCAAATCTGGCAAAAGGCAAAGATTCAAGAGGCTGGTTAAGCTCTGAATGAGATGTGCTGAGAGAAATCTAGACCAAGACACAATGTAATGAAACTTCTAAAAACTAAGAGCAAAGGGAAGGAAAAAATTTGAAAGTAGCAAGAAACAACATTTAACTTAAATGGGAAATGCAATTCAAATGATGATGAGTTTCTTCTTTTTCCTTAAGAAACCAAAAAGAAATGTCGCTACATTTTCCAAATCTGAAAGAAAAGAAATCTCAATCTAGAATTCCATCGGCATTGAAAATATCCATCAGGAATCAAAGGAAGTCAGGACATACTCAGATAAAGGGAAACTAAGAATTTGTCACCAGAGACTGAAAAGAATGGCTAAAGGGAATTCTCTAAACAAAGACAATGATAAAAGAAGGAACCTTAGAACTTCCAAAACAATGAAAGAACAATGGAAGGATATAAAATATAGGCAGACGCAACACATTTTCCTTCCCTCTTGAGTTTCCCAAGTTATATTTAACAGTTGAAGCAAAAATCATAACCCTGTCTTATATAGTTATAATGTGTATATAAAGGAAGCATTTAAGACAATGATATTATAAATGGGGAAGGGTAAAGGTTGTAAAAGATAGTAATGTTTCTACCCTTCACCTGGACTGGCAAAATGTGGACACCCATCAAGTTTGATAAGTTAGAAGATATAATGTAATTATTAAAGAAAACACTTAAAAAGCTACACTAACATACTCAAAACACTAGAAGTTTATCAAAATGAGATACTAAAAATTGTTCAAGTATCCACAAGAAATCAGCAAAGAGAAAACAGAGAAATGAAAAACAGATTTGCCCTAACTTGTCAATAGTTACATTGGTTGCTAATGGTCTAAAAATAATGAAAAGACAGCGATTGGCAATGTGGTCTTAAGGTGAGAAAACTGTATCCTGTCTACAAGAAACTCACTTTGTATATTGTAGAGGTTGAAAGTAAAAGGTTGCATTGCACAAATATAATAAAAAGCAGGGGGGCCCTCCCTGGTGGCGCAGCGGGTTAAAGCACAGCACTGAGAATCTAAAGCTGCTTCCGCATGAGTTCGATTCCCGCCTGCCCCGGAGGTGACCACATGGTGTGGCAGACCTCTCCTGACCCGCCCGCTGCTCCCCTCAGCAGTGTACTTTGTCGATCTGCCTGTTCTGTTCCCCACTCTGTCTCTGGTGAAGCCTCCCACCGCCCCTGAGCCTCTGGCCTGTACCCCAGTTCTGTATGCACAAATAAATAAATTTAAAAAAAAAAAAGCAGGAGTAAAAACTGACAATAGAAATTAGCCTTGGGTATTCTAAATAGGAACTTTCATTTATTGCTGGGGGGACTGCAAAATGATACAGCTAATTTGGAAGACATGTGGCTTCTTACCAAGCTAAACATAGCTTTAGCATACAATCCAGATCACATTCCCAGTTATTTACCTGACAAATTTGAAAACTTGCATCCACAAAACCACCTATGTGAAAATTTGCAGCATTTTTCTTTATAATGCAAAAAAAGAAATCAAGCATAAAAACAGGGGGTTGGGGGGTGGGAAATAGATGAATTCTAAATGTATACTGCTAGTTGAGATAAGTCTATCTAAATAGGCTGAAAACGCTAATTCCATTTATGTAAATCTGGAAATAGATCACTGATTGCTTCAGGTTTGAAGAAGGATAAGGGCTGAAAAGGTGGAACACAGATATTGTTAAGACACTAATCTGTGTGGCATTATAAAGGTAGAGCTGTGATAATACACATTTGTTAAAATCCATTGCATTTTATATCATAAAGTGAAACTTAATGTATGTATGCAAATGAGAAATATCAGGAGGTCCCGGGATACATGAATGAAATGTAGATTATGACAAAACAGGATCACCGCACTACACATGTCTAAAACAACCTCACTGAAGGGAGAAAGAAAGTGTTCATCTAAAGTAGGTTTGGAAATGAACAGAAATTGTAAAGACAAAGCCAACAAGAACGAACACAATCACTGTACTCTCACTGATTGTTGTTTCCCCCAGAGGCAGGGATCAGCCATTCTCAAACAAAGATGTACCTATGGCAATCCAGCAACTAAGTAAATGGCAACAGTTGGAACCCAAGTTTCTCACCTTTGGGGTGACCAGTTACAGATAAGTAAAGGGAGAAGACTAGAACCATTATGGGTGTTGGATAG
Source organism: Condylura cristata (assembly GCF_000260355.1). Lineage (NCBI taxonomy): Eukaryota > Metazoa > Chordata > Mammalia > Eulipotyphla > Talpidae > Condylura > Condylura cristata. The sequence continues at coordinate 7,647,018 of NW_004567136.1, read as the reverse complement.
ATTTGGAGTTATCCGTATGAACTCCAGTTCAGCCTACTACAGTCACAGGTGGAACTTATAGAAATACTTACAGCACCTGTGTATACACAGGTTAGCAGGTGCACATGAACATGCCTGCTCTCTCAGGTAAGAGGTCTTAGAAGCAAGGCTGCCCCAGGAGAACTAATGTCCAGATTTAGTTTCCAATACTGTTCTCCAGTATAACAAACAGGGTTCCTTGGGAGATGATGGATCCTCTGTTGGGACAAGGAATTTACTAGTCAACTCTTGAATAGCTTGTGGTGCCTTTAAATAAAAGAATACTCAAAACGAAGCCAACACAAAATCAAACACATTCATAAAAGTATGTCAAGGGAACAAAGGAACCAATAGAAAGAGTCTCCAAGACCAAGTTAGACACACTATTTGAGCAATAAAATAAATACTAGATTATAACCCATATATAAAGTAAATATCCTTGAGGTTATTGAAGCCATAAATATGTAGTGTATAGACAAATTTCCCATGTACAAGAGTTACAAATAATTTATGCAGGTATTTGCACTCATGGAGACAACATAAACACCCTCCTTAGGTGTGGGCTGATATAGTGACTTTCTTTTCAAGTAGTACAGTATGGATCGGGTGGGTGGCGACAGAGTAACTTTATGGAGGAGGAACCTCACAAAGCTCCCGCAGCCAGGGGCAGGTCCACAGGAACAGTGATGGGTCACATGCAAAGCTGGTGACATGACATGATGAGGCTGGCACTTTACCGTGGAGGCCGCCTCCCTCAAACACAGCGCCTCTGTCTAATCGTGAGAAAAACCTCAACGACATCCCAGCGGAGGGGGCGGGGGGGGCGGGCAGTCTGCATATCTTACTGTTATTTCACACAACTGTCAAAGTCATAAAAGACAAGGAAGATCTAAGAAACTGTCACAAAAAGTAACAAGAAGACTTCCAAATACTTGAAAATTAAGCATACACTTTTAAATAATCCATTAGTCAGAGAGGAAGTGTCAAAGAAAATAAAAAAATGTAGTGAACTAAAGAAAAATGAAAGTACAATATTCAAAAAATGTGGGCTCGAGTTAAGGCAGTGCCGACTGGGATTTATAACATTAAATCCTTATATTAGATAAAAGGGAAATCAATCATCAGCCAACTAAAGACTAACGTCACTCATGAATGCAGGTGCAAAAAACTTCTTTCTCGAATATACGTAAGAATAGACAGATAAACCTGAAGGAAGCTGAAGAAAGGAAATAATTAACAGCATAAATCAATGGCTTTGAAAACAGAAAAAACACAAGAGAATTCAAGAAAACCAAAAAGCTGATTCTTCAAAAGAAGGTCAGTAACGCCAACACATGTCTAGTAAGACTGACAAGGGAAAAGGAGCTAAAGATTGACAATACTAAGAACAAAATGGGGACAGTGCTGGGAACGCCGAAGGCATCCAGAGGGTAACAAGGAAACACCGCAGTCAGCTCACAGACTGAACCAACAACTTAAAAGAAATGGGCCAGACTCTCAAAAATTACAAATTACCACAACTCACCCAATGCAAAATAAATCCGTTGAATAACCTGCAGCTATTAAGAATGAATTAATTTTAAAATTCCCCCCCATCCCTTATTTGGTTCCTTGTTATTCCCCCTATAAGTGAAACCATCTGATATTTTTCTTTTTCCTTCTGGCTTACTTCTCTGAGCATGATCTCTCCCATAATCTGCAGTCCATGTGGCTGCAGATGGCATAAGTTTATCCTTTTTGATTGCTGAATAGTATTCCATCGTGTGTGTGTAGTATATATCCGTGTGTTTTTATATAGCGCGTCTTCTTGATTCAGTCACCTATTTTTGGCATTTAGGTTACAGGTGGTGGGAATTTTATGGGAACTATACCTGAGAGGAGAAATCAAACTTTGTATAAAAATGAAAAATGCTGTAAAAAATACATATATATAAATATTAAAAATAAAATAAAATAAAGTTCCCCCCAAAGAAATCTCGAGGCTAGTAGAGTTTTACCACAGAATTATATCTAACCTCTAAAGAACTCTATATAATCTCTTCCAAAAAATAGATTTTATGAAGCTATTATTAACCTGAAACCAAAAACAAACATAAAAATAAACTGAAGGCTAACATCACTCATGAATTCATAAATGTAAACGCAAAAAAAAATCTTCAACAAAGTTTTAGCATGTAGAATTTAGTAATATGGGGAAAAATTATTTAGCAACACCAAATGGGATTTATTCCAAATATGCAAGGCTGCCTCAGTATAGATTATACCAGCACAATCCATGTGTTCAGGCTAAAGAAGAAAAATCATAAGATCATGTCCATGATCTCAGAAAAAATACAGACAGAATATTACACCCAACCTTGATTTAAAAAAACAACTCAGTGAACAAGACTCGTGGACACGCCCAAGGCCGGAGCTGCTGCAGAGGCTCACAACAAACATTCCACTCAGTGGTGCAAGATTCGCTGCTTTTCCTTACGCCTGCGGGCAAGGCGGGATGTCTGCTTCCATCACGCCTCCTCAACCTGGTACTGGGAGCTCCAGTCAGTGCTTTCTTCATTAGGTAAAAAAAAGTAAATAAATATATACCATTTGCCAAGGAAAAAACAAGTGTCTTTGATCTAAGTGTATTAAAAATGACATGACTTAGTAATCACAAAAATTACTGAATTCTGCAGGAGAAGCAGCTCGTAGCAGCTCTAGCGTGAATACCCGGGATTGGTGTTGGGTGAAAACAGCAGGATGGAGACAGGATGTGTATGTGATCTTCTGCTACAGACAAGATAAAATTTGAGTAGTTTCTAGTGTAGCAAGGCAGGCCGGGGAGGCACGCTGTTGAGTGTTAACAGCAATTCCTCGCAGCGGGAGGGATAATTTAGGAGACAGACAGGCTTTCACTTGGAACAAATGAAATGAAATGACTGAGCAAACAAATATGAAAAAGCTTCATTTTGCAGATGAAGAAACTGAGGCTCAGCAGAGTGAAAGCCACGGCCAAGGTCACAGAGCTGGGAAGGTCTTCAGCGCTTGGCTCAAAACCCAGGCCTCCTGACTCAAGTCCAGAGTGGCCAGGCAGGAAGTGAGCCGGCCGCCCCTCCAGCCTGCCGCTGTCCACTTGACCATCCTCAGATCAAGGCTCTCTGGGGAGGAAGAGGCTGGGACAACGAGACCCGTGCGGATGTGGAGACCAGGAAGTGGCGCCAGCTGGGATTTTCCCTGCCTCCTGGTCAGGCTGCACCACCAACCAGGCAGAGCTGGGAGCAGGGTCAGGGTGCCTGGACTGGACTTCAGGAGAGGCCAGGCTGCACGGGGCACTGGGCAGCCAGTTCTCTGTCCCCGGGGTCTCTCCACCCAGGAAGGAGCCCCAGGCAGTCCAGTCACCAGGCTCCCATGAGGCCTTGCAATCACAGGTTCTTAGGGGTAAGGTGAGGCCAGGAGAGCAGAAGCCACATTTGGAAGGTCCCTGAAAATGAAGGAGGAAGACGCAGGAAGTGTGAGGTGCGAATCACATTTCTGCAAGTGAGTTCTGACAGCCAGGTGGAGGAGAAAGGAGGAGGAGGAGGAAAATTGGAAGACAGAGCTGGTAGCTAAAGACCATGTGACAAGGTAGAGGCCAGGGCATCGGAAGGCGGCAATGAAAATATTTTGAGAACTATATCTGAACTATGTCTGAGAAATGTTTTGTAGACAGGATGAACAGGACACTGTGGGCTGCCTTGTTGCTCATTGTTCACCCAGGAGTCGTGTTTCCCTCGCAGGTCACAGGGTCATGATTTCCTCTGGAGACCGCTGGGAGGGTCTCTTAGGCGGGGACCCCACCCACAACCCAGACTCTGCCACCTTTACTGCCTCTTGACAGGGACAGATGGGCAGGAAGAGGGCTGGTGAAATGCCTCCTCCCCTCAGTAGAGGCCCGAGTGTCTCTCTCCCGTCTCCCTTCAAGTCCTGTGAATGTCCCCTTTCTGCAGTCTCTTCCAGAGGGCCTCGGTAATGGATGGGCTAGGCCATCTTGGAGACAAGAGAGTCCCCTTGGCTCTCACTTCTCACCATTCTGAGAAGATCCTTCAGAAATTCTCCTGGGCCTGTGGGCTTGCCCTGTTATATTCTCTTTTTGTGCCCTGATGTCTGCTAAGTTCAAATCACCCATTAGCGCTGACTCACTCACTCTAAGTACATAGTTCAAAAATTAGAGTTTCCATGGCCTAACCTCCCAGCTCTGTCTGACAGTGGTTTCAAGGGAATGTTATGTCCTTTCTACTATTTGAGGCCTGGGTCAAAATGTTCTGCCTGACTGGAAGTGAGTGGGCCTGTTCACATGTTAATGATTCTCCTGATTCTCCCCAAGGGCAAGCAATCGCAGTGGTAGTGCCTGGGGGTACTTGTGGATGGTAGAATTGCACCCCAGCAGAGAAGGAGAATAGCTCCTTGGAGGCCAGTGGAGGGTGTGGGGTGGTCGGGAGGCATGTCCAGTCCTTTCTACATGCTGGAAACTGAGCTCAGAGAACCAAGGGCCTGACATATATGATCTCAGGTTGCCACAACCCTGAGAAATCTGTGTTGCTTACTGACTATCCCCATTTTACATACAAGATCAAGATTGAGGAAAGTAGATTTAGTAATTGGAGGGCATGGGTAAGCACCTAGGTATGTCTGACAGCCAGTATGCACTTCCTACCCCACCACACGATGCCCCTTAGAGGAAGGACCAAGGGTACAGATGCCAATCTCAATGCCCTGAACCTGCTTCCATGCCCAGATGGATGCTGATGGAGCATGTCCGAGAGGACCAAGCTCAGCGTCGTATGGGACAATGACGGTCAGACTGCAAAGTGCAGTCCTAGATGTTCTACTGAAGCAACGTGTAATAAAAAGAAAAGGAAAAAGTCAAAGAGTGTTTGAGAGAGTAGAAGGGGCCAGGGAAGAAGAGCCAGGCCTCCCAGGATTCCATCAAGCTTTGCTACGTCAAGAAAAACATCAAGTGCAGCGCCATTTTGGTCTCAGGAGCTGGGTATGTGCCCCCGCCCCTGCCTACGACAGAGGAGGGCCCCAAGAGCTATACCTATACTCAAAGTTCTGGCCCCTGGGCCCCAAATGCCTGGGTCTGGCATGGCACTCAAACAAGACTGGCCAGTCTGCTTGGGGGAGTCTAGCTGGTCCCGTAAAGAGGGCGCAGGAACTCGGAAGTCAAGCAACAAGCTCCTGGCATGCTGTACACGTACAGACCACACAGAACATAGGGGGTGAGGAGACAAAAGGCAAGCCCAGGAGCAACGCCTGGTGTTTTGGGGGAACTTCTAGGTCTGATTCTCACCTCTCTTGAGGCCGACTTATTCCATGTTGGAGTCTAAGGCAGCACTGACTTCCTCCCAATACATTCCAGAAGTTTGAATGGGGTTTTGTCACTTCCAACCAAAGGTGTCCTCACACTTCCAAGAAAGGAGGCTGAATCTTTTTGAAACCCTAGACTTTTGCTCATCAGGAAGCCACCCAAAGAACCTGGAGGACTGGGGACAAACGGGACCAATGCTGTATAGTGAGGTGAAGCGGAGACAGCCTAATGTCCTTCTGACATTAGGTGACATGAAAGAGTTAAGTGAGATAATTCAGTCCTATCAAAATTAAGCAGGCACCTCTCTCCCTCTCATAGCAGACCCATTCAATGTCAACCCAAGGGCTCGTCAGCAGCCTCTGGATATAATTCATTTGTCTAGACTGTTCTGTATTAACCTACCACTGACTCAGGACTCCCCGTGGACCCTGAGTTCCCTTGGTTTCCGTCAGGTTGCCCTCTGAAATCACAGAGCAGGGCAGGGTGGGTGACCTGTCACAGCCCCTTCCCCGTCACAGCCTGACTCAAGGATTTCAAGCATTCACCCCCCATTCACCTGTTGTCCTGCCCTGGGCAGTGACATAGCCCATCTTCCTTGCTGAGGCCCAGCACTTCTAACACCATGTGCCCAGCATAGGAACAGGTAGGCCAACCTTCACTTGGCATCACTGGCTTGCTCCAAACGGAGAGCTCTGACTCCCTGGTCCTGTCAGACGTCTGTGTGCACCCAGGGACGACCTGGGCAAGATGGCAGTGCAAAAAGCAGGGGTGGGGGAGGGGCAGCAGAGGCAGAAGGCCTCATCAGGGAGGCGTGTCTATGGCTGGCTGCGTCAGGGACCTGAGCCCCCTCCTGCAAGGAGAGCTGTCTAGAGCACCCTTCTGCGGGCATATGGGGCAGATGGTGCCGCAGCTGAGGGTGCCAGCGTCAGAAGTCTTGGCACCAGCATCGCACCTGCTGTGGCCAGAGGCCAGAGGACCACCCTGGCTGCAGTGGGTGCCATCTCAAAGCAATGCCTTTAAAAAAGCTCTTTTTTACTGGAAGCCCCATGCAAATCACCAGCCTCCAAAGGCATTTATTAAGTGCCTGCTTCTTCTTTGTCTACTTCGATGCTAGACCAAAGAGCTACATTTTAAAATTTCACCAGCTGATTTATACCCTGCCCGTTTCCAAAACGGATGACAATGACACCGCAGGTACAGTGTGGCCAGGAGCATTTCCCCAAGACAAAGGCGGGAACAAAGGCAGAGAATCATGCCTAGCCTCTGCCTTTCAGGAATGGAAAAATCTAAGATGCATTCTCTGGTGTCTTTAAACTTCCTCGAGATGTAAGGACGACTTTCATTCATCTCTACAAAGCTCCTCCACCTTGAGAAAGGTGGAGAAAGGCAGCCCCTCGCTGCCTGTGCAGAGGATTCGCTGCTGCAGGCCGGCCTGCGGCCCAGCCGAGGCCTCGGTGAGCGTCCTGCCCGGCCACTGCCCGGTCACTGCCCCTGTCCTCTCTGCCAGGGCGCAGGGAGCTGAGGAGGTGTCCTGCAGAGGCTCCATGCTGCGCTAGGTCACCAACACCGTGCCTTGCCTGAGGTATGGTGCCTTCTCATCTCCTGATGGAAACAGAGGTGCAAAATGAGAGGGAGCCTCCCTCCCCCGTGGCAGTTCCTTGTGCCTGGCAGCACAGGACGCCAAGCTGAGCTGGACAGACCCAAATAGTGTCCGGAAGTGGAAGGGGAAGGAGGAGGTGGCAGAAAGTGCTGAGTGCGACTTCTCAGCGAGTGCATTCCTGCAGGAGCCTTGAGTGCCGGCCAGCAGGGACGACTGGCCAGCTCTGCCCACGTGGGCAGGGGGTGCTTGAGATTCCGCTCCCTTCTGTTGACTGTTCTCCAACTTTAAAAGCTGCCACTGAGGAGGGACCCAGGTCACGGCTCCCTGCGCTCTTGTCTGGTGACGGTCACCTGATCACACGGCACACAGGGTTTGAGGCTCTGTACCGGACCACCCTGAATATGATGGGGCTCAGCAGTAACCACTGCCCAGGATCTGGCAAATAAAATAAAGTAAAAAAAAAAAAAAAAGAACATTAAAAAATACAGCCCGGCTGCGAATGCTGCCTGTCCACGTGCCTGTGCATAAACATGGATGCTCTCGCTGTTTCCCCTCGCTCCAGGCTCCTGGCTGGGCGCAGCTCCTTGCCCACCCCACCCCTGCCTGGCAGCAGCTGTGGCCAACTGGGGGGCAGGGTCAAAGCTCTGTCAGCTGGTCCTGGACAGGAACTTGGAGGCCTGACCATGGGCAGATGCTCCCTGTGTGGGCCCAGCTGGAACGCCCCTCATGAAACCCTAGTCTGCTGACCTTTTGGGCATGGTGTGAAGTGAAGCTGCCTGTGCTTTGAGGACCGGGAGTGGAGGGGGCAGTGGCAGACAGTGATGGCCCCATTGGGGCAGCAGAGCGGCTTTGACGCCATCTCCCTCCCTTCCCTTCTGCACCTTCACCCCAAGCAGATCGCAGCACCCATCATCCTGTCAAATAACAGCAGCAGCACAGTCCTGAGGCCACTGTGTGTCCTGTGCACTCTCCTGAGTGCTGGACACTCTTGCCATGCCCCTCCTGCCATGCTGCCTGGGCCTCCTCAGGCTCCCAGGCTGGACCCTCATCTCCCCAGTCGACCGACTGCAGAGCTCAGCTGGGTGATGCATCCACATCCGTGTGTTCACTTGTGGAGTGTCTAGGTGTGTCCAGGCCCCCACAGAGGGGGTGCTGGGAAGACAGTCAGGGAGTGAGTAAATGGAGGGGAAAGAGACCAGAGAAGACAAGTTACTTGACCAAAGTCACAGAGCTGGAAAAGGGTGGGAGGAGAGTTTGAGCTGCATTTCTCTTTGAAGAACAGGAGACCATCAACGGGAGAAACGCTCTGTCCCTTGGGGTTCATGGCAGCACTGGAGCTGGAAATGCCCCAAGTTTCCATGAGAGAAGACTGGCTCCTGGTGCGGTCTCACCACACACACCATGGAACACCCCCGGCTGGAGGGAGGGCGAGCTGTTCCGACTTACAGTGAAACGGAAGGAGATTGGGGGTTATGCGTGTGAAGCAGTCAGCAAGGTAAGACCATTGGGTAGTCTCCTATAGGTGAATAAAATAAGGAGCCATATTGGGCAAAGTGCAAAGCAAAGTAATTGTAACCTAATGGTCCTTCGCCTATGAAGTGTGAGGTGAAGAAGGGAGGGAGGCAGCAAAGGTCAAAGGGGTAGAAGGAGGCAGGGAGGGAAAACAAATGCAGAAAAGAAGTCTTGGCATAAAATTTCAAAAATTGAAACACACACAGACAAGCCTTTTACTCTGATTGCTCAGTGGGGACAAAGAGTTCAGTTAGTTATTTATGAGGCAAGGGCTGAACATTTGGATGGGGTGTGTGGCCTTGTGCTGGGAAAACATGTCCCCCACCAAAAACGGGCATTGGCTGGCTCCTGGCTGCCCCTGGGCCAGGCCCAGGTCTCCCTGCCTTGCCTCTGAATTCCAGGGTTGTAAACTCTGGATAACAGTAAAAATTATAATAAAAGCATTCCCACAATAAGAATAACACAAGACAAACAAACAAAGCCCCCTTTCCTGCACCCCACACACCTCCACAGGGGGGCCTTAGCTCAGCGGGGCCCACACCCCATGCAGGAAGCTTCACCCAGGAACAGCAGGTGACTCCAGGGACCCCGCCAGCCCAACTTGAAGTCTCTCCTCAGCAGACAAGCCTGCTGAAGGAGAAAATGGCCGTGTCACCCACGAGCGAGAGGCGCCAGGCAGGAACATGAGCCCTCCTCCCTCGCGTGGCTCCTTTGATACCTGGCTCCTGTGCCTTTTGAAGACAGGCAGGCCGGCTCTACCTGTCTGGCGGATTTGGAATCTAGGTCATTCCCTGGCCTCCCCTCCTCCTTTGGAAGACAGGCAGGATTTTTCCTAGGGTCCTGGAGCCAGAGAGGGGATGGACGACAGGGGAAAAACGTCTCAGTGGAACCCACATCCTGCCTGCTGCTGTCAAGAACATTTCATTTTGGAGCCAATAAAATTTATGAGATGCAAATGGGTTTCGCATTAAAAAAAAAAAAGAAAAAAGAAAAAACTTGGAAAAGGTACAAAGTGCACCTCACACCCTTGCGCTGAGGTGTGTCTGGGGCTCCATTAATCATCTCAGACAAAAGAGATTTAATCTGAGGCTGGCCGGCCTGGAGCGCGCACTCTCTGGAGCCGGGCGAGAGCGCGCTGGCTGCAGGCCGGGCAGCCCAGCACCTCGCCTCGTGCAGCGCGCGCGCAGCTCGGGTCTGAGTCACGCAATAGATGAAATTACCTTGGTTTCTGCACATGATGAATCAGAACGCAGGATCAAGGCAAATATTTGGACAAGCTTTGCCCCGCGTGGAACAGGAGGGAGATTTAGCAGCCAGCGAGCAGCCTGCCAGCAGCAAGCCCAGAGATCATTTCTGACAAAGCATCGCCGGGGGCAGCCTGCTGGTAGAGGGAATTAGCTGGGATCCATAAAGACACCCTGGACGCGAGCCCAGGAGCACCAGCCCAGACCTCCAGGCGGTGGGACTCAGCCTCGCCCTCACCCCCCCAGAGGGGGCTTGTCAGGGTGGGGCGGGGGTGGGGGAGGAGACGGCTCACTTTGAGTCACCCCATCCGCCTCCTTCTTCTGGGAGACTTGGGGGCCGCGGGGAGAGCAACGAGAGAACGCGTGCCCCTCTCACCTCTCCTGCTTGGGGGCTGAGGGGACCAGACACGGGGCCCCCAAATGGGGAAGGAAGTGAGGTCTGGCACGCCCTGGGGAGGCTGCCCGGCTATGCCTTTCAAGGAAGACCTACTCGCTGCCTTTTGTGGCTTCAAAGTTAGGAATTTTTCAAAACTGTTTGAAACAATAAAAGCTGGAACAACAATGCTACCTTATGTTGGTCTCCAATCGGGTTCTTAAAATTAACCTTTGAAGGAGTGCAGCATTCTTGGGGGTATTTGAAGCAGGTTTCTGCCCCTTTAAAGGGAAGCATCCAGAAACTAAGCTAGCCTGTGTTGGAGATTAGTCTGCCAACACGCCCCTCCTCCCACCCCATGGTACCCCAAACCACTGTGCAAGCTGCTGGGTAGCAACAGCAGCTCTTTCGCTGCAGGCTGACTGTGCGCAGATGAAGAGACAGGCCTGGGAGGTGACATAACGCGCCCAGGGCCTTGCATTGAACAGCCAGAACGTTCGCGCAGGGCCCCACACACTCCTCCCATATTCTGCATCGCAAACACTCTCCTGGGTTATAAAACCCCCCACAATGACTGTGGGAACAGGTTCAAGGGCTGCTTTCAGTTCCAGCCCCCGAGTAGTCAGACCTTGAAGACACTTGACTTGCTGGCTGTCTTGGGGTACTGGCCAGCCCCAGAAACTTGAAAAAGGCTGAACCAGACAGTCTTCATGGGTTAACCGGTGTCTGGCTGACAAGGACCAGCGTGCTTCCTGGAGACCAGACTCAGCAAAGATTCTCCTACCCAGACTGTCTCTGCGACAGCAAGGTTGCTGAGTTTGCGTCAGGGAGGAGGGAGAAGGCTGGTAGTCTGGAGCCACGGAGCCACGGAGCCACAGAGCCACAGAGCCACAGCTGCGGCCCTCCCTAGCTGTGAGATTGTTCCTTGCTGCAAAAAATCTCTCAAAATGTGATAGCACAAGACACCTATTTTATTATACTCACAGGTTCTTGGGAAGTGAATTCAGAGGGGTGCAGGAAGTTTCACCTGCTTTGTGTTCTCTGAGGCCTTGGCCAGGACAGTAGGAGGTGTGCGTGCTGAGGAGGTGTGCTGAGGGCGGCAGGAATCCGCAGGCATCGTCGCTCACCTTTCAGGTGGCTGCTGCTGGCTGGGAGCTGGGACCTCGGCTGTGGCTATTTCAGGTACCTCCAGGAAGCTTCCCATGTACCCTGCCTTCCTCAGCATGAGGCCGAGGGGAGACATACTTGATACAACTGTATTTGGCTGCTACGATCACAACTTACTGAGCACAAAACAACAGAAATGCATGATCTTACAATCCTGAAGGCTAGATATCCAAGATTAAGCTGTCCCCGGGGTTGGCTCCTCTTGAGCCACTGAGGGGAAGGTCTGTTCCAGGCACCTCTCCTTGCAAAGGGAGGCTAGGAGGTATGAGTGGGGAGGAGATGCCTTGCAATGTTTTCATGTTTCTCTGCCTGCAAATTACAAGGGCACTCAGGATCCATCCTACTGATTTCCTTTTTCTTTGATTACTTTGGTAAAGACTGTTTCCAAAGAAGGCCATGCTCTGAGATATTGAGGGTTAGTTAGTACTTCAGCCCAAGAATTTTTGTCGGGGGACAGTTCAACCGATAGCAGCAGCTCAGGGTTCCAAATGCAAGAGTCCTTGGAAGGCAGGCAGACGGTGTTCGGCTTCCTCTGAGAGGCTGGGAGGCTGAGCCTCATTCTGTTGGTTACACACAAGTCACTGCGATTGGCAGTGCAGGTTCTGGACTGTTATCTGGAGGAAGCACAAAGAATTTGTGGATTTTTTATTTTTGTTTTGGGAGGTCTCAGAGCACTGAGGGTGGGAAGTTCGTGAAGGACAGGACCTCAATGTGGATGTTTTGAAGCTTCCCCAGGATCCTTGCTCAAGCTGTTCCGCCCCCTAAGCCTGGATTGCCACACTGGTGAGACCGTGATGATGCTACTGCATCCCGTTATTTTAAAGATTGAGTAAGACATGCTCGATGTCTGAGCATCACAGGAGCTCAGTAATGGCAGTCCCTCCCCTTCCTCCCTCTCACTATCTTCTTCCTTCCCCTTCTCTACATCTTCCTCCTCCTCCTCCCCTTCCTCCTCTTCCTCTTCCTTATCTTTGTCATTAATCTTAGCAGTGGAAACATAATGACAAGAGTTTTTGGGCCTAGAAGCAATGAAAAACCACTAGATGGGAACCCCCACATCCCAGGATCTCCCTTTCAGCTGTGGATATTCCCAACTGTCAATCTTTGTTTTGGGTTGGTCCACATCCAGCACTGAGCTGAGCTTTTCCTTGTTCGCTCCCAGTTAACCTTTATGCCAGCTGGTGAGGCGCAGAACCCAGCGTTGGACCCATGAGCCAACGCACCATCTACTCCATCTCTGATCAACAACCTGGACGATGTTTTCCAACTATAAAAATATATAATCCGTAATGAAGTCATGACCATGTAACGGTTTAATAACCCATGATATCACATGGGCAAAGATCCAATTTCATTTCTGTTTCTCATACCTAAAACTAATTTCTATCTTTGGCCCTTATTTCTCCCTGATGACAAAAATTGTAACCTACTCATGTTGATGAAAACCCAGTAGAGTAAAGTGATTTCTCCATTTAAGTTAAAGCTCATTGCAAGTACACAAGCACGCACATATATAATGTGCATGTGTAGACATTCGTAAGTAGATCTATTATATATGTATATATTACGTCATAATTGAAAGATAGCTACCTATATGGAAAGAGAGAGAAAGAAAGAACTATAATGAATTGGTTCATGTGATTATGGAGACTGAGGAATCTCAAGATCTGCTATTTGTAAGCTGGAGACCCGGGAGAGCCAATGGTGTGAGCTTTAGTCTGAAGGCAGGAGACGTATGTCCTGATGCATCAGTCAGGCCAGAGGTGTTCTCTCTGTTTCAGCCTGTCCTGTTTGGAATGGAGGAGGACCATCAATGGATCGGATGAAGACCATTCCTGTTGAGGAGGAACCTGGTTTACTCGGTCTGCTGATTCAAATATTAGCTGCATCTGAAGGATTCTCACAGTTCCTCCAGGAATAATGTTTGACCAAGTTAAGCTAGCCCAGTCGAGCTGATGCAGAAAGTCTACCATCACAAATGTCGGCAGTTTTGAAGAGAAAATATCAGCTGAGTTTTACTGAGAAATTAGAGAACTCTAAAGAAATGGAGGCATGTAAATTGTATTCCACATCAGAATAGGAAGACAGGAGAAGAAGCCCAAAGCCAAATAAGCCACCTGCCATACTGATGAGACACAGGTTACCAGGGCCAAGGGGAAAATCTAGAGAGGAGAAACCTGCCATTTGCACTGTCTGCCAAGACAGTTCAGGCTCAGGGAAAGATAAAGAAACTCCTAGATGAGTCTGGTGAAATCTCTGAAGAGAAAAATCTTGCACCATCTTCCCTATAGGAGAGTGAGTGAGAGAACAGAGCGGGGTGGTCCTTCGTCCTGCAGAGCCCAGAAGAGAAGCCAACCTTCACTGGCCCCTTAGTTGGAGGTGGAAGCCAGCAGCATGGGCTGGTGACCAAAGGGCGTTAGGGGCTTGGCAAGAAGACATGGGCGTTCATGGCAGATTGGATCATGCAAAGCGGAGGTGAAGAGGAGGTATTTTCGTTCCATAGACACTGATAAAAGATAGCGTTGGTTGCTTTAACAGCTACCAGAGGAACCAATGTTGATAGTCAACACTAAACAGCGTGTATGTCCCTGGGGGCCAGCAGGAGCTGCCTCTTATGGTCAGCACAGGTGAGGCTATGCAGCAGTAACAAACAAGCCCCCAGAAAACGTATCTAGATATGCGGAAGTCTGTTTCTCCTTTGTGTTGTGTGATTGAGAGATGATAGAGAGAGAGAGAGACTGCTATTTGTTTTGTTTCTTTCTCTCATGAAACTTGACTAATAAACACTGGATAGCAAAAAGTCTAGATATGTAAGATTATCTTCTATTTTTTAAATTTTAAACATTGATTTAAAGCCAAAAACCAAACATTTAGGATTTTTTTGGTATGTGTATTCTGTTTTATCTCCTCTTTCCCAGAAAAAGGAGACGACCCTGGAAGAATCAGCACCATAAGGGTACAGTGGGAGCTGGAAGGAAGATCCTTAGTTTTCATGGCAGAACCCGATGGCACAGCAGTCGAGCCACATTCCCCTCAGGCTGGCACCCCCGGCCCCACTGACAACTTGCAACCAGCTGTCACATTGATGCTCTGTCCCTGACGGGTAAGAAAGGGAGCTTTAGGACATCCAGGTGCCTAGCCTGGATCCAGCACCGAGACCTGGACTGGAGAGGGCAGTTGTTATTCAGGGCTGTGTCGACATAGCTAGAAAAAGAAGTCTCTGCAGACAAAACCAGAGGCAAGGTTCTGGAGTTGGCACAAGCTGGGACAAGCTGCAAGTGTGGAGCTGAGCCCAAGGAAGCCTCAGGAATCCTGGAGATCAGAGTGCTTCCAGGCACGCACCGCCGCGGACTCAGATAAGCTCCAAGAGCAGAGAGACGCTGTTGCTAGCGCAGTTTCCCTGGGTTCTAGAGCGGGGTCTGGCTCACAGCCGGTGAGCAAATGAGCAAATGAAGTAAGAGAAATAGGATCTGCTCTCAGGGTCCAACACTTGACTTAGAAAAACAATTTCACAGTGAGGGAAAACAAAGGAGCAGATCAAGTACTAATCCAGGCGGAGCAAATCCTAAAACAAATGCGTTTATAATGAAGAAAATAAAATTAGTGTGTGGGTAAGGCCACCTGGATGTCACAAGTGTGACATGTTTGTGGTGGCACAAGGGTAGTCTCAGTCTGACTTTGTTGAAATCAAGATGACTGTGAGTTCCATTTTCTGTTAATAACTGGAGTGTGTACTTCTC
>NW_004567136.1:7613494-7631503 GCF_000260355.1 Condylura cristata | reverse complement strand
CCCCCCAGTGAGAGGAGGAACAGACACTCGACAAGAGCATCGTCTGCTGAGGCATTTTAGCAAACAAAAATAATACCGGTTATGAGACCCATAAAAGCTTACTAAAACCACAAAGAGCCTGGGTGGGGGTTGGGTTCCCTATGGCAGTAGTAAAGGCTATTGGACTTCTGGTTCCTGGTTGGGTGGGACTGAAAGGCATGAGGGCTCGTAATGAGCTGACTTAGTACTTCTTGACCAAACCAGATAGATAATGACTGTAGTAGCAATTTGACCTTAGAATCTGAGGGTGCTCTGGACAGTGTTGGGGTGAGTTGGGGGTGGGGTGGGACTTAAAGGATCAACTTCTGGAAGAACAGCGACTGAATGCTGGTTCATTCCGTGTGACCAACCTGGTGAAGCCCATGGCACAGTAGCTCTCACTCGACTAGGCAGTGCCCAAGGCAGACATTACTAGTGGATCAACACATTCTTCTTCCTAAGATCAGGCTCACACTCAGCATCCTTCCCCAGATGGCCTGCCAGGGAGCCTCCGCCAATGGAATGAAGTTGACTTAGGAGATGAAATCAACGGTCTTCTTTGGCCTCAGCTACAGGCTACAGATAAAACAGCCCATGAGCCGGAGAGATGAGGTTGTTATGTTTTATCTTCTCACATTAGATTTCAGAAAAGATTGAATTGGTCAAGAGCCTTTATTAATTATGAAATTTCACATAAATATCCAGTTCTCAGCTTCTCTTGAAATAGTGAAGCCTCTGAAAACACCAAGTTTGTTTTCCCACATGGAGAGAATGGGCCTGTGCTTAAGGAGCAGTCACCCCCGAGAAGGGCTGTGTGAAACCCGGAGGAGCCCCGATGGCATCTTGGCACCCCACTCCCTGTCTCCCATCTAAGCCAGCTGAGCACGGGCAGGCAAGTCGTCTCTGAAGACAGCCTGATGTCGGTGCTGCCTCTGCCACCCATGTCTCGTGTGATTTTGGACAAATCCCCTGTCTTTGCTGGGTCTCAGCTTTCTCATGTGTACAATGAGAGAGAATAATGCCATGTGCCTATCTCGTGTGGCGGTGGTGGAGAGTCACCCACCAGGTAGTGCCTAGCAGGCAGCTCTGCAGTGAGTCCTGACCACGGGGGAGCCTCGGAGCTTCCTATTTGCCCTCAGGAGTCTGCCTGGAAGCTGATACCCTAAGCACTGCTTCACAGGTGAGGAATTGAGTTCGAAAAGGCCAGACAGCGCCTTGACAGTCAGAGAGGGGCCTGGTTGCCATAGTCCCCAGATGCAGGAGGCCCCGGATTCTCCTGCAGACCATCCCAGGTCTTGGGCAGCTCTCTGTATGTACTGTACTCATGCTCTGGGGGCCGGTGGGTGGGTATATATTTGACTTCAACAAAAGGAAAGAGCATGCTTGTTATTTGACCTCGTTGTTTCAAGGAGAGGCCGGAGGGTGCTCCAGTCTGGGGGGAGTTGAAAGATGAAGCTAGTTAGGGTGCACATTTTTTGGCTGGAAAGCATACCGAAGGCTGTGCTGTGAGGAGGCCGTGAGTTCTCTAATGACATGCTTTAAAGGGGTGCAGATAAAAAGCAGACAAAAATATAAAAATCAAAACGAAAGCCTGCAAGCCCGAGGCGCCCGGCCCGAGAGGCAGGCTCCAGTCCCTTCACCCAGTTCACCTGGCAGATGTGATGAAGGGAAGGAGGGGGAGAGAGAAAGATGAAGTGGGAAGAGAGAAGAGGACAGTGGGGTGAAGACTGTGGTCCTGCTATGGGGGGTTTCCAGACTTAGCTTTTGGGTGCCTTGCTTATCCACTTAATTTCTGACTCTGAATCATGCTGGAATTCAGCAGGGGGGCTGTTCTAAATAAAGCACAAAAACCCACCCAGTCCATGGGACCACTTGGGAGGGGGCAGGGAGAGGGTGGAACAGGAGGAGGGTGGAAGGACAAACAACCCCTGGCAGCCTTGAATCACCGCCCCACCCTGCCTTCAAGGGGCTCACCTCAGATGGAGAGGTGAGAAATGGGGACGGTGTGGGGGCAAGGCAGATCCTAGGGCTGCTGCAAGCCCTCCTGCCACCACATGAGCCCCCCTCTGCCAGCCCACAGGCAGTGTGCACCCCTGTGTCCAGGCAGGGCTGTGCGAATGAGCTCTGGGATCACTTGGGCTCCTACGGGCCTGGCCTTCCTTCAGCTTCCTCCAAGAGAGTGTTTGGTGCCAAGAGGAACATTCAATGGCCCAATATTTTTCCTGGAGCTGGAGCGAGTGTTGGGTGGCCAGGGCAGGAAAGAGAGAGCAGCGAAGTTGCGGGCCTTGGCCGGGGTCTAACAGCTGCGCGTGGCTGCCAGTGTGGCGGGCAGGGCCGTCTGCACGCAGGGCATGTGTGTGTGGCTTGTTGCCCGAGGGAGAAATCCGAAGCAGCTTTCTCTGCTCCTGGTACGGCCCCACCCAGCTGAGCGCTGGGAAGCCAAGAGACCAGTGCCCAGAACCCCTCAGGGTGATGAATGTGAAGCCAGGGTATTTGTAATGGGTATAAAACTTCCATGGACGTCAGGGCGGTGGGAAAAGTCGCTTCTCTTATTTTCTAGAGTGAACCTCAGTGTATTGAGAGTCCCATTTTCCACTCCACAAGTATGAAGAGATGAACCCCATCCCTCAGGGAAGGTATGGTCACACAAGTTTACCACCTAGTCGGGTCAACTCTGTCTCTTTGGAGAAATGTACAGTCTTATCAAAGGACTGACCCCAGGCCGCCTCCTTGAGGCAGGAAGAAGGGTGAGTTCCCTCACACACTGGGGTCCCTATCCTTCAGTACCTCAGGGACAGAGCCTACACCCTCACTTCTCAATTTGTTTATTCTAGCCGCCTCTCCAGATTCTTCCTCCAGCCCGAGAAAATATGTGTGGCATTCCCCTGCAGCAGGAAACTTCCCAAGTGCTAACTCCTGCCCCCTTCCCATTTTACTGTGTCAAAACAGTGCTTTCCATTTCTGTGGGACTCCAAAAATAGCCGAATTCACACAGGTAACAGGTGGCTGTTGGGGGCTGAGAGGCAGGGAATGAGGACACAGGGCTTCACTGTTTCAGGGTTCAGGTGTGAGGAGATACAGGCCTGGAGGTGGTGGGTGAAGCGCCACCCTCACTGCCACTGCCTAAAGCTGCTGAACCAGACACTGGAAAATGGCTGAAACGGGAAAATGTTGTCTGCATCTTTTATCAGAGGAAGACATGGCTCCATGTCTAGTCTTTCTGGCTTGGGTTCTTCGTAGCAAATGTTTTTGGTGTTCAGATATTTTGTCCCTCAAGTACTTGGCTCTTACCCATTGGAAGACTCTTGTTTCTGAAATGGGCCTCCATAGCCCAGCCTAACATCAAAAAATGGACATTATCTTTTTCATTTAAAATTTATTTATATATGCATACAAGAACTGGGGTACAGTCCAGAGGTGTATGTGTGGCAGGAGGTGAGAGGATTCATCAGAGACAGAGTGGGGAGCAGAGCAAGCAGATCTGATGAAATACACTGCTGAGGGGAGCAGCGGGGAGACAGGAGAGGTCTGCTGTGCCATTTAGGTCACCTCTGGGGCCAGGGATGGACCTCGTACTGCAGTGGCTGTGGACAGCCTCACAGTGCTGTGCTCAACCCATTGCACCACTGGAAGGCCTCTTCTAGTTACTTTCAAGCCCTTACTGCTGGCTCTCATCAGGAGCTTTTTACTTTTGGTCACATTCTCCTGCCGACTGACGAAGAACACTGCTGAGGGGAGCAGTGGGCGGGTCAGGAGAGGTCTGCCGCGCCATGTGGGTCACTTCTGGGGCCGGGGATCAAACTCATGCTGAAGTAGCTGCAGATAGCTTCATAGTGCTCTGCTTAACCCATTGCACTAACAGGAAGGGCCCCTAAAAGTGCTTTTTGTCCTCCACTGACCCCAGAGCAGAGCTGGGTGATGGGGACAGGACTGGTGTGTAGACAGGGCCTGGCTTGCAGGATCTTCAGCTTTGCTAATGGGAGCGGGTCTGCCCGTTGCTGGGTCGGTCACTATTTGGAGGACGAGAAGCTCAGACTTCCTGCGCTAAGGCGGGCGGGGACTCAGCCCAGGGAGATTTGGACATGGGTGTCGGATATATGTCTCCCTTGGGGTTGGCGGCAGGGTGTACCCTGAGCCTGCAGAAATGGCTGCTCCCCCAGGAGCTCGCACACAAAGGAGCCCCCTACGCTGTCGCAGGGGCTGGAGGACACAGGCTGGAGGCAGGGAGCAGAGCTGCCGTCCTGCTTTCAGGACGGAGGAATCTGTGGGCTTCTAACAAGTGACCTGGGCCTGGGCCCAGGCAGGGAAGACGAGGCCTCCTGCACGGGGTCGCTCCTGCATTGGGGGGTGGTGAGGGTCCCTGCTGGCCGCATTTGAGAAACAAGGAAGAGGCCAACGTGAACTTTCAAAACAAGGAGATGTCCACATTTGTAACTGAGATGAAAGAGCTGCATTATTTATGAGCCAGCTCAGCCCTGACGTAACAAGGAAGGAGGAGGCCTTTGGAGGGGAAAGTGGTTTCAAAGGCATCCATATTTCACTGAAAAACGCACACATGCAGACTATGATTTAGGGTGTGCTGAGGTTTAGAGCCGGAGATGACTGTTAGTGTAGTTAGAGACCAGGGGAGCAGGGCAGAGTGTGTGGGTGGGGTGAACAGAGGGACAAAGCGCTGGGTGGGGAGGGGGCTGCCTATGGGAGGGAGTGTGTGTGTGAGTGCATGTGTGTGAGTGTGTATGTGTGTGAGCGTGTGTGAAGGGATGAGTGTGCATGTGTGTGAGTGCATGTGAGTGTGAGTTCATTTGTGAATGAGTATGAGTGTGTGAGTATGTGCATGTGTGTGAGTGTGTGTGAGTGCATGTGACTGTGAGTTCATTTGTGTGAATGAGTGTGAGTGTGTGCGAGTGCATGTGTGTGAGTGTGTGTGTGAGTGTGAGTGTGAGAGTATGAGTGTGTGTGTGAGTGTGTGTGTGCATGTGTGAAGGGATGTGTGCGCACGTGTGTGAGTAGATGAGTGTGAGTGCATGTGTGTGAGTGTGAGTGTGTATGTGTGTGAGTGTGTGTGTGAAGGGATGAGTGTGCATGTGTGTGAGTGCATGTGAGTGTGAGTTCATTTGTGTGAATGCGTGTGAGTGTGTGTAAGTATGTGCATGTGTGTGTGAGTGCATGTGTGTGCGTGTGGGTGTGTGAGTGCATGCGAGTGTGAGTTTGAGTGTGAGTGCACGTGTGTCCCCGTGACAGTGAGTGTGTGAGTGCAGGGCGTGGCAGAGCGGCGCATGTTTGAGTGTGAGCGCATGGCCCAGTGTGTGACTGAGCGGATCTGGGTGTGTGTGAGTGTGTATGACGGTGTGTTTACCCTTGGAATGGGCCAGACGAGAAGGGAGGTGTACCCCCAAATGCAGAACTTTTGGGGTTTGTGCATTCAGTCTGTTTGCCTGACTAATCTTCTGTAAGATCTTGGGCCAAAACTCTAAGAAAAGAGGATTTTGTCTGTTTTGTTTCACATAATAAATTAAGGTGCACTGTGCTCAGTTTGGCCAGGCCTGGTAACCAACCGAAATGTCTCCAAGCTTTGCCCTGGGACCCCAGCCTAAGAAGGGCTTTTCGTTTTCTGTGGGGTTGGAAATTCCTCTTCTGTCATGATGCTGTCTTTTCCTACTCCATAGTGGACAGTAAAAATTCCATGTACCTCCTCCAAGATTGCTGCATTTAACAGAAATCTATTTGAATGTAGAAACCCCCTCCTTTCTCATTGGCCTGGCTCTGGCAGTTGAAATCTTGGCTTTCGATCCAATTGTTCTCTGAGTTTGTTTAGATGTCTGAAGCTGAACATCCTCTCTTCATTTCTTCTCCCTCTTTCATCACAAGTTCTGCTCACAAAAGTAATGGCAACCGTGTCTAAATAAGGGAAAACCACAAGAAAGGAGGAGGAAAAAAGCACATTAAGATAAGTCAAGGTATTCATCGTAACATACTTTTTCCCAGTGGTAACCAGAAGGATTTATTTCCTTCTTCAAAGACGCATGTATTCTTACCCTGGGCTCCAACTTTAGTTGCTAATCTGGTGCCCAAACATCAGTGTGCCTCTCGATCTAAAGCCTTTGGCCCTCAAGTCCCTTCTTGGTGCCACCATCTGTTAACCCCGCAGGTAGGGAGCTCCATCTCATGCAATCATTTCCTCCACTATCCAGCTCTGTGACTTACTACTCCCGGCATCAAAGGGGCAGGATCCAGACTCTGAGAGAGGCGCTCCTAAGAAATCCCGGGGCAGGGCCCTCCCTGATGGCACAACGGGCCAGGACGCAGCACTGCAAGCTGGCCGCAGTCACTCCAGTGCCAGCTCGATCCCCAGCCCCGGAGGTGACCCACATGGCATGGCAGACCTCTCCTGACCCGCCCGCTCTCCCCTCAGCAGTGTGCTTTTTCAATCTGCCTGTTCTGCTCCCCGCTCTGCCTCTGGTGAATCCTCTCACTGCCCCTGCACCTCTGGCCTGTACCCCAGATCTGTATGAACAAATAAATCTTTCAAAAGAAAGAAATCCCATGACAGATTTCTTGACAATGCAGTGAGGCTAACAAGTTTGGCTGGAAGTGTTGCTGTAGCCAGACTCCAAGATGGTGCCAGCGGGCCCTGCCTCGGTCCTTCCCACGTGGATCAGGGTTGGTTGGTGTGAATGAGAGAACACGGCACCGAGATGGTGTGTCATTGCAGAGGCGGTGGGATAGTGTGGCTGGCCGCCTCTCTGCAGTCACTTGCTTTGGGGGAAGCTGGTGGCCATCTTGCAAGGGCCCGCGGTCTGCATACATGAGGTCACATGAGTGAGCTATTTTGGAAGCAGGTCCAGAATCCCAGTAGCAGGTTGATGGGTAGACAGGGCCTCTCCATCCAGCCCATCAGCTCACAGAAGAGGAAGCAGAGGCCTGTAAAGTTTGGATGATCTGTTAATGTCAGATACTTGGTCACGGCCCAAACTCTGCTTTGGCCCACAGTTCCATTTTAGATAGACTAATTGCTCCTCTGCTGACTGTGGTTTCTCAGACTTCCCCCTTAACACTTCCTGCACCCTGGCTTCTCCATCCTAAAGGGGCATTAGAGAGCTCAGGTCATCCTAATGTGGGAGGTGAGCAATGGGCAGTCTAAGTCAAGGAGACAGCATGGCTGAGGCGAAGAGCTGGGGGAATGTGAGATTTCTGGACACAAGTTGTCCACGGCAGTGAGAGGCAGTGCCACACGCAAGAGGTGCTTGAACATGGGATAAAGGGAGGCCTCTGTGAGTCCACTGAGGCGGTCCAGGACGTGCGTTGAAACCCCTCCCTCAAGTTCACAACAGGCAGGGTGTCTTTCCTCGAAGGTGGAGGGCACTGAAGAGCAGAGCCACGGGGGAGGGGGAGTGGCGTCAGCCTGAGCACCTGGAGTCCAGGAAAGATGCCATGGGAGCAAGAGACAGAGTGGAGGCCGAGCCGTCCACTCACCTTCAATCAAAGATGTTTCTAGGGCAACGTGGGGTTGGATGGAGGAGGCGCCCTGCGATGGCAGGACTGGCTCCCCAGGGTTCTGTGGCTACACTGACCCGAGAATGCTGATCTTTGCAGGGAACTTCCTCAACAAGACCTCAACAGAGTCGAGCTTCCAAAAACAGGCTGCAAAGGTGGATAGAAATGTATTGATTCCTTTGGTTCTGTTTCACTTCATTTTTGTTAACTACAGCACTTTTCCCAGAAAAGCAGAGACCTTCTTAGAATGAGAGTCGTGAGCCTTCCAGGTAACCTGTCTGTAAGCATTTCTTTTCAAGGTCAACCTGCAGATGTGGGTCTCGCTGTTAAGTTCAAAGATGTAGCCACATCATGTTCAGAAAGTCTGAGTTCTTACAAAGATAAAGGTTAGTTGGAAGAAGGATGGTTCTCTCTCCTTGACTTCCACCACCTACTAAACCCAGCACGTAACAAAGCTAGCCCACCCCCAAAATGTGGAGAGTATGGGATTTGCAGACCCGTGAAGGCAAATAGCATGCTTTATTTTCCTATGATGGAAATGAACTTAGCTCCCAACCCTTGTTCACTGTCACTACCAGATTTTTTTCAATGCCCTTTGGGTTAAAAGTGGAATTTCTATACCTCTTCTCCGCCTTTCTCTCCAGGTTGTTATATTACAGGTTCAGAGGCACTGTGGCTGTGATCAAGATGTTTTGTGCACACTGGCCCCAGGACATTGGCATCTACTCTACTCCCTTGAATCTGGTACCTCCACTCTCCGGTTGCCATAGTGAAGCTGCTCTCATGTATACCTCTGCCCCTCCCTGGTCTGAACCATCGACTTCCCCACTCTGAGTTTCTGGGGACTCTGAGGGACTTCCTGTGGCCCATAGACCGAAGTCCTCTGCAAGACCATGCTGCCCAGCCTGTGTCATGGTGCACACGGGCTTTCCCAAGAGTTTCCTTCCCGTTTATATTCCTCTCCCCTGCAATTTATTTGTTGCAGAAAATGAAATCTGTTTTTCTTTTAAAAGATGTATTTATTTATGCATATAGAACTGGGGTACAGGCCAGAGGTGCAAGGGCAGTGAGAGGCTTCACCAGAGACAGAGTGGGGAGCAAAACAGGCAGACCGATGAAGTACACTGCTGAGGGGAGCAGCAGGCAGGTCAAGAGAGGTCTGCTGCGCCCTGTGGGTCACCTCGGGGGTAGGATAGAACTCCTGCTGCAGTGGCTTTAGCTTCTTAGTGCTGTGCTTTAACCCGCTGCACCACCAGGGAGGGCCCTGTTTTTTTTTTTTTTTTAAAGCATATCGTCACTACTGCACATGAAGAAAAATCCATTCTGAAATTCAAATGATCTTCTTTTCCTTTCCTTCTAGAGAGGCTGCAGACCAACCAGGACAAAGAAATTTCAACAGCAGGAGTTGTGATGTGCTTTAATTTGGGGAGTCAGGGGTTCCTTACCACAGTGGTCTCCTTAGCCAGCAACAGAAACCAATTCTGGCAAAATGAAGAGAGAGGGAGTCTCGTAAAGCCTGTCACGTGGAGGCCTAGAGGACAGGTTCAAACCTGGTCTTTAACCACATGCACCTGGCCGTGCGGAAGCCCAGCACTGCAGCTGAGTGCCTCTGGCCCACCCGGGGCCAGGCCTGGGCTTGGGCGCACGTCTGCTCCCGCAGCCCCCACTAGCTTGTCTCTCCTGAGTCACAGTGCTGGTGTGTTTGCCTGCAGAGGTGAGGTCCCTGCGCTGAGGCCCAGCTGCAAGGCAGGCTGGGAAAGGAAGTATCTGGCCATGATGGTGCCTCTAGGGGATGTGACTGCCTTGGCAAGTCTCCAGATAAGGATAGGGAAACCAAGAGGAGCAGTGTCCTGCTCTCCCTAGAAAGACCAAGAGGTGGGTAGAGGCGTCTCTGATCTTCTCAGACACTCCACCCACAGTCGGCTGGCGAGAGCTGAAGGACTCAGAGGTTTGGCTTGGGGTCCAGGAGAGCAGAGGCATGACGAGGGTTAAGGGGCGGTGAGGGGGGGTGGGAGACTCATCCCAGGATGACGAGGGCCTCCCCCATGACTGGATCAGGGGCAAGCGGGATTGGAAGCTCTGACTAAGCTCCAGGAAAGACTGCTGTGCCCTGGAGGGCTTGGCTGGCCAAGGATAAAGTTATTCAATAATGGTCCATCCCCCGCCTTCCCTCTCATGACCAGAAGCGCGATGCTGAGATGAAGCCAGACTCTGCTGACATTAGCCCAGTGTGAGGAGAGGCGGAGACCCCAGCTTCTGCAGGTGAGTGTCAGAGAGCAGCTCCCAACCAGCGGGGCGGAGGCAAGAGGCAGCAGGGGGAGTCTCCAAGGAGGAGCCAGGCCACGGCTTCCTGTTGTCCACAGGGTGACCTTTTACCTGTGGCTCCTCATCCCCCAGGATGGTGTTTCCAGTTAAAGCTCACCTTCCAGTTATCCTTAGGTTTCAACGCCTTTGTTGGGAAGGTCAGAGAAGCCAGGCAGAGGACAGAGACTAAAGGCAGCAGGAAGAGAGGCAAAGGCCTCAGGGCCCTGCCTGCTGAGCCTCGCTGGGGGAGGCGCTGGGGCGGCTCCTGCCCGAGTGTTTGGCCCGGCCTGGCCTTGCTAGCTGATGCCACCAACTTCCTTTGGTTAGAAATGAAACAGCCGCATCAGTCCAGGCTGTTGTTAGGAGATTTTAAAGGAGAAGTTGGTTGCTCTTAGCACACAGTTGGGGCCAAAGTAGAGACTGAGGAAGTGCCAGGTTATTCAGCTGGAAATTACAGTCTGCTCAGGAACAGAAAGGTCACGGTCCCCAGGCCTCAAGGCAGGCAACCCACCTTGCAGTGGCTGTTCCCCACGGCTCCAGCTCCCCCCCGCTGGGCCTTGCGTTGGCCTTCAGACACCACCTGTCTGGCTTAAGAAGAGGGAGCCCACAGGAAACAGGAGCACTATCGTTGACCTAATCTTTTCGTTTGCAAAACCAATCCAAATTAAAATGCATTACTTCAGAAACCCTGCAAAGGATCTGCTCCGTGAATTCTTTCAAAGGTCATCTTAATAATTCAAACCAGTTGCATGACCAGGAAAAAATTCAAATCTGGTTGAAAACACCCCACAGGCAGGTGCTCGGGTTGTGGAAAATGAAGACTCTCACGTCACCTTGACTCCAGAGACAATAGGTGCTCAAGGTTTTGTCCCTGTGAGCTGTCACCCTGTCTTCCATTGGATGCCATCAGTTGATGGTAAGTCAAGCGCGATCGTTAGTGCGACCCAAGAGAGGCTGCAGACATTTTCAGTTTGATTACACAGTAAATCAAAGTGAGAAAGGCAGCAAGCTGCACATGACAGCCCAGCGTGAAGACTGAGTGCGGTCATTTCTTCCGAGGATAAAGGAGCCCCACAAGCTTGTCCTTGTCACCCCAGCCTCCCCCTTCTGTGGTTTCCCCACTCGTTCTGCAACAGTGCAGAGCAGCTCAAAGTTTGTTCTCAAAACCATTCATGCGCACGTGTGAGAGCCTCACACCAGCCAAACTGGGAATCAGATTCAAATCTGCAGCTCAAAGGAAAATGATTCCAGAGAAACTTTAGAGGCCCCTAAGTCAAAATCTTGAAGATTTGGGGGACTCCATATGGGGGGGATCGTTCAGGGTCACCATCTCCATGAAGGGACAGACTGACTGAACTCACTGGTGGGGGAGGAACCCTGGCTCTGAGCTAGCCTTGAGAGTTGACCTTGGGGTGACTGCTTGGGGTAGTTCTGCTCTTCAGTATTAATCTCCGTAAGAACTGGAGATTCATGCAGCCCTCTCAGGCTGAAGATGAAGTGGAATCCCATTTGTGATTTGGTATCAGGTACCTCAGCATGTTCCTAGGACCCAGGAGCCTGTGCTGAGACACCTGTGACCCGGATGCTGGCTCCAGGCTGTGACAAAAGCAAACCAGGTTCTAGCAGAAATCTTTGCCTCACTCAGGGCTGATGAGTGGTAGGTGCTGTGGGCAGAAAGCCAGTCTCCATGAACTGCCCACACATGGTCTTCCAGGACCCATGGGGACTACCATGCAGGTGTCTCTGACCTCCTTGGGCCTGGAGCATTAGCTTTCTTCATGTGGCATTTACCATTGGCCTCCTGGAGCTCATTCCTCGAGTCCTGGCCTCAGAATGAGTCAGACTGCATGACACCTCGCTCTTTTGTTCAGAAGTGATTCAGGACATGGATTCCTGTGGAATTAACTCAAAATTAATTTAGCCACAATGGCTTATTATTAGACTTAATTATAAATGAAATGATTCACCAGGGACTTTGACTTTGTAAACAAGCATCTCAGAGAGGGAAGGGAGTTTGGTTTTTTATTTATTTTTATTCTTTAGCTTCTCTACAGGTTTTCGCCAAATGTGGCTGAGTAGAAGAGGTGCTTGGGATGTGACTGTGGGTGAGGGGCCACTAATGCCAGCCATCACTTCTGATGCCCCAGCTTCCCACCCTAGGACCCCTCATGGCTTGGCACACCAGGCTGTAGTGAGCATGGTATCCAAAATATCACCCCAGCCTCCTCCCAGAATCCCTAAGGATTCTGCAGAAATAGACTTTGCTGAAATTAAAGAACAAGGTCCAGGCCATCCAGGCTGTGGTTTCTTTTGGAACTTCTGTCCCTGGTGCTTCTTGGACTAAGATGTGACACTAAACCACTGGTAGAACATAAAATCATCTCTTTCCTATTTTAATGATATTACCCTTGTAAAACAAAAAAAGCCACTCATCAAGGCTGTGATTTCATGGTCATATATTTAAGTGAAAAGGTAGTCAGTTCGAAGAAGAGTATTAGCTAAATAATAAAATCGTTGGCGTGTGGCCTGGACCATGACTTCAGTCTGCTAAAACCTCTCAGGGCCAAGCTTCTCCAAAAGTGCGCACCAGACAGCGGCACCAGCAAGGCCTGGAAGCTCCTTCAAACTGTAGGATCTCAGGCCCCACCCAAGACCTACTCAACCAGAATCTGTTTTAACAAGGCCCCTCCGGGATTAGCGTGCACTTCTGAGTTGAAGCAGCAAGCCTAGGAAAGCCCTGGGCAGACTGGGAGAGTTCTAGGAGCAGCTCATGCAGCAGATGAAGCAACTGTATCTAGTCGAGTCTCATTTGGCCAAATTGGGTGAGACTGTGCCCAGTGAGCTGGCATATCTGTGCTCCTCCTTCACCCTGACGGCAAAATGTTTTGTTCCTGCTCAGGCAAAGAGTGCAGGGCTTCCCCACTGGGCTCCCTTTGTCTGATGCACCCCACTTCACCCACACTGAGGTCCCCCAAAACAGAGCCGAGAGTGGTCTCACCCCCAAGCGGCGAAGGGGCCCCTGGGATGACCCAGGAGGAGGCTGAGCCCAAAGCAAACGCCTCAAGGACCTGTGGGTTGCCTGCCAGCTACAGGGGCCAGAAGATAAGAGTGTTAATTTAGCCTGGCTGGCATCCAGAAAGCTGCGCAGAGCTAGGCCTCTGAGCTAAGGGCAGAAAGAAGGAAAATAAAAATAAGTTGGCAGATGTCTGTGCTCCCTTTGCAAGACGAGCAGCGTGCATCCAGCAATCCTATGTGCCAGGCGTGGTGCCAGAAACTTTACATTGTCATTCTCTGTCCCTTGCCCAAACCCCTACAGGTCAGTGTTGTTGCAGCCATTTCACAGTGAAGGTGATGTGGCTCCAGAGGTGGCTTGCCTGTGGTCACCCAGCCCTTCACTCCCCCCCCACCGCTTTCCGCTGAGAGCCAGCTCTGAGCAGGAAATGGAAACAGGCTGGTTGTTTTCAAGGCTGCGGCATGACCAACTTCCCTTAGTGAATTCTGGATTGAAAGAATGCTCAGTTTCCTAATAAGGTTTCAGAACAGGAGTATCTTGAGCGCGCTCAGTTTCGCTAGAACTGTCATCAGTCATCTCTGCACTTTGACACCGACACGATGGACTTTTGGCCACGCAGCAAACTTGGAAACACCTTGATAAATGATGCAAGCAAATTGCTGAGACCCTTGTCTTAAGGCCAATGCATAGATGGCAGCTGAGAGCCAGTACCTCACTGGAACACCACAAGGTTGAAATGCGTCCCCTTGGGCACCACACACAGAGTGTCAGTTCCTTCCCTCCATGGCAGTTCCTTCCCTCCACCACTCCCTCTGAATGTGGCTGACCATGTAAGATCATCTCCTCTGTTCACTACAGAGAATCAGAGAGCAGGTCTGCCTGCCAGGACAGGAAGGGCTTCTGCTGCTGGTGAGACATCTGTTTCTCAAACTATTTAAATTCACGTCCGGTTTCGATAAATATAAAATTTTCAATGTTACTTGAAAATTCAAATATGAACTATGCTGATTCAAAGCAAATGAATTGAATGATATAATTTAATATACTTTGTGTTATAATTTCATATATTCCACCACCTGAGAGCTATGACCCTCCGATAAAGGCAACCTGGCAGTTCTCAACTGGGTCTTGATAGACCCAGTCATTGTCGGGCAGTGATGGAAGGTGTGCAAAGGAAAGCTAACCTACACTGATGTCTGTCTGCGCGGGTCTGCCCTGAACCAGATAAAAATCTTTGTATCCTCTCTTCTTCCAAAAATGGCCATATGGCAGAAACTAGGTCAATCATACCGCCTCATCTGCCCCTGGCTGCAGAGATTGGCCCAGTGGGTGACTATATGGTATAATCTGGACCAATCATAGTTCTTCATCTGCCCCTGTCTGCAGGGATTGGCCCAGGGGGTGAGTACATGGTCTAATCTGGACCAATCGTAGTTCTTCATTTACTCCTGGCTGCAGGGATTGGCCCAGGGGGTGAGTACATGTTCTAATCTGAACCAATCATAGTTCCTCATTTGCCCCTGATAGTAAGGATTGATCCAATCTTCCTCGACTTGAAATGAGGGAGTAGGAGTAGGAGAGAAGTAAGGAAGGATGGAAGAGGAGGCAGGTTCTTCCTCCCCCTCCTCCTCACGTTCCTTCGCCTCTCTATCTCCTTGATGTCAGGGTAGAGGAGGAGAACCCAAAGTCCAGGCACCCCATCTCCTGCTTCATGGTGAAGTGGTCTGAGTCAGGGAAGCCCCGCACTAAGAGATGCCCATGCCTGAAGCCAGTGGGCGCCCATCCAGGCTCCATTTCCCTCTGTTCCTGCAGCATAGTGCTCACCTGGCCACCACCTGGCAGCAACTTCCTCTTATTCAACTAAACATTTCCCACTAGCAGTTTTCCCCACACCCCCAAACAAGAGTGGCCTGACTAAAACAAGGGTATGGGAGAGAGACATCCAAGCCGCTGTCCTCACTGTCAGTCCCTTGCACTGCCCCTTCCTGGCACAGACACAGCTTTCCCCTCGGCCTTTCTATACGTCTCCGGATACCATGGCCCCTCGGTCTTCCCGCCCTCACCTCCTATAATGCTCTCCTTTCATGCCTACTTCTGTCCTCTCTGGTCACTGACTTTTATGCCCTTTTGGCCACTGGCTTTTCTACATTTTTCCCTGTTGTCCACATGTCCCTATGTTGGGAGTTCCATAAATACTCCCCAGTTCTGTGTTCTCTGGCCATTGGCCTGCCTGGGACCATCTGTCTGTCCAAATCACACCTTCTGGCCTGATGTGCGTTGGTGGGGTGGGGCGGGAGTGTGGGAGAGGGGATAAAGCCGCAGCACACAGGAAGCAGCCCCATTTTCTCAGAAGCTGCCTGAACTTCTGTGAGACAATTTTAGCATCTGGCCAGCCAAGCTAGTTGGGCCTGATTCATTTATAAGATGATTTGTCAGAGAAACTAAATTCCAGAATCCCATCTGTGAGCTTTTATTTTCTGTTTGGTATTACACATGTTTGGGGACAAAGTCAACATGATCTAATTTTAATTCACCCAAAGAAAAGAGATACCAACCAGTCGCATGACAGAGATCTCAAAAGTTCAGGTAACCAATGCAAACTCACAGCACTGGCTAGGACCCTGACTGCAGATGCTGAGACAGGTTTTCATCGATGGAATCATTCAGTTGCATCAGCTCACATAAGTTTCTTAATTTCTCTCAACATCCCTCTCCTCACTTATCAAGTAAGAATGTGAACTTAGAGGAGTGAGTCATTGGTGCTTGGCCATCCTGGCCCATGTGGCCCTCCTCCTTATAGATTAGCTCTGGGTGGCTGGTCAGGGACCCAGAGCAGAGCCAGGCCCAAACTGCAGTGGGCCTCGTTGGCTTCACCAATGTCATTACTTGCCTTAAAATCTCAGTTAACCACATCACGTCCTGTTACATAATCCTTGCAAAGATTTTGGGGAACTGTGACTCTTCTGCAGTAAGTCATTCTGCAGCTTAGACCTGCACTGGGGCGTGAGAACTTACTGCGGCACTTGCACACCCAAGGGGAGCACATGCTTCCCATCTGGGCATTTAAACATTACAAAGTCCTGTCAGTTTCCCATTGCATTTTGCACTCCATTTCTTTGCATCTTAAAAAGACTGGGTTTTACATTTTTTCCCCCAGTGATCTAAGTAGCTAGACACTTCAAGCAATTAATTTTCCATATTTTAAATTCCTCTCTAGATCACTGTGAATAGCTAGCCTAAATTTTTGACTGTGGAGAAAAGGAAGAAAACCTCCTTTGGACACCACCCTCGTGTGAATTTTCTACACATTATTGTAAAAAGCTACTTTTAAATCCCAAGTTTTAGACTTAGTGAACACACCTATTTTTTTCCTCCCCAAATATACTTTTGGGGAGTAGTTTAGAAGGAGAAAACTATGAAGAAAATGCTAGACTTCTAATAACTTTTCTCTGAGATTCATTCATCTTGCTGACTTTTTATAAGTTTGATGTCAAATTTTAACCCAACGAATCACACCCTGCCTCTATAAATAAACACCCGTCTAACAGCCTGCTTAAAGGAGTGAATATGTGCTGGGAAAATATCGGAACAATGAAGTTCCTAAGAGAAGCTTGTTTTTTCAAGTTAGTTAAAGGTGGCAAGCACTCCTGAGGACATGAAAAGTTAACATCGTCAGAAGGAAACTCTTGAATATGGTTAAAACCGCTGCCAAAAATCTCAGCTATGTTATGTCAAAATGTTCAATTGCAAGCTACTCTTTAATGAATGGAAAGATGGAGTAACAGCAGGAAGTTTCTGCAGCAACCTTGAAAACCAAGTTCTCAGAGTAAAACTCAATCATTCAGAAGTCACCCTGGCAGGTTAATGTGACTCACGGCTCACAATCTGGGTACCACACTCCTACAAGTGGGGAACAAGGAAAAGCAAGGGCTGTCCACCTCTCTCCACGTTCCCCTGGATGGCACATAAGATAGAAGGTAAACTCACTTTGCTCTGTGTGAAAAAGTGGGTGTTTCAAGAAACGCAGCTCTGGATTCAGGAAAAAAGTTATCAGTGCCACCCGCCTTCAATCCTTGATTCCCCCCTTTGCACGCTGCTCTCTAGCAGCGTGATGTTGCTATTTTTATCGGCTCTCTGCAACCCAGCTGTTGCTTCATGTTAACATGGCGAATGGTGTGAAAATCCCAGCAGAGGCGCGTGAATCCCAGAGGGACCTGTCTTCTGTCATTTCTAGAGCAGATAAAATGTCATGAGTCTCAGCGGAGTGTGGGTCAGGACATTTCACCAACAGAGGCAATGAGAACATAGCTGGTATTTAAATGATGTGGGGCCAGGGATGAACTTCCTTCTCCGGGGCCCCAATCAAGAGTGGGCAGGCACACCACACCACACATACATACACGGCTAGTGGCAAATCAGGCGCCAGGATTCTGTACAGAGCAACTGGAAGGAGTCTTCATATTTCAGAGGCACGTGGCTCTCCCAGGTGCTGGACCTTGTGGCTGCTGAGGTCAGGACAGTGGCAAGGGGTCCAGCCTGGAGGTTGCCCCAGAAAACTCACTTCCTTTTTCTGGCTTAGGCTCTGACTTGCCATTTTAAACCCTCTTTTTGTATTTCCTCTGTGAAAATAACAGCATTTGGGCAAGACTGTGGGGGGGGGGGGGAAGTGCCACATAAAATTTAGATGATTTAAAAATACAACTCTAATTGTAGGTTTGTTTTCCCATGGTTTGGTAAATTAGGGGGGCAAATTGGAGGGACAGCTGGAACTTGCCCCTGGCATACAAAGACAGTTTAGTGACCCATGTGATGGTTCATCCATGAATTCTTCCAAAACTTAGAAAAATATGACTTGAGAAGCTTCTTTCTAAAATAGCAACTGCTTTCTACAGGGGACATTTTAAGTCCGAGGGCTGCAGCGTAGTATGTGAACCTGAAGGGCTTGGATTTCCCTTAGTCTTTCTCAGAGCCCCTGAAACCTGAATGAAATCCAGTAACGAAATCAGTATCTCGCATAGCTCCTTCCCTGGGGATTTGCAACATATACAGGACTGAGACAAGGAGTTAGATTTTTTAGATTTCTGTACGTCTAGCCATCTGTTTTCTTTTGGTACTAAATATCTTCTTGGAATAATATAGTAGCTACAGATAGTTAAAATCATTGTTGTTACTATTATTTT
>NW_004567136.1:7588150-7612669 GCF_000260355.1 Condylura cristata | reverse complement strand
TCACCTCCGGGGCAGGCGGGAATCGAACTCATGCGGAAGCGGCTTTAGCTTCTCAGTGCTGTGCTTTAACCCCCTGCGCCACCAGGGAGGGCCTCACCAACCACTTTTTAGGATCTCTTGCAGCTCAGCTTTTGGATTTGATTCTGCTTGAGTCTCTGTGAGTCAACAACTTAAGCAGAGACCTGAAGGATGTCAAGGAAGCAGCTATGTGAGGTTTCATTGAAATGAAGGAAGAACATGAAGCCTGGAGTAGTACTAGGTCTAAGGTCAATAGTTGAACCTATTTGATTTATCTTTCTAGTGCCAAGGGCCTTCAACTTTCCTGATCAAAAATGGATGGCTAATCTCTCCAAAGAAGAGATACAAATAGCCAACAGCTCATGAGAAGATGTTCAATATCATTAAATGCCAGACAAAATCACCATGAGGTACCACTTCCCACAAGACTGCCCTAACAAGAACATATTTATAATAGGTGTTGATGAGCAGAAATTGGAAAATTTGTACATCGCTCGTGGAATAGACATGGTTCACCCATACTGGAAAACAGCATGATGGTTCCTAAGAAAGTTAAACGTAGGAGTTAAATCTAGGTTCTGTATCCCCAGAAATTGAAAACAGGTACTGTAACAAGTCCTTGTACACAAACGTTCATAGCAGCACTCCTCCTAATAGTCCAGTGATGGAAATGTTGAATGAATATATGAGCAAACTGTATATACATACAATGAAATATGATTTGGCCAGAAAAAGTAATAAAGTTTTGTCATAGGTTACAGTAAGAAAAACCTCTGAAAGAAGCCAAACACCAAAGACATGACATAGTATGTGATTATATTCTCTTTGTATGACCATGTGCTTTGCCTCCAGACCACTCCCTCTCTGTGGTCAGGAGCTACTGACTATCTTGTTCACAACTGTACAGCAGACGGCAGTGTCTGTCATGTAAGAGGGTGTGTGATGTTTACTGAGTGGAAAAAAATTACTAATGATGTTCATAAGGAATTTGTTGGTGTGTCTGGCACATATGAGATAGTTGGTTCATGATGGGAGATTTGGGGAATGTGGAAGGGAGAGGGCAGGGTTTGTGGTTACCACAGTAACCGGGAAGACACTACTAGCATTGAGGGCAGGGACCGGAGCACCATACGATGATGACGGGGCAACCCTGATATTGGGAGAATTGTCTTCTACCACACACACCTTGAGGGTCTCTCACCAGATGTTGACAGGGGATGTCAAAGAGGAGAGGGTCTGTCTGTAATTATCTGCATTTATAACACTGCGTGGTACATGAACAGAACAGTTACACATTTTATCATGTCCTGAATTTTTCAAAATTCTACTGTTACCTAAATTTAAAAAAGAGATTGCATTTTTTTAAAACTCCATGGAGAACTGCTCACCTTTTCAGAAAATTTTATCTTCATTAGCAACACAGCTCTTGGTATTTGAATCTTTAATATAACACTCGTGGGGCAGGCTGTAGCTGTAAGTGTGATTCCATATATTGGTGCAAAAAATTGATTAGTTCATTATGTCTTCTAGTCTAGACATGCCTGAGTACCTATGTATTGAAATACTTTATTTTACTATAAATTAATCTCTTCTTTCTTGATAGTATATTTAAATCATAGTCATTATTTTGAAATTGTGTATATAGGTAAGTTATTTATGTTTTATTATGAGCTCTTAAAAAATGCAAAATTTTGTTTTCAAGGGAGGTTTGTGACTAGCAAGGATTAAAACTGCTGTATCAGATGCTCTTTTTCTTTTTAAAAAAGAATAACAATAACAACATTTTCTAGCTCCTCAAGGGGATGGCAAAAGAATAAGATCTTTCTCATTTTCATGCTAAGATCTTACTTTCTTATTATCAAAATCTTTCTCAATACATACTCAGGGACACTTTTTTGTAAAGGTTTATTTACTTATGCATAC
This sequence comes from Condylura cristata, assembly GCF_000260355.1. NCBI lineage: Eukaryota > Metazoa > Chordata > Mammalia > Eulipotyphla > Talpidae > Condylura > Condylura cristata. The sequence continues at coordinate 7,610,728 of NW_004567136.1, read as the reverse complement.
AAGAACTGGGGTACAGGCCAGAGGAGTGGGGCAGGGAGTGAGAGGATTCCCCAGAGTCAGAGCGGGGAGCAGAACAGGCAGATCTACTGAAACACACTGCTGAGGGGAGCAGCAGGTGGGCCAGGAGAGGTCTGCCACGCCTGTGGGTCAGCGCCCTGGCTGGGGATCGAATTTGAGTTGCTTTGGCTGTGGACAGCTTCATAGTGCTGCGCTTTAACCTGTTGCACCACCAGGGAGGGCCTTACTTGGGACACTATTACTGTGCACTCTCAAAATATTGCTGCCTAAAAGAAAAAAGTGCTTTAAAAGACTTGTGAGTAGATGTCTGCCCAGCAACCCCAAGTGAGGTCTGTCATTGTACAAAGTCAGCAGCTGTGTGCTAGAGAAGTATGGGAGCTTCTACGCCAGACGGGCCCAGCAGTGAACCCTGCCCCACCCCTTAGTAACTAGTTATCCCAGACCCGTTGTTTAATCCTCAGAGCCTCCGTTCCCATGGCTGAGGTGGTTGTCAGTGACAGTTGTCCTGGGGTTGCTGTGTCATGAAATGTGATGATGTGTACGGGGTCTGGCACACGGGCACATGACAGGATGACAGGTACTGGTCATTTCTTCCTCCATCCTCTGATTTCCCAAATAGCCACCAGAGGTACAGGTGCTATGTAGACGCTCAAGAACATGAACTCATAGATGAGAACACGTGACAGATACCACTTGGATTAAACACATGTATTTTTATACTATGCACTCTGCTCAATATATACCCAGCCTAAGTTTGCTAAATCTGCACTTCGCCTGGTGAGCATTTTTTCCAGGAAATGACTAGTTATCATCATTCTAAAAGGAGACTTTTGTCTCCAAACATTATGTATGTATGATAGCCTACGGTGGACACTGTCTGTCGAGAGCTGTGGCCACTGAATTGCAGCCATTTTCACCATAATGGGAGTCTGAAGGAATTATGTAGTAAAGCAAGTTGGAATGATTAAAAAAAAAAAAGAATGCTGGGCATTCACACTGCAGATGATCAGATGAAGTAAATTATTTACAAATACTAGTGGATATTTGTCAACACTACGGCCTCTGGGATTAAGTCACAGGAGAGAACCAGGCAAAAATGGTGGTGGGCAAAGTTGCCTCCTGCAATGCAGGAAAGAACCAGGTTGAACAGAACATGTCAGAGCACTGAATCTAGTGTGCGGCCTCCAGAAAGACTTTATTGAGATGGTGTTGGTCCCGCTTAATGTTCAAGAGTGAGGTGAAGTTAGCTGTATGAAGTAGAAAAGAACATTCTCGACAGAAGGAACAGTGGAGTAAATGCTATGTTACTTTTCCATTTTTATGTTTTTAAAGAAATCTGGAAGACCCAAGATGTTTGATCCAGACAACTCTGTGTATAGTATTATCCACATACTCATTCATAATTTGTGATGGTTTTTGTCATTTAAGAAAACGTCCCCCAAATATTTTACATCAGCCTAAAAGTGCAGTACAGAAGCAGCGGGTGAGAGTGGGGACCTCTCCCCACACAGTGCGGGAAGCTGCAGTCCCTTCCCTCAGTTGTAGCTAACGCGAGAAAACAGAGGGTTATAGAGTTTTAGATTTTGAAATGGTCCTGGAAATAACATTTTTTCTATTCTCTTTTACTCTTGAATAGCCAGATTTTTGCTGTACGGTGCCATCTGGCTAAGAACTTTTTGTCATAATTTTTAAAAAATGATCAAAGTAATACATATGTTTATCCTGAAAAACTGGAAATGATAAGAGTAAAAATCAGGAAAGCTTGCAAAATCATATACCTATTTTATTTCCTTGCGGGTCATTACAGTCATCTGCATAACCACCTCTTTATTGGGGCATCACCAGATTCCATTTTGTTGCTTTTTCCTTCCTCCCGCTTTTCCTTCCCTTTTTCTCCATCCCTCGACTTCCTTTTGTGTTACATTTTTTAATAACATTGCTACAAGTACCTGTGTTCCCAAAGTGATGTTGCATTTATTATTATGATTATTATTAAAATCAGTTGATTTTACTATTTTTGAGGTTCTTGATATATACTGCAAGGATTGGAGAGGACTAAGTTGCTGGATGAAAGGAACAGTTGACAAGAAAGGTGATAATTATCCTATTGAATTAAGCTCAAGTTACAAGGTGAAGCTGACAGAGGGCATCTGGGCATGTGGGCACTTACAAACACAAAGGGTAAGCTGGAGTGCATTATGCTAAGTGAAATAAGCCAGAAAGCAAAACAGAACAAAAAGCAAATGTTGTATGATTCCATTTATCTGAAATAGCTAGACTAGACAAGCCCAAAGAGCCAGAAAACAGAATAGTGGCCACGAGAACCATGGGCAGGAGAAAGGGCCTATTTAACCGGTCTGGAACTCCAGCCTGGGATGATGGATACGTTCTGGAAATGGACAGTGTCGATGATGGTGCGACATTGTGAATGCATTTAATGCCACTGAATCATGAATTTGAAATGGGCTGAAATGGTAAATTTTATGTTGTGTCTATTTTACCACAATCGAAAATAAACAGAATGATTACATTCACGGAGGAGAAGGCAAGAAGTCTAGTGGGCAGTGGGTGGTTTCCTGCCTCAGCTCATTTGCCCCACAAATGGTGTCCTTTGTGGTTGTGCCACGAATGACAAAGTATTTCTAGCTTATGTTTCTCAAACCACAGTCTATTTTATATAGTTCAGTGGTTCATAGACTTGAGTGGGCATCACCTGCCTGGGTTATGAAGACAGCGGGTATTTACTTCACACCCAGAGTTTTTGACTCAGTCAAAAACTCAGGTCAAAGGTAAGGCCTGGAATTTTGCATTTCTCCTAAGTTTCCAGGCGATGCTGGCGGTCCTGGAGACAGCAATTTGTGAACTGCTATTAGAATCTAATAAATTCTTTCCATTGTTTTTTTTTTTTTAAAAAAAAAAAGGTCCTGAAATACTACCCTGGTGGTCTGTCTGGCATAGTTAGCAGTTTTTCAGCTACAAACAAAGAAAATTCAACCCAAATGATCTCAAGTTAAAAAAAAAAAGTAATTGCTTCAGTAACAGAAATATTGGTCTTTTCAGTTTCTTCTGAAGGCCTTGTTGTGTACTTTGGGTTGGTAATTTTCATTCCGGTCCATTACATCTGTACCCATGGAGCATCCACTCTGTAGAAAACCCTCCAGGAGAGGTCGAGGAGATTTGGAAATACTCAGCCCTGTTTTCAATCCCCTGAGGATGACAGGCAAACATCTAGCGAGCCAGCAGTAAGGAATGTTAGAAAAACTTCAGGAAGGCAAAACTATTATTCAGGATGACTGAAGGTGGGAGCTGCATGGCACAGAGGGAAGTTTCAAAAAAGAAGTGTTTTTATACAGGAGCTGATATCTAATGTGTTGATGGGAGCTGAAAAATGGAAATAATATCTGTCTAAAGGGACAACTGGTGTGGTCTTTAAGCAAACCGTCTTACATTTCTCAGTGCTGTGCTTTAACCCGCTGTGCCTCCAGGAAGGGCCCAGTCTTACATTTCCTAGCAAGCAGAAGTAGATCATAGAGGACCTGGACTCAGATTCATTTAGTGAAACTGTAATTTTGAGGATTGAACCTCTTTGAGTTTATTTTCCTCCTCGGTAAGGTGGGGTTGATAATAGCCACCTTGCAGTGAACCTGAGAGATTCTTTCCTGGCAGTGTGCTTGAAGGTTGTATGTTTCACTTCAATCATTTCCCATCTCTCAGATATCTCTGAGATGGTTGTCAGTGTCCTTGGTCTTGAAAATGGTTGGTTTATACATTTTATCCAGTTTTTAAATATTTTTTAAGGATTTATTTATTAATGCATACAGAACTGGGGTACAGGCCGGAGGTGCAGGGGCGGTGAGAGGTTCTACCAGAGATAGTTGGGAGCATAACAGGCAGATCAACGAAATACACTACTGAGGGGAGCAGCGGAGAGACAGGAGAGGTCTGCCATGCTATATGGGTCACCTCCCTGGCCTGAAGATCAAACTTGCACGGAAGCAGCTGCGGCTAGTTTCACTGTCCTGCGTTTTAACCTGCTGTGCCACCAGGGAGGGCCCTGTCCAGTTTTTAAATTATATTGGTGGAGAGTAAATCCAGTCCCTGCTCTTCCATCTTGACGGGAAGCAGAAATCTAGGAGATAGTGAAATTCCAAATATTTCACCTCCTATTGAATGTGGGCAAAAGAGAAAGTCCCATCCTTTTTTGTTACAGTCATCCTTAACTTTTATACCGTGGATACTTTGGTCATTTTCTGACTCCGTGGACAGCTTATTTCTATGTTTTCTAAATACACAAATACATAGAAAGAAAGTGATTATGGTGGAGATAGCTATCAGAATGCTTTTCTGTATGACTTTTTGCCATAGTAATAGAGCCACTTCTTAATTAGTGATTAAATAACAAGAGCTAGTAGTAGCTCTAATAAATTCTGTCATTTTCATAGTCATGGCATGAACTATATTCTGAGATACATAGGCACAAATTGTTCAAGCTTGTGATTTGAATATGTCCACACAATTTGTTGTTGAAATGTCAAGATATTGTTAATATTATCATGGTTTGTTGTCAACACACATTGTGAAAGAAAATGCTAAGTCAGGCATTAATGAAAATAAATATGCAATTGCTAAATTAGTCACGTTGAAGGATCCCTGAGTTCTATCCATATACATCTCAGAGGGGGTCTTGTGTAGCCAGAGTAAGAACCCCGAATTTAATGAATGGAAACTGGAGTGACTGGACCTTGTGAATTTTACACAACTGGTGAAAGAGTATGAAATGGCAGAATGATGAGGTGCCGGGGACAGTCTGGGGCAGAGAGGGGAACAGAGTGTGCACAAATCCACCCAGAGTCTCCTTCCTGCCAAACAGCTCTTCTCTCTGTGGCTCTCAGACAAATGTTCAGGACCCCTCTCCCACCCCCATTCCCTCACCCCAGCTCCCATGAGGATTTCTTGTCCATCAAATGGTTTCCTGCCCAGCCCCCCTCCCCCGCTGAACCTCAAGTCTCATCACTCCCAACTGACAAATTGGGCAAATCTGTTGTTTACTTTGTCTTTGGTCCTTTGGCCAAGCCGCAGGCCCTTAGATTTGTGAATACCTAGTTCTGTTCCTATCCAGTGCGTCCCAATCAGAGAGTCCCTGTAATTTTTGGTTTTGTTCCCATACTCTCGCCAAATGACATGAGTCATATCCGCCTTCCCATTTCTGCCTTGAATAGCAGTCATTATGATGAAGCCGGGCTTGTTTCAGAATTCCATGAGAACCACAGTGTCGGGCTGTCACAACTCTGGGGCTGGAAATGGAGAAGGCTGTACGCTGAGCCTGGCCGGCACAGTCCCTGTGAGTCATTGTGGAAACACTGTCCCCAGATGCTGCTGAGAGGGGCTGCTGCTGAGTCCATCTGTCAGATGAGAGCCTGACCCCTGACATCTTAAAACGCTCCATAAAACGTGGGATGCTGGGCCTTCTGTCTGGTATCCTGGTTACATTAAAATTTGGGTTGTTTTATTCTATTTTGGTCCTCTTGCAGTTTCCAAATGTGTTAAAAAAATGCTTTTTTTTTCAGATGACAAAAACAATACATATTCATCATACAGAAATTGGAAAAGGCAGAAAAAGAAACACAGAAGAAAATCCTACCACCCGGAGACACAGTTTTTTAAATGTATTATATTCCTTATGAGAAGCTATTTGAATGATAGTCTGTATAATGCTTTTGTAAGCTGTGTTTTTTAAACCATAGCTGCATAATGCATGACCCCCATTTTTTATATTATGAATTTATATCATTCTTGTCCTACAGCAGACCTTATATAAGACTGGCTATTCCAATAAATTCCTTCTAAAAATGAGAAAAATGAAACCCCAAGAAGATGAGTGGTTTGCCCAGGACTCTCCAGTTTATGAGCCCGAGTCAGGAACAGAACCCTGGATTTTTGTCTTGACACCCTAATGCTCATCAACTCTCATGTCTGTGCTCATCTTCACACAAAATCTGAAAAGGCTCCGGTCTCGTCTGCCTCATGACCCAGAGAGAATGTAGGTGAGTTTCTGGGCTTGGTGAATATGAAATTTTCCCTTAAGTTTAGAGCTTGAATTAGGGAACTACCTAGCATCTTTAAATTTATTCTCTGTAGGAAAGCTTAATTTGAAGGGGGGGGAATGTTCTTTCCCATGCAAAAATTATTTTTGATTATCCGTTAGAAATGGAAATGAAAGGTAATCATTACTAGCAAACTAGTGACTTTTTTAATGTTCCTGTCTGAACTCATTAAGGACTAGTTTGCTAAGCTTGTGAAACTTTATAGTATGTCTATTTGCAAGAAGCAAATTCACTCTAGAAAATAAGAAAGTTGCATACACAATATGATATAATATGATATATATTACAGGAAACATAGTATAATATGGTATAGTATAGATGGTACCTAGTATACTGCACACTACAGGCTAGTGTATAGTATAGATTATACAGCATAAAGTATAGGGCAGATATCATGGCATAGTATAATACACTGTACAGAATATAGTATTATATATATATATACAAATATATATGTGTGTGTGTTTATATAGGATAAGATAGGATAGTAAAATAAAAATAAAATAGGATAGTAAAATAAAAAAAGAAGCAATGGCCTTGGATTCAAACCCTAACTACATCTTGCTGGCTATGTGATCTTGAAAGCATTTTTTGAGCTTTAATGAATCATCTGCTTATACTGTAACACACATTAGAAATCAAAGAGAAAAAGGCAAGTCACAAAAGAAGAAATACAATTGCCAAAAAAGGTGTCAAAAAATTCAACCTTCTTCCTTATTAGTGAGAAAAATGCAACATGGTGTCCTTTTTGGTAAAAGTTTAGAATTTATTAATGCCCAATGTTGATGAGCTAAGGGAAATGGCTGGTGTGCTGACACTGCCTTTTTAATGGGCATTTTGGCCATCTCTATCAAAATTTTAAATTATATAACCTTTATCTAATAATTACTAACTTTTCCCCCCCATAGAATAACTGGGGTAGAGGCTAGGGTGCAGGGGATGAGAAAATTCACCAAAGACAGAGTGGGGAACAGAACAGGTAGATCTACTGAAACACACTGCTGAGGGGAGCAGTGAGGAGACAGGAGAAGTCTGCTGCACCATGTGTAGCTAGGCCACCAGGGAGGCCCCGATACAAGCACTTTAATAGAACTAAAAAAAAAAAAATTTTTTTTTTTGTTGTAAAATTCACCTAGAATACAAACACATGAAATAAGACTTTTTTTTTTTTTAAAGATTTTTATTATTTATTCGTATAGAACTGGGGTACAGGCCAGAGATGCGGAGGGTGAGAGGATTCACCAGAGACAGAGTGGGGAGCAGAACAGGCAGATCGACGAAGTACACTGCTGAGGGGAGCAGCGGACGGGTCAGGAGAGGTCTGCCACGCCATGTGGTCACTTCCGGGGCAGGCGGGAATCGAACTCATGCGGAAGTGGCTTTAGTTTCTCAGTGCTGTGCTTTAACCCGCTGCGCCACCAGGGAGGGCCTGAAATAAGACATTTTTTTAAAAAAAGAAAGTGATATAGAAGATTCTAGCCCCACCAGAAATCATTTCTCTAGACAAATGCTAATTATGAACACACAGAGGCATCGAATAGGATTCATTTCTCTTTAAAAAAAAATTACAATTGGAATTTCGAAGGTTTTACAACACAACAGGAGCTCCCTGACTTTCACACACTCTGGGAGTGTGAATAAAAGCTAGACATGGGTTTATGTGAACCCTGGGGATACACCTATAGAAATGCACAGATGTTTGCACCAAAAGACCAACACAAAGACATTCATCCCAGCAGCATTCACAGTAGTCTCAACTGGAAACTCCCCAAAGGTCCATCAATAATTTGCTGGATTGATCAATTATAACATATACAAAGGGAAGGCAAAGTCCACAGTGATGAAAATGAATGACCTACCAGAACATGCAATCCCATAGCTGGAGCTCACGAATCTAATGTCAAGTACACAGGAAAGGCAAAGGACTGTACTCTAAATGATTCCCTATTTCATGTACATTTCACAAACAGACAAAAGTAATCTGTGAATTTAGTGTGGCCAGGACAATGGCTACCTTTAAGGGAGCAGAGTGAATGGGAGGGACAGTTAGACATTTGCACAGCAGGTCTGGCCTCTGGGTCCTTCTAGAAGTGGGGCTGTTTGCCACACATCCTGGGGGGGCTTTGTCAGCGCCAGAGGAATCTCACTTCATCGTTTCTGTCTCAAGATTTCCCTGTTCAATTTTGCTTAGTAGGGTGGAGTTGGAAACTCAGACTGACAAAATTTCTGCAGGGTGACCAAGTCCCTGCATGAAAGTTAGGTTGTGGTGTGTGGATTAATAAATGGGTTCATGGGGTATGGCCAAAGCTGTGCCAGCACACAGGAAGCCTATAGACAGATGTTTATTTTCATCAGTATTAGGCCTTTGCGGCCAAATGTAACATTTCTTTTCCTTTTCTCTTCTTAGTCCTCTGCAGGACTTTCAGAATTCCCAACACTTACTCAAGTTGCATAAAGCCTACTCGTTCTTTATCTGTCATTTGAAAAACATCTATTTTTCTATTATAAATGTTTCAAAGAGACAAAAAACGAACACAGAAAATAATGTCAATAATGGTCCACGGAGACTCCATTTCTCAGATTAATCAGATGTTGGTATTTTGTTCTATTTGCTTTAGATTTTTGTTTTGTTAAATGTTTTTGGATAAGTAAACAGAAACGGTTAAGAATCCATCCCCTCCCCTTGCCCTTCCTTCCCCAGGGATTTTCACTCTCCTGTGGCTGGTCTTCACCTTGCCCACTTTTACTCTCAAAGCATCTATTAAGGAAACAGAGTACTGATGTTTGGATTATATTCAAAGTTGAAATAAATGTACAATCCTGATGATGACCCTACCAAAAAAAAAAAAAATGTCTTTAATCCCACAGGATAGTTCTGCCTTGCACAGAAATCAACTTTCTAGATAAATCATACTGGACGACAGCCCATCTGCAAGCTGATCTCAAACCTTTGAGCACCCACTACAGTGACCCACACACATGCTCCACAAATACCCAACAGCTGAACCACCCAAGTATCAACTTGTGGGCAACTGCAGAAAGAGTGTCAAGTGGTTACTAGCTTGCCTGCCTGAGGCTAGGGACAGCTGTGGCCTGCACATGAGACCCCTAAGGTTACCCCAACCCTTTCTGACACTTCAGAGGGCTGACTTTGCGCTCCTTTTGTGGCATTCCCAGGACTCTGCCGCAGCCATGTTGGCAGGCCCAGCCCCTGTTAGGCTGATGATGGAGGTGTCACATGTCACCTGGCATTAGTCAGGATAAGCCATCCTGGTCTTAGTGTTTCTTCTATAATGTGGCGGCAACGCTGCCTCCAATTCCTACAGGGACCCCCTCAAGCTTGCAATGCCCTGGCAGTAGCCCAGGATCGAGCTGATGGTCTAGGCAAGCGTTACTTCGGATGCTCTGCGTGCAAACACCTCAGGGGCTGCTGGATTGCTTGTACTCTGCTGGCGGGACCGAAATGAAACAGAGGTGTGGAGATATTCAGCGAGGGAAGACCTGCTGCTAGAGCCCTCGTAACTCAGCTCTGGGACAGCCTTTTGGTGAACTTGCTCTATGTCCCCTTCCCCATCAGCCTCAGCTGCCAAGGAGACAAAATACGGGTGCCCCATCATGTCTGGATGGGCTCTTGGAACTCACATCAGTCACCTCTGGAGTGGGCTCTCCTCCCAGATCCTTCACAGTTTTGCCAGCTATCAGCAAAGAGGGGTCTCCTTGCTGGGGACCTGGCTTCCAGGAACCCACGGAGATACCCTGGCTATACTGGGATTCCTTTTGGGTGTGTCTTTCTCCAGCTGTTTTAAAGGTCAACAACTTATCCACCTGGTATTTCCTGCTGCTTCTCACTATCCCATAAAAATTTACTTTCTGGGGTGGCTTCTTGTTAAATCTTTTCTGGTACTTTATTAGTAACAGAGTAATTGTTATAATACAATGTATCATTCTAAGACTTTTAGACCTGAGAGTGCTACTGGTTCTAGAATTATTAATCTCATTCCTGAGCAGATGGGATTCTGGAGGCCCAGGGGTTTTACCTATAACTGAATATAGTGTCACAGGAGCGTGATTTTTCAGAGAGGAAAGGCCAAGAGTGTTTTCATCAGGCTCATAAAGCTTCCTGGATCTGCATAAAAAAAACAAATAAATATTAAGAACCATTAACCTATCGCATTGCACTCATCAATCTATATTGCATTTTACCAATACAGATGGAACGCTATTAGGCGTCAGAGATAGCCAGGAACCAAGCAGACAGCCCTATTCTGCAGCAGCTGAGACTCTCACAGGGTGAAACAATGAGCAAACAAACATAAACTAATTACAAATAGTAATGAGTGCTGGAGGGTAATGGGGGCTTGCTCAGAATGTGACCAGGAGGCCCTATTGTGAGATCACGGAAAGTTGGGCCTGGATTCCTGCACAGGGCTCCCCAAAGCCCCTGTTTCCTCTGTGACAAGAGCACCAGACACCTCTCTTGGCCTAATACTTGGTCTCTGCCCCCAAATTCCTGAACATAGGGCCCCTGAAACCCTTATGATTTCCTGGAAGGGAATAGCTTCCATTCTAACATGGTGAATCTGGATGGCTCCTGGACGGGACTGGGCAGCAGAAAGGACAGGCCATGATGAGAAGCTTGGGATTGCAGTCCCACCCTTTGTTCTCTTGACACAGGAGAGAGGTGGAATAGAGCATAGACTTCATGCTCACTTGTGCTTATCTGGTGAAGTTCACCCCCCCCCATCTCAAAAGTACAGTATCAGAACTCCCAGGGTGGTGAGTGTGCAAGTCCTCACACCTGGAGTGTCACACCCCAGTGCCACAAGAACATAGCCCCTGTGCTTGGGGTCCTGTATGTATTACCTCCTCTGGCTGCTCATCTATATCTTTATTATGTCCTTTGAAAGCTGGTAAATGCATGTCCCTGAATTCTGTGAGCTGCACTAACAAACTAGTTTTGAACCACCGGAGGAACTTGCAGGGATCCCGATTTGTAGCCATGTGGGGCAGAAGTGGCATCACCTGGGGAGCTTGCCACTGGCCCCTGAAGTGGGTGGAAGCAGTCATGGCGGACGGAGCCCTTAACCTGTCTCCAGGTAGGCAATATCAGAACTGAGTTATATTGGAGGATGCTCAGCTGGTGTCTCAGACAATTGCTTCTGGAAGAAAAAGCCCCACATATTTGGCATCAGTATCAGCGTGAAGTTCTCCGTATGAGCAGTAAAGGAGACACCCAGGAGGGAAGGACTAAAGTTCTCCACCTCACCTGTTTGCGGAGGTGTAAACTGAGGCCAAAAGGAAAGTTAAAAGGCAACTTTATTTTTTTAAGATTTATTTATTTATGCATACAAGAGCTGGGGTGTAGGCCAGAGGTGTGGGAGATAAGACGGTTCACCTGAGACAGAGTAGGGTGCAGAACAGGAGGATCTACTGAAATACATTGCTGAGGGGAGCAGCGGGGTCATAGGAGACAGCTGCCACACCACGCGGGTCAGCTCCCTGTCCTGGATCAAACTCATGCTGCAGTGGCTGCTGTAGTTTGATATTGCTGAGACTTAACCCCTTGTGCCACCAGGGAGGCCCAGGAGGCAACTTTAAAGACACAGGAGAAAAGCTTCTTAGTCCAAGGGAACAGCTTCTAGGAAGAAGTTGCAGAAGAAAAGAGACATGAGGGGCCTCCCTGGGCCTAGGGGTTAAGTCTCAGTGCTATCATCGATCCCCAGCACCGAAGGTGACCCACATGGTGCAGCAGACCTCTCCTGTCTCCCCACTGCTCCCCTCAGCAGTGTATTTCTCTGCACACTTCAAATCCACCTGTTCTGTTCCCCGCTCTGTCTCTGGTGAATCCTCTCCCCCCACCCCCTGCAACTCTGGCCTACACCCCAGTTCTTACACACACACACACACACACACACACACACACACAAAGACATAAGGGCTCAAAAACTAGTCAGAAAGTGGTGCTGGGTGGGAGGGGCAGTGAGAATTGTGCAGTGGTGACCTCGGAAGCCATGGGAACCTGGGTTGAATTTTCACAAGGTGGAAGAGACTTTAGATAACACCAGAATGTATAAGGAGTCAGAGGTGATAAAATTAAATAGATGAGTTCATTTCAAATACACTTGGAAAGTATGGTCCAATCAAATGCACCACAAAATAGCAGATGGATGAGGCCTCAGGTCTGAGCAATGCCACTGAATGAGGGAAAAAAGAACATGCTCTGATGATGATGATCCTCATTATGGTGGTTACTAGTAAACCTTACTGTCTTAGTATGCTTGAGTGTCTACTACTAAAATAAACATCAATGGGGCTATTCCTAGGAAGCATGTAAAGAGAGTTCAGACTGGCACAATGACACCATCACAATGGTGGTGGGTTGAGTTTGCTTTGTGTCCGCCACACAGCTAGCCCAGGTGTGGATCAAGGGCATGACCTGGGCCACCCTGGTTTGAGGGCCAGCTGTCATAAAGTCTCTCCCTGCAGTTGGACCAGGACCTGAAGTCTACACCCTTGCATGAGCCTAAAGTTAACAGCTTCACGGTAAAGTGTGCCTACTTCCAGTGCGCTCAAACAAGCACACCTTTCTCAAGACTTGATTCCAGTGTTTAAATGCATCCTTTTGATTTCTTCAGAGCCCAGATAATGTGAATTGCACAGATAAGTGGGGGGTGCAAAGCAGGTCAAGTTGGATCTCGTCAGATTCAGGAATACCTGTGGGGAAGGGAAAGAATGTTTGCCTTTCTAAGCATCCAAGTTTCTAGAGTTAACATGATATCACAGGGTATATAAATGCGATATTATACATAATGCACATAATCGTACTGTGTGTAGGATATGCTGTTATATGCCATACACTGTATTGCATAGTATGTAAATATAGCATGTAGCTATTCATATATGTAACATAGTCGTCTCTCACATGATTGTCCTATAAATCAATTACTCGATCTCACTTTGAGAGGTTATTTGTTTCTTTTTAAACCTACTTTGCTGCTATAAACGATTCTACCATGAATATATACTAAGTATTTCTGTACCTGTGGGAGGGCTGGATCCAGAGTTTGCACATTTAAACTTGTGATAGATACTAACCAAGTTGCCTCCCAAAGACAAATGAGACCAATTTTCACTCCCACTAACAATGCTCCACAGAACCTGCTCTCTGTACTCTTGTCAATGAATGTGCTCACAAACCTTTTTTTTTTTTAATCCAAACTGTGATAAAATGGAGTCTTTCTATAACCACAGCTGTGCTGCTGTGTTCAATTCTAGCACAATTCTGAAGACAAGTCACTCAAATAGGCAATCTACTATGGGCCAAAGACAGGTTAGAGGCTTCTGGTAAAGAATTTTGATAAAGTTCTTCAGTCTTTTTTTTTTTTTTTTCTGGCAGGCTGAGTCCAAGTTCTCTAAGCCACTGAGAATTATAAACGATTCTCCAGGAGAGGACCCAACTTGAAATCTGTGCTCAATTCAACGTGCTGAAGCGTGATTTCTGGAAAGGTCTCTTGTATTCCTGCAGCTATGCACACAGTAAGGACTTTGTCATTGCCGCACCCTCTCCCCCCCACACACACACCATGTTGTTAGCCATGCCGTGCGGAGAGGGGCTGTCTGCTTTCATCTGGGTACGAAATTACAAATATACCGATCAAATAAAGTCAAGGCAAGAATCAAGCTTCATAAAAGTTCTTGCCTCCAGCATGTACCAAAAATTTTAGTTGTGCCAGGGCTATTCAGACTAAGCGAAGCCACGGCTTGTACAATTACCCAGAAGAGGTGGAAATTTTTGGTGGAAACAGGGACCTCATTGACAATGTAAGCATAAAAACGAAGCCTCCTTTTCTTTAAAAAAAAAAAAAAAAGGAAAGGTCAGTTTAATACTTTGCGGATGTGAACATTGATAACTGTGGCTTCTGACCTCCAGTATTTAACCTTCTCTGTAAAGCCCAGGATAAAATAGCTTTTCCACCCTTGGATTTTCTGGGTTGGTCAGCTTGGCTCTAACTTACACCAAGTTTTCAAGTGGTTGCATCAGACCAGAATGTTCCACACTTTGCCACTGCCCGAGTGAAGACAAAGGTCCATTCTTTGTATCAGGGAACATTTATGGGAAGCCTACTCTGTGGCTAGCCCTTAACTGGACTGGTAAAGGCAGGAAGGAGCCGTGCTGTTGGCCAGACATGAAGGAGATCCCCTGAAGATGAGAAGCTGGGAAGAGGGGATCCCGTGTGCAGGGTCCCAGATCTCATGAGAGGAGCACTGGGTATATCATGCTCAAGTTACCTAACAGTACAAGGGGCCCTGGATACTCCTAGCAAGTCACCAAAGTCTGTGCTCTGTTCACTTCCTATTCACCCTGCCAGGGAAGGAGGGACCCTTCCCTAAAAATATTAGCTGGCTGAGCACATGCCCCGGATGCTGGACAGAAGAGACTAGCAGCAGTTGATGAGTCACAGCCTGGGAGGAGGATATCACATGCTCTGCAGGGGCCACAGGAGGGTTTCACCAGGGGTAGAGTGAACCAGCAGAGACCAGCGCTTTGGGAAAGGCTTGCAGTGACAGGAAGCGAAGATGCCGGGATTCCTACAGGAGACTTTGTGTGAATGATGATGTGACCTGTGGGCACACAACCCTCTTAGGCTGAGGAGCGGCTGGTAGGGCTGATGGGAGTACCAGCTGGGTGGGGGACACGTTGGGTGAGGACAGACAGAGTCTCTGATGGGCAGAGACTCTGGGAGCTGGTGCAGTCAAAGAGGACTGGCCAGCCTCAGGATTTCAGGCCCCGCAATACAGCCAGTCTGGTTCCTCAAGGACCATTTTCCATCTGTCTCTTTTCTTCAGGAGCTCAGGGCTAGTGTGAAGGGAGGGGCCCCATTTCTGCCTTTTGCTCCTAAACACAAGCACAGAATCAACACCTGCTGCTCAGCTGGGCGGTGGCTGTTTTTCTCTTTGTCTGACACCCCCTCTTCTGATGACAGCATGATACAGGGGAGAGCTCCTCCCCTATTTTTGGTCTACATATTTCTGAGGTTTTGATGAATCTGATGCCTCCACCCTGGGACTCCAAAGGTATGCTAGAACCCCCAATGTACCAGAGTGTATAATCACCCTGGGCACTGAGCAAGACAAGTGACTGTGGTCATGCTCAATTCTGGGATTTGGCTAATAAAAATAAAGGTTGGTGGAGATAATGTTAATCTCTTCAGGCTGCATAACAAACATTATAGACAGTTCTGGAAGCTGGGCATCCAAGAGGAAGGCACACACAGGTCCAGGGGCTAGTGAGAGCTGCTTCCTGGCTCATGGCTGACCAAGTTCTTACTGCTCACAGGGCTGGAGGGGAGAGAGTGCTCTGGCTCCTTTATCAGGACCCTAATCCTGTTCTTGGGGCTCCACCGTCAGGACCTAGTCACCTCTCTGAGGCCCCACCTTCTAACACCATCACACTGGGGCATAGACTTCAACACTTGGCTTGGGGGGAGGGGATGGCAATCTTTGATCCAAGGCAGGGGTGGCTGAATTGGAAAATGTGAGCCCAGAGTTGCTGGAGTCCAGATGTAGACAGAAAGGGCCTGCCTGGGAGGGAAGGGGACATCAAGGTCACAGAGCAGACACAGAGAGGGGTTTTTCAGGACCAACTGAAGTGTCTACATACATAATCACGCGTCCCTGCAGAAGCGGGACTCACCTGTCTTGCTCCTGATCGAGCCCACAAACTTCTACCATGGGCCAGGCACTGTCCCGAACCCTGGCATCGCTGGGGAGATCTAGGTTCTCCTGAGGTCTGTTGTCATGTAGACAGAAAATAGAGGACACATCAACAAGAAAAGGCCAGATGATGAGCTGGCTACGACAGAAGGGTCATGAGATCGTGAAAGATGGTGACGGGATAGCACCCAAGCTGGGGGCCACAACATTTAAACTGACTGACCAAAGGAGCTGGCTGGATGAACACCCAGGAAGAATCTCAGCAGAGGGAAAAATAAAGTTCCCAAGAGGGAGTGGGATTATTTTACTGTTTAAAGAATACACAGCGGTGTGTATGGCTGGAGCCAGTGGAGGCCTAGGTGGTTTGGAAGCCACTGGAGGTTGCTGTCCTTTACCTGCACGGGAAAACCACGGGAAAGCCATAGACTAAATCACAGCATGTTACTGACAGGCTCGCTCCTTGCTCCAAAGGGCAAGTGCGGCTCTTGGTCATAGGTTGTTGTTTTCGCTGAAAATGGCAAGAGCCAAAGTCAAGCCAATGTCTGCCAAAAGATTCAGGGGGAAGAACTGATGGAAAGATTCGGGACTATTTCCGATTTTAGCACAGCTACAGTGGAAGCTAAAGCCAACAAAGCTGTTATCTCCTGTACGGGACATGGAGGCTGGGAGAAGCTGTGTATGTTGTCTCAACTGACTCGCTGGGGAGAAGGGAGAGGTGTGATTTTGACAAAGGACCATTTGGTTCTCAATTACAATGTGGGGGCCATTTTTATAACGTGGCCATCACAGAGAGAACTGACCATGTCTCTATGTCAGAACTTGAGGGAGGGACATGTAAGGCAGGAATAGGTCTAAAGGGACATCCTGATAGTTCTGACAGGGTCTAGTGATGCCTGGGTGCATTTTAAAAGAAAATAGGGATGGCAAGAACATTTCTAGTCTTTGGAAGAAAGGTCTGTGACAAAGATACACGGTGAAGAGGAGAGTAGAGAGATTGTGGTCTCATGCAAGGGTGAGGTGTTAGGGGAACGTGTTTACTACAGTCCCTCTTTGGATGGAACACAAAAAGTGTAAAGAAAATAAATTCAGGGTTTGGAATTCCTATAATTGACACGTGAATGTATTATCAGTTGTGGAGAGAATCACAAAGTCTGAATAAAATTCTGTGCAGAAGAAAAAGTGACAACATATAATAGAAACTGAAAGACTTATTTGAAGTTTGATTGTGTAAAACATCCAGCTGTCAGAGATTCAATTTCTTATATGTTTAGCGTTTATTTAATCTTGATGTAGACTTTGTAAGAATGTAAACTGAGCAAAGGAAAGGTCTTTTATCCCCTTCTTTGAGAACCTGAATTCATCCTTTTCATCATCAGGCATTCAAGAAGAAAAGCCCTGTGATATTCAAATAAGAAAAGTGAAAACATTTTTAATATCTGAAAAAGATGTAATAGATGTTATTAGAAGTTACTTGTATGTGTTATCTGATATTCAGGAATATCACACAGCAGACAAGGACTCTCTTGCCTTGTGTAGTAACTAGAAACACTTTGTTATTTTCTATTTTTCTAGCCAGCTCTGAACATTTGTACTTAGACACCTTTTGCCAAGTTTTAATGCTGCCCGAGTTGAAGTGGAATTTACAAACTGTAAAGTATTGTCAAAATGCTTTATACCACTTATCTTGACTTGATAGGAAAAGTTTATTTGGGGGGTGTTGTTTGAGTAAATGAGAGAATGCTAAAATATTTCATTACTTATGATTTTTTTTTAAATCTAGAAATAATTTGACTTACCAAAGGCTGAATACTAATTAGTGTGGACAGCTCTCCTGTTTCCTTGAATGTTACGTCTTACCTAAGGATAGTATAATGATCCAAACAAGGGCATCAACATTGGTTTTACACCACAGACAGCCACCCTTCTTCAAATGTCACCTGTTTTCTCACCAATGTCTCTTCCGCAGCAGCATCCAATTCAGAATTTCATCTAATAGTGCTTGTTTCCTCTCTGGTCTCCTCTGATCAGGGTCAGTTCCTTAGTCGTCCCTGTCTGGGAGGATCTTATGATGAGTACTGACCAGTTACTTCGTAGAATGTCTCTCCACTTGTACTTGACATTTTCTCATGGTCCAATTCCAGTTACACATTTTTAGCAGGACTATAGGAGAAAGAGTGGACTCTTCTCATTGACCACATCCCAGCAAACAAGCTGTGTATTGTGACTGCCGATGTATTTGTATCTGTGACTTGTTTTCTGCTGGGATTCTCTATTGTAAATTTTAAAATATTGTATTACATTAGTTTTCTTTTTGTAGGTAATAAATATCTTGAGGGAGTGCCTTTGAGGCTTATGTAAAGGTCCCACTTCTTATCATTGCTTCACCTGCTAATCCTTGCAACTGTAGACACTTGCCTGCATGGCTGGTAACTGTGGTGTTTGCTTGATGGGGATTTGCATTGCTGTCATTTCTTCTCCATTTTTTGATGGGAATTCTCCTCTAATCAAGACGGGTGTCTTCTCTCTTATTTTTCTGTTTATTTAATCATTTATACCCAAACAGGTACAAGGATACTTATTTTCTTTTATGATTACAGCCAATCATGCATTATTTATTTTGTTGCTCAGATTGTTCTGGCTTTGGCCATTGGCAGCTTTTCCAGGCTGACTCTTCTGTCCCTTTGACAAGCACCCATTTTTCTTTGGGCCTGCCCTTGCTCTCTGGCACCAGAGATCCACCTTGTTTTTTTTTTTTTTTCCCTATGCCAATACTGAAATTAATCATTTCTCTAAAAAGCTCTGGTTCTCTTTGTTGGAAGACGGCATTGAGGTGGTTATTTATGAGAAAACTTGCAATAGGAAAAGAACGTCCACATCTTTCTCTTGCATATATACAATAGTGATTTGAACTCTAGAGAGTTTGCCATGCATGGTGAAAAATGGGTTATGTTTTATTTTTAGGTCTAAGTTAAAATGTGGAATTTTTATTTTCTATGCCACTTACTATGCTTACTTGTAAACAAGTGAGGTTTTCAAGTAAAGTAATGTGGCAAGATGTAGTTTCTCTCATATGTGCTACTGGTCAAGAAACAATAAACCCTTGTACAAAGTTAAATTTGGAGACTTTACTCCCTGGGGTGACATATTAAAGCTTTTACCTTTACTTTGAAGGTCCTATCTTTCCATTTTTAATTATTTACAGTGGTGTAAGACTGAAACATCATGGAAAAAATGTATTGTGACACTTTCCCTGATTCATACCATATTTAATAAGCATCCGCTTTCTATGAATGCCGAGGCTACAGATAGAAAATGTTATGTCAGGATCCCTATCTTTGAGCAGTTTACAAATTAAAGATTTTGAGGCTCCGTGTTTTAACCCTAATCATTTATTTGTACTAGTTTTTCCTGGTCCAGGTGAACTTACTTTTACCTTGTGATTGCCACATTTTTTAAGTGTCTATTAGTGTCTATCCCTCTCTTCATCACTCTTCCGCTCTCAAACTTATTTTCCTTTTTGCTCCTTAAATTTCTTCTTCTCTAAACTGTTCAGTCTCATCTGGTTGTATCTTTCTCCAACTCCAGGAGGCTAAGGAAAGTCTGTGCCACAGACATCTCACATTCAACATCAGCGGAATAGAACACACTTACCCACCTCCCCATACCCCTCAATCTCCTCTTCCTCTGTGATTCTCCACAAAGAAGATGTTGCCAGATCCAGCCAAGAGCTGCAAGAATGGAACCAGAAGTCTAGGGGGGCAACTTAGTCCAGTATAGTGCCCCTAAGCCCAGTGTAAATGGTGAATCAAGTCCACTTGCTAACTATCTGAATTTTGTTGCATTCTCTTTATCATCAGACAACGGCCCCTTTTTCCCCCTAATTTCAGTCACCATTGATTTCAAACAGATCCTCTGAAAAGCAGACCCTCAAAGAAAGATTTTGCATTGGTACAGGAATTTATTTTGAAGGTGCCCCTGTAAAGTGCTGGGAGGGGGGAAGGGAAACTGAGGAAGGCAGGAGAGACAAATGTGCTAGTGGATGGTCACCATGGAGGGCAGTGGCCCTAATCACTGGGACGCCACCCCATGCAGAGACTTGGGCAACATGCCTTAGAATTGTCTTCCAGAGGTAAGAGGAAGCCTGGTATTTATCTACCTGTCTGACCCCTGTCCTGGGGCCAGATCATGTCCTCAACAGAGATACGCAGGAAGCTGTCAACACTTGTGGGGAGAGTCTACAGAGACCCCTCGGAACTGAAAGGGGGGTCTTTACACCATCAGCGCTTCTTGACTGGCCACCAGTTTGCTTCCTCCCAACCCCCTTAAGAGATCCTCCTAACATGCCTAGTAGATCAAGCTTTTCCTCTGCTTAAGATGTTCTCAGCAATTCAAGAGGCCTGCTGTGCTAAGGCGCCACACCATCTCATGGTCCCTGCTCCATGAGGCTCCTTCCCACCACTGCCAGCACTGGATCCAGGCTCCTGGCACGTCCAGTCGCTGTGCTGTCTCTCTAGAGCCACACTCAGGGCTCTCACACAGCAGTCCCTCAGCCTAGAGGCGGCTCATAAATATTTCATAAACATTGATGCGATTGCCTACTGCTGCCAGGCACAGTGCTAAACATGGCAAATCGATAAGGAGTAAATCACAGTTCTTGTTTTCAAGGGGCACACTCTCTAAAGGGGAGGAGACAGATAATAAGAAATATTTCACCTGTATAGCACTGTCTTTGAGACACTGATGCCCAGGTGGGGACCTGTCTACTCTGCAGGCAGGAGGAAAAGGCCTGTGTGTGCAGCCTTCTCAGATTTCTGAGTGGGGGTGGTGATGTTTCTGGTGGGAAGAGAGGAGGGCGATGCTGGTCAAGGGCTCCTGTCATCTAGGGATCCTGGGTTTAAATTTCCAGATCTAGACATAATGACCCACCCTTAGTTCATCCTTCTAGGCGGCCCTCTAAAATCACTGTGGGATTGTCTCCTCTAAGAAGCCTTTTCTAACTCGCTTTCCTTAGCTACTCATCTCTAGCGTCCTAGGAAATATCCTTTCTTGGTAGCTACATGCTGGCTTGTGTTTGAGGATTATCTTTCCCCAGAGGCGTGCCATCTCATTCATGGAGGGCCCTCACTTCCTGCCAGTACATTTCAGTGCCTAGTACACAAGCTCAGTCAGGCACCTGAGCATTATGGGGACCGGACAAGACCAAGGACTGACAGGTGCTGCTCCTTATATGTTCCCTACAAGCTTCCCTGTCTCCGCGCCCCCCCCCCCCACAGGTGCTCAGCACGTGACTGACCCTAAGCTGGAGACATGTCTTTTGGTACATATTTTTGAGACCTGAAGAGAGGCTGCTGTGATGTCCTAAAATTGGTTAAGTTACAAATTAACAGTGATTATGCTTTGCTAATGCATTTTAGAACAGCTGTGCTCTAGAATTCTTAAACTTTCTTCCTTCCTTTTTCACTACTTTCCTTCCTTTCTTTTACCACTCCCTGAAATTCTTGGAGAAGGGTTTTGATATGCAGGGGGTGCTAGGAAGAGAGATGTTCTTTTCATTTCTGCAGCAACCAATGGCATGCAGGGGGTGGGCAGTTTGGGCAGAAGTCAGCTTCTGCGAGGGTGGCAGATGAGGTGGTGCAACGAGAGGATGAAAGCCTTGGAACAGCATGTTCCCATTTTCCCACTTCTTCCAGGGTGAAGGGAAGGTGGGAATGAGGCAGTCATTGCTCACCGTCTCCGGTCTCCCCACCTCACACCCTGACTTTTGAAGGCAAAGGTTCAAGTTATTTTATTTTCCCAGAGCAGAGAAGCCAAATCCAGCTGGCTCCGCAGCTTCTGGCAGGTTAAAAAGCTTGCATTCTTACGACTTGCTGATTTATATTAAATTTTAACGTGGTTAAAAAACCTCCCTGCTGCTGGCTCTTCTGCACACTTTTGCGGGACTCCGAGCACAACTTAGCTTTATTTTCCAATGCATGGTGTTTATGTGTCGCTTTTGTGTTGGCTTCTCCTCAGTACACTGCCTGGTCCTTGAGGGAGGAAGCCTGACAGCCTCCAGCTTCCTCTGGAACCTCCCAGTTCCTCTCCTCTCAGCTCTGCGCATCTGCTCACCCACCCCACTCATTTTGTCCTGCTGTGGCACCGAATCTCTCATCTTCCAGTGAAAATAAGCTTTTGGCTTTGTGTCCATTGCATAGGCACCTCTGGGTGCTTATGTTGGCAGGATGTAGCAGAGAAGTCGCAGAAAAACCGCCAGAGTTGAGCAGCCTTCAGGACACAAGAACCTCCAAAAGCTCCCTCCTTCAGACCCCCCTTGCCCTTGCCAAAACCAACCCCATTAAACTGAAGGGTGTGCGAGCACATGCCCTCGCAGCGGGCTGCAGAGTGGTTAGGAGTTCAAGTCCTCTGCGCCCTCCTTTTAAGCTCTGATAACCCGGACAAGTCATATCAGCGCTCAACTTCCCTTTCCTCTTCTGTAAAATGGGAACAGAAACTGAATCTACTTCACGGGGAGGGTGCACGGAGCACACGAGGTAGTCTAGGCGACGTCTCCAGTACGCAGTTTAGCGCTCTAGGCCAGCTAGCGACGCGTTTTGTAACCAGCTACCAGCGATCGCGAAGGAGGTGGCGTCTCTCCCGGGCTCTGGGGAGCTCGGCCGGCCATCCCGAAGGGGGCCGCCCGCTTCCCGGGTCCCGCAGGTCCTTGTCTCCTGGGGCCCGCGCCCCAGCCGCCGCGGCGCGCCAG
>NW_004567136.1:7544061-7586917 GCF_000260355.1 Condylura cristata | reverse complement strand
CTGGGCGCGCGGAGCCTCCCGGGGCGCGCACCGCCTCAGGAACCGGGGGGCGGTGGTGGACGTCGCCGCCTGAAAGTTGGAGGAGTTCCCTAGGGGCTAGGAGCCTCTTCGGGGCGGAACGCCCGAGGGTCCAGGCCGTCGTCTTGCCCTCGGCGGCCGGGGTCGCCCCGAAGGGATGGACCCCTGGTGTCGGGTGCGTTCGGCGCTGCTGTGGGACTTGAAGAAGTTCCCCCACTTCTGCTTCGGAAGGTTGGTCTAACGGGGCGGAACGTTTAGGTCCGGTCTCCGAGTGCGTGTGTGTGTTGGGAGGGGTCGGGTGGGCTTTGGGGACGGACCGAGGAGGTGACCCGGGTCGGGGGCACCTGCAGGTGCGGGCGCCCGCTGGTGCTGGGAGAGGTCGAGCGGAAGGAGGGGCCGCAGAAGCAACCTTTTCGCTGCCGCGGACACCCGCGGACATCCTCGCACATCCCCGAACATCCCGCGATACGCGGGGAGGGTTTTGTGTGATGGAAACTTTGCCTTTGGCTCAATTTCATTTCTTTTAAAACTGAGGATTAAACTCGTTGGCGAGGTAGTGAAAACAAGTTTGGGAAAGGTGAGCATTTCTGAATGAGAAAACGAGACGTGTGCTCTCCCTGGGAAAGGATAACTCTAAAATGTTCCACGGACCTGAGGGGCGATTCTCGAGCCTCCTGCGGCGATCAAGCAGGGAACCAGGTGTAGATTGGCGATTAGCAACATAGTGTAAACCTGCATTTTAGTTTACAGTGAAATTGGTATTCTAATGCATGTGCAGTTGGAAAGGCCTGCTGGGATGCGTTATCAATAGTCTGTGTAATTTTAAATACCATCTAAAAATTTTCACGCTTTTTAGCTCAGCATGATTCCCTTGCGTCTTGTGTCATCTATTACACACGGAGAGAACTTTTCTAAAGCTCTAATTAAGTGTACATTACACAAGAGTACTTTCCCTTTAAGAATCCAGCTGTGTTGTTTTCGCTACTGACAAGTAATCCAGTTGTCAGGTTTAAAATCTGTCACTTTGGCAGTACTTGAACAGTCTGGAATAGGTAAACAGAACAGCTTTAAAAAAATTTTGAAAACAAATAGCATTTCTTTTAATAATGAGTTTAGGAGTTGAGGGTAAAATAGTACTATTCTGGCTTTTGCATGTGCTTTTAAAAATACATTTTGGAAGAACTCAGTCTTTAGTCTTACTACTTTTCCTGTGAATTTTTGTTCTAGGAAAACAAGCCAAATGTGATTTTTCACTTTTGAAAGATGAAGAGATGCCAGTTTAAAAAGACTTTATATAGCATTTGTAATAAGCACATACTTTGTGTCATGTGTACTATTAAGATTAGTATTCTGTATAATGCACTAATTGGTTATGGAATTACTTTTAATTCTTGGTAAACTGTAAAAAGTTGTGGTAATTGTGTTAGAATGATGGAAATACCCTGAAGAGCTAAAACTAGTGATTGTAATACTGTGTAGACTCAGTTTTTAGATTAACCATTCTGTTGGCGAGTGCTTCCAGTAGCTTATATAGTCAACACTCAAGTAATAGTGGACTCTTTTAAACAACTACTTACTTGTCTGTTTCATTTAACTCACACTGTCTTCATGTATAAAACATTTTTATTCCCACTAGAACGAAGTTGATAAAATTATGTTTAGCTCTTCTCAGCAAAATTTTTTGAAAATTAAATTATTGAGGGGAGTGAGTGCTATGGGGGGGCTGTTCAGTGGAAGGAAGATAGCTCATTAGAGCTCAGATAGGATTTGAGAATAATCTCTTGTCACATTTCTAGTTTTTGCATTTCCTTAGTGGGTGTTTGTAACAAATATCTTTTTTTTTTTTTTGTAAATGGAATTGGAAATCTTAATGTGTTTTTTTGAGTGGTGATTTTTCAAAGCAGTTGTGCATAGCTTTGTGTTTTCCATTTAGAATGCAGTGCAGATTAGTACTACTTTTTTTTTTTAAATTTTTTGTGTGTACATTTTTTTTTAAAGATTTATTTATTTGTGCATACAGAACTGGGGTACAGGTCAGAGGCTCAGGGGTGGCGAGAGGCTTCACCAGAGACAGAGTGGGGAGCAGAACAGGCAGATCAATGAAGTACACTGCTGAGGGGAGCAGCGGGCGGGTCAGGAGAGGTCTGCCACACCATGTGGTCACCTCCAGGGCAGGCGGGAATCGAACTCATGCAGAAGTGCTTTAGCTTCTCAGTGCTGCGCTTTAACCCACCGAGCCACCAGGGAGGGCCTAGTACTACTTTTTAAAAAATTCAAACAATTGTGATGTTACTCATTGTTTGGTTACTAAGAAATATGACAAGTGTATTCTGAACATGTTTGTTAGAACATGATTTTGAAGTCTGAAATAGTTCAATTAAATCACTTACTTAGATTTGTGTCCTAATATAGGAGGAAGCCTCAATAAATTTGTTAATAGAAGCTCAATAAATTTCTCAATGGAGAGTTGGGTGTTTTGTCAGTCAGGTTTTGGAAAACCATCTTTTCTCCCCTCCCTTTGATGCTTGCAAGAGGAGTTTAGTGTAACACAACTCATAATGGTTGTAGATCTTTTTTGGACATTTCTTATAGTCTTATCTTTTTTAATCAGCCATATTCTCATTTTGTTGTTTTGGAAGATAAACTCATGGTACCGTTAATGTGAATGTTACCAAATCTAGCTGAAGTTTTCTTTTACTTATGATGGGTCAGTGAAGCCCATCTTGTGGATTGAAAATGAGCAGTGTTGCTTTTTTCCATATTAAAAAGAAAGCCTGAGAATATTGTTTGGATTTTGAGAAGTGAATTATAAATAAGGAGAATCAAACCAATCTCCAGTTAGATAACCTCCTGCGAGAGAACTCTTTAACAGGTGGAGGTGTTTGCAAGCCCTCATTAAAAAAAGCTGTTGCCTTAGTCATCAGATTTTGATTCAGATCCTAGCTCCTCCCCAGACAAAGTTATGAGCCATTTTCTGTAAAATGGGAAGGAATTACACTAACTGCCTTGTGTAATTGTTAAAATGAAATAAACTAATGGGTGTGAAAGTTCCTCGCACACTGCCTGAGTTTTAGTGTACTAAAATATGTTTTAAAAAGTTAACTTTGGGCCCTCCCTGGTGGCACAATGGGTTAGGACACAGCATTGTAAGCTAGCTGCAGCTGCTTCAGTGCAGTTCAGTCCCCGGCCCTGGCCCTAAGGAGACCCACATGGTGCAGCAGCCCTGTCCTGTCTAGCCCGCTGCTCCCCTCAGCAGTGTACTTCATCAGTCTGCCTGTTCTGCACCCCACTCTGTCTCTGGTGAATCCTCTCATTGCCCCTGCACCTCTGGCCTGTACCCCCATTCTGTATGCATAAATAGATAAATTGTTAAAAAAAAAAAGCTTATTTGTGAGATGATATACCAACTAGTGAACAGTCATAGTTAACAGCAGTTAATTTACCTCTTCATCAGTCTAAGAAATGATGTACTGAGAGTCAGGGGAATTGTTAATGTGGGTGAAAAACAGATTATTTAGACTTTTAGTGAAGGTCAACCAAAGCACATATTATTGTGGTTGTCTTGAGCTCAATACTGATTTTATTTTTTTATTCACAGAAGAAATTTGCATATGTCTCTAAAAATAGTGTAACTGTTAATGAAGTTCTATGTTTGAGAAGTATTTTGATAGTGGATGGAACTGTATGATCTGAATCTTTTTTTTTAAAGATTTATTTATTTATGCATACAAATCTGGGGTACATGCCAGAGGTGCAGGGCAGTAAGAGGGTTCACCAGAGACAGAGCAGGGAGCTGAACAGTCAGATTGACGAAGTATACTGCTGAGGAGAGCAGCAGGGAGACAGGAGAGGTCTGCTGCAGCATGTAGGTCACCTCCCTGGCCAGGGATTGAGCTCACACTGAAGCTACTGTGGCCAGCTTTCCAAGTGTTGTGCTTTAATTTAACCCGTTGTGCCACCAGGGAGGTCCCTGAACTGAGTCTTTTTACTGGATTATTTTTGTTAGGCGCAACATGCACATGCAGATTCATTTAGAGTAATTTGTGGTATGATTTATGACAGGTGGAACAGAGGGATACTCTTCATTTAACCTTGGAAGATAACTACAACTGTTTTATTCATACAGGGTGCTTTCGCATTGATTGTGTTTGCCTGTTTTACCTTTTATCCCTATCTCTAGCAATCCATCTTTTATATAGAGACTGGAATTGTATTCTTAAAATTCAGATCTAAAAGTCACTCTTTTTTTTTTTTTTAAGATTTATTTATTTATTCATACAGAACTGGGGTACAGGCCAGAGGCTCAGGGGCGATGAGAGGTTTCACCAGAGACAGAGTGGGGAGCAGAACAGGCAGATCGACGAGGTACACTGCTGAGGGAAGCAGCGGGCGGGCCAGGAGAGGTCTGGCTCGCCATGTGGTCTCCTCCGGGGCAGGCGGCAGGCGGGAATCGAACTCGTGCGGAAGTGGCCTCAGATTCTCAGTGCTGTGCTTTTAACCTGCTGCGCCACCAGGGAGGGCCTAAAAGTCACTCTTTTAAGAAAAACTTTGAGATCATAGAAAATCAGCAGAGGTAGTAATGCAAGGGATAAGAGATTGGCCTCCAGAACCAGACTACCTCAGTTGCAAGCCCCACTGTAGCACTTTGCGTTCCTTGGCAAGTTCTCATTCTTGATGTTCAGTGTATAAAATACTGATTATAATACCTGCAGACTTGTTGAGAGGATAAAATGGCATGTGTATTACAAAACCTTTAGCATAGTGTCTGGTACTTATGCAGTTATTTCTTACCTTAGTATTATCATTGCTCTTAATTGCCATTACTAGTGATGGTTCACTTCATAATTTTCTATCCTCTCTCTCCACATTGTCAGCCACTACCCTTCAGTTTTTATGACCTGGTTAAAGCCATCTGCTTGTGCTTCCCTGAAAAGGTCATGTCTTTTCAAACTGATGAGTCCCATTTTTATTTTTCTGGCCCAGAATTTTCCTGTACTTCATATCCACTTGGAAATCTGGTTGGTATCTCAAGCATAATATTAGCCATGTGACTAAATTATAGCTATTTGTTCCTCTTCCCAAACCTTTTTCCTCCCTTTTACGCATGAACCTTGTGTCTCTGCTATCCTTCCCTATCTCTTTAAGTTTTTTGCTTGAGTTTTGATACCACTCAAGTTCAACATTTAAGGTAGCATTGTAGTTTCTTTTCTCTCAAATCCAACCCTTCTACAAGTTCTGTTGTGTACTGAAAATTTCTCTTGATCAGTACACCCTTCTTAATCTTCACTGCTACTTACTCATTTCAAGGCATCATTGTCTCTTGCATGAATTGCTTCCTAACTGGATTTTTTTATTTTCTTGGTGCCTCACAAATTCTTTCTTCACACTTCAGCCCTGTAGATCATTTTAAGAGCCTAAATCATGTCTCTTCTATGCCTAAAAATTTTCCCCTAACTTCATATTCCCCTTAAAACGAGTCTGTTCTCATTTCCATGGCCTGAGTAATCCTGGATGATTTTTTCCTTATCCTTCTCATTCATTGGAGGCTAGCAGCAAGAGCCTCTCAGTGTTCTTTAAACTCTCTATGTTCTTTCCTATTTTAAGGTCTTTTGCACTTTTTTGTACTAATTTGCTTGAGATGCTCTTTGTAAGACTGGCATGGCCAAACCATTTGTAACTTGGCCCATGTCTTGCTTGCTTGTTCAGACCATCCTATTTAATGTTGCACTCCATTAGTTATGCTTTCATGCATGTTTGTTTGTTTCCGTGGAGACACTTAGGTGAGTTGTTCCTATCTAGTTTGTTTAGATATTATCATCTTTCTCTATTTCTTGAATGTAAACTCCCTGAAGGCAGAGTCCCGGTCTGTCTTGTTGACAGCTGAATCCACAGGCAGTGGATTGACTGTGGACGCACTGCTTGACTGGCAAGAGAGGAAATGTTTGAACGAATGTTTCTGTATTTTTGTGCACGTTTTTATAGGGATCCGATGCTTCCATACTCATATCTATTATCCTTAAGTTGTAGCTTAAATGTCATCTGTGAGACCCAGTTATTCTCCTTTGCTGTTGAAACACAGTTGTAGAATAAGACCTATTTTAGAATATTTAGAGTATTGTAATTGATGTCAGTCTTTTCTAGTGTGAACTTGCTCTTTTTTATATGCTCAATATTCAGCAATCTATTATGGTACAAAGTAAACGTTTATACTAAATGTTGAGTGGAAGTCATCCTAATAACTAAAAGGACCAGCCAGAAATCATTTTTATTAAGTTAGACTTTAAAATTTAGAGAGGTATGTTTTCGATACATACTAATGACTTTGGCATCAGAATTTTTGGTCAGGGCAGAAGTCACCAAGCACAAGTGACATTTCTTAAGATTCCATATTGCCAATGTTTTGCCACCTTCTTCTTATCTGAAGGTTGTATGTCTAGCTTGAAGTGCACATCCCCCATAAAAACTGTAGAAATTATAATTAGCTACTGGTTGCTCTTTACTAACCATCATCTCAGTTCCCTCCATTTAGCTTATTCAGCTAGTTTCGTGTTTCCTTTGAAAGACCAGAGGAGACCCTGTGCACTTTAATACTGTGTCTGTGACTTGCACTCTGGTTCATTTGTGTTGCTAAGGAAGATTTATCGAAAAGCTTCTGTGGACATTAGAAACCAACCATATTATTTGTAATTGTGAACATTACTCCACATTCTAAATAGCAGGCTTGTTAGTGGACTTTTGGAACATATTTTATTTGCAAGTTGAAGACTACTTTAGCAAAATAATCATTTTGATATTGAAACTTTTCTCCTAATGATGTTAAATTTAATTTGATACAGACTATGAAAAGAATGGAAAAGAAGAATTTGGGAGTTAAGATTTTCTGTTTTCAGAAATGGCTCAGTTCTCCTAAAGTATTACATTTTAATTAGCTTTTTTTTTAACCTTTTGTTTTGGGGAAAAACTCAGCTCTAGGAATAGTACAGTGAAGTCCATATTCCTATCAAGATTCAACAGTTAACTTTTGACACATTTGTTATTAATTGTATTTATAGAGGTCTGGGAACAGAAGCTATGTCATTATATGTATGGTTTGAAGCTACTTGACTTCTCAGTTACATCTTCCTGAGTATGCCAAAGATGCAGGTTTATTTGGATAAAGTCAGAGGCATATCATCTGAGGCAGAACATCACAGATGCACACAAAGAATGGATGGAAACTGCATTAATGCACTATGTACATTGCTGACAGGGAAACCATGTATTACACATAAAATGTCATTGAGCTGTCTTAAACTGTTACAGCAGGAATCTGCTCTATAGATCTGCTGTTTTCTCTCCTCCTTTTTCCTCTCTCCCTCTACCTTTTTATTCCTCTTCCTATTAGAATTAATTTTAGTTTGAATCACTTGAGGGTAAGTTACAGACATCATGAACCTGTACACCTAAATGCATCAGTTGCTATCTTGTAAGAGCAAGGGCATACTTGTGTGTAACCACAATATGATGGGATTCAAGAAATTTAATACTGATGTTATAATACATAGCTAATGTTGAAATCTTCTTTAGTTTTGCCAGTAATAATAGTTAATACCATTTTAAAATGATTTTATTTATGTATACAAGAACTAGGGTACAGGCCAGAGGTGCTGGGGGGTGAGGACTCAGCAGGGACAGAGTGGGGAGCAGAGCAGGTGGATTGGCTGAAATATACTTCTAAGGGGGCCAGCGGGCCAGACAGGAGAGGTCTGCTGCGCCATGTGGGTCCCCTCCCTCATCAAGGATCAGTTCATGCTGCAGTGGCTGCATTTTAACCTCTTGCGCCACCAAAGGAGGGCCCAATACCATTTTCCCCCCATTACAATCGTGTCCCTCACATTTTAGTTGTCTTGTCTCCTTTAATCTGAAATAATCATATTTTCTTTTTCCTGACATTCATAATTTTGAATAGTATAGGCCTTTTGTTTGTAGGATATCTCTCTATTTGGGTTTGTCATATTGCTTCTTTGTGGTTAGGTTCAGTTTGCAAGTTTTGGGCAGGAGTAATAATGATGGTATATCTTCAGTGCATCACAACAGGAGGCATTATGTTGTCAGCTTGTTGGTGATGTGTACTTGGATCACTTAATTAAGGTTTGCTTTCCAGTTTTCTCAGTGCAAAAATTATCATTAGTCTCAGTTATTGTTCAATAACCTATGGGGAGACAGTTTTCACATGGGTTTAGCATTCAACTGATGTTTTCTTGCCTGGAAGAACCAAGCAACAGTGGTTTTGTACACAGTGTTTCCGTAATGGTGCTTTTCTATTTTATTTTTCATTATGTATTTTCAGTTAGCACTCGGTTCTATTGTAAAGAAGAGCTGTTTATTTAAAGTCAATACGAATTCAGGTTAAGTAGGTTATAATATATTTTCTACCAGTGCTCATTTTGATGTTTCAAATTAATTGAGATTTGGTCAGTAGGAACTTAATTTCAAGTATTATTCACTGATTGTTTGACATCTATCATTTTTGGAGTACTTCCTTGCTTTTGTAACAGTAAGATATTCCAGATTCATCTGCTTTTTCCAGTAATGTTTTAGAATTAGTCACTTACTCAAGGAGTTCTGTTTCTTTAACTGGGCAGGAGTATTTGAAACTGGGTATGCTCATTGATGCTGAAGTTTCATTGTTTCAGCTGATGAAGCTCAGAAGTGCTGACTCCCCAGGCACCAGGTTGCATGTATTTTTACACTGCTGTAACTCCTTAGAACATCATCTTTTCCTTTGAAAAATTTAACAATTTAACTACATTCGTCTCCTTTTTATATTAATTCTCTAGTGCTTTGACCTTGTTTTCTAGAACATATTTTAAGCTTCTTAGGAGTAGGAATTCATTGTGGACTATATCTGCATCTTCAACATGATTGATACCTGTATGTTGTTTATAACGTAGAGCAACAACTGTAGTATCTTTAGCTTACATCATAATTACATGTATGTTACAACAACTTAGGCAATTTTGTAAAAACTCAAGAGTTGATGATTCATTAGCTGTATTTTTTTGTTTATGCATACAGAATTGAGGTACAGGCCAGAGGTACAGGGGCGATGAGAGGATTCACCAGAGACAGAGTGGGGAGCAGAACAGGCAGATTGATGAAGTACACTGCTGAGGGGAGCAATATACAGGAGAGGTCTGTGGCACCATGTGGGTCACCTCCCTGGCAGGGGATTGAATTTATGCTGAAGTGGCTGCAGCTACTTTTGTAGTGCTGTGTTTTAACCTGTTTTGCCACCAGGGAGGGCCCTCATTCACTATTTTTAATAGCTTTGCTGTCCTAGAAGGAATGAGCTTTAAAGTTTTTCACCTTAAGCAATTAAAAAAAATTCATGAGATTAAAGTATGTAATTAAAAGAACATCAAAAATGCCTATTCTTGGCTTTGCGGTTTTATGGTGTTTTTGGTTTTTGGTATGTAATAACCTTTCTGAGCATCACTTTAATTATAAAATAAGATGGTATCTAGATCCTTTTTAACTCTATGCCACATGCTTATACCTAATTAACATTGAATTGTTTATGATAGTAAAATTAAATACCACAAAGTTCAGTGGAAAGAAAATTGAGCTCCTGAGCCAGGAACCATTGGGTTCTAATTTTTTGGAAACATTGTGTTGCTTGGGTAATTGATTTGATTACCTTCCTCATTTATTCCACTGGGCTAGCTGTTGGTGTATATTGGTGGTATTGGTGGACATGGCTTTCACAGTTGAGGTATGGACATGTATCTGTTTGTGGCATACTTTGGTAAGTGCTACAATGTGTACAGTATTATAGGGACACATAGAAGAGGTGATTAATCCGGTTCAGGGATTTCAGGGATTATCCCAGAGGAACTGACACCTTCAGTTTAGGTTAAATCCTGAAGAGTACTTACTTAGTTTTGTGGAGAGGTTGGTAGAGTTTACCAGACCTGTGTTAATGGCAAATGAAGAGCCAGAGAGCTTGGATTGTTTAGAGAAACTCGATTATAGTATGGATGGATCAGACAGTGCAGGAAGTGCAGGCACCATAGGAGTGGTGAAGGATGGGGCTGAGGAGATAAGTAGGTGCCAGATTATGAAGAGCCCTGAAGCTATTTTAAGAAATTTGTACTTTAACCTCGGGAAAATGGAAGCTTTTTTTTTTTTTTTTTGGCTTGGCAAGAAATTAAAAAAGATAATACTGAGTGCAGTGTTTATTAACTTTTGGAGAGAATTAAAACTGGTAGGCAGAAACAGTAGTTAAAAGGGTGTTACAAGTTTGTTAAGAGTTAAAGTGGCCTCAACTATGGTAGTAGGATGAAGGTTGAAACAATATGTGGATTTGAGCTAAGCATTATATAGGAGGTAGAATGAAAGGACTCAGAGACAGGGGGCATGTGGGAGGGCAGTTAAGGCTATTGATCAAATTAAAGGCTTGGGCTCTTGAAGGAACACATGGGCAGTTTATTGAAATGAGAAACCAGGAGGAGGAGAAAACTTTAAGGTAATATGGTGCCTTTACTTGTGAGAGTGTCTGGAAGGTGTAGCCAGAGAGTGGGATGTGTGTTTTACTATCAGAAGTGCAACAGTTCTTGGTAATAACAAGAAGTGTGTGTTTGGCTATGTGGTGGGTATTTGAAGAGGAATGAGAGTCAAGTTATGAAGGATTCATAAATCTGTTAAAAACAGGAAAAATCAAAGGACATGACTGCCTGAAGAGAACACAGTTTTAGATGATTTTAAGGTTTTCAGTGTTGGTTTTGGGAAATAGAAATGAAAAATTTCAAATACTGGTGTCAATAATGGTGTCTTAAACAAAAACCAAAAAAAGTAAAATCTCAACAATAAAACATTTTTTCTTAAACAAAGGAGATTATTTGTCTCAGATATCTAAAAGTGCTTTTCAGTTGTTGCTAAAAATTATGAGACATACTGCGCATATAGAAAAGCAGAGTGAATAATGTGATGAATGACTACTGAATATCTCTCATTCTACTCCAGAGGAAAGACGTTTTTCAGAGAAAAGCATCTTAAATAAGAACTTACTTGTCTCATCTTACACTACACACATACTAGTAAGCAATATACAGGTCTTCATGTTTTAACTTTATAAAAGGATCTCTAACTTTGCCTAATCTTCTGCAACCTATGTTCTCAGTAGATAATCTCATTGCAGCATTAATCATTTGTTCTTTTCAGTATAATGAATTGGGTATTAACCTTGAAACAAAATTATGAGATATGTCATTGATGAAATATATTTAGAATTGCCATAATATACTTAGCAAATTTTTGTATAGATTAACCTTTTCATGAGTATTCCTTTCTTTATACTCCCCTCAGTAAAAACAAATATATTATGAGATCCTGTTAGAGAAAAGTTTAAAGAATTGTATAGAGTAAATGTTCTTTACCCAGAGTCTCCTAATGTTGGATAACTTTATAATCAATTATCAAAACCAGAAGATAAATATTGATGATATTGTTAATTAACTGCCTTGTGTGAATTTTTTCCTAATGAGTTTTTTCTGTTCTAGGACCCAATTCAGATTCCCAAATTGCATTCATTTGTTTTGCAGTCTCCTCAAACCTGTAATATGAACTCTTTTTTGTCCCTATGACTTGGATGCTTTTGAGGTGTACTAGTCATTATTTTGTAGAATGTATTTTAATTTGGGTTTTTCTTGTGCTTATGATTAGCTTGGGATTTTTGGCAGTAATACCATTGAAGAAATGGCATCAGAGAAGAAGTACATTTTATGTCAGGGTATGTATAATGTCAGTGTCATATTACTGGTGCTGTTATTTTGATCACTTCATTAAGGTATCCCCTGTTGGTTTCTCCATTGTAAAGTCACAGTTCTTCTATTTGCAAATAAGTGTCTTGGGGGAAATACTTTGAGATTATATTAATTTACTATATTTCCTTAAATTGCACCCATCTATTCACCAGTGAGACTGTAATAGTTTTGTAGTTTTGATGTTCCCTTTTCATTTATTAATTGAAGTTATAGTGTATAATGTATATATGTGTATAATGAAGAGATGTCCCTTTTTTCTTATTTGTTGTTAATTATATCTCTGTAGGCATTTTACTTAGGTTAAAATTTGATGTATCATTATTAATTTTATTTCCCAACTTTGGCCTTCGGTAATTCCTTCAGGTTGAGGTTTGTGATCTTTGACATGTTCCCTCCCATTTTGTTTTAAGAACTCATGTTCTGGTACTACAAGAAACTCCAGGCTCCAATTTGTGTTTTACCAGTCCCTACCTGGTAACTTCCCCTTTTCTGATGAGCCTTGTTCCTTTTATTGGAGGATGGCATTTAGAAGTCAAATCACAGTGGTAGGTGTGCTCATGCTACTGCCATGTCACTGTTTATGCAAATGTGACATCACTGTTCTCAGCGAACTAAGCCATATGTGTGAATTCCAGTATACGCATATCTGTAGTTATTTCATCTGTAAAATGGCATTTATATATTCCTAAAAATCACTGTGCTATGCAGATTCACACAGTAAAAACCATGGGATTTTTGGGATCCGTGGGCAGCAATATTCTGAAAATTTGTTAGTGATGCATTATAAAGAAAGGATAGGAACCTAATATACCTACTTAGGCATGTTAAATGGAAAAGGAATACATATATGTATAGTAAAACTGGCTCTTCCTATGGGAAAAAACCAAGAAGATTGCTTATGTGTCAGAAGAGTTGTGATTTATGAGGATTGTGTAGTGGCAGTGTTATCTGAAATCAAATGAAATGTGGTATCAGGCATGGATGGATGTGGCTTATAACACATCTGGCAGACTGTTAGCTCAGTTTTAAGTTCTCCTTGGGTACCTTGCAATTTAGTTTTCATTTCTGTAATAAACATTTAAAAAAATTTCTTGTTTAATTCAGTCATTTTATACAATTTCTGTTTTTAGTTTTTGAATTTCTGACTCAAGGTGATCTTTGTAATGCTTATTTGAATATATTCTAGTTGGAGTACAGTTTTTTGGTTTTCTTTGGCGGGGGCAGGGGTTGGTGGTGGTGGTAGGAAGTTAGTCAGTTGATAGGTATCAAATTTTCTTTTCTTTACTGGTTTCCTGAACCAATTTG
Source organism: Condylura cristata (assembly GCF_000260355.1). NCBI lineage: Eukaryota > Metazoa > Chordata > Mammalia > Eulipotyphla > Talpidae > Condylura > Condylura cristata. Next base: position 7,573,790 of record NW_004567136.1, on the reverse strand, counting down.
GTCTTTTAAGACATTAAATCACCCCTTCACCCAACCCCCAATCTAGTTGCTAAAGGACATGTTTTCCTTACTTTTGCTCAGTCTCCCTAGAGGCAATACATTTTGAAGTTGTACCCCTTTAAATGGCAGCTATCACTTTAAATGGTGCCTTCCTTTAAATCACCAGAAATTTGCACTTTCTACCTTTTAGTCTGTATTCTGCCCAGATGCTTTAACAGTATTTTCAGATTTAGGATGAATTTAATTTTTGGTGGTCCTTGCAGATGACCCATAATACCTTCTTGCTACAAAGCCTGTGACTAGGGCCAGAGTGTGATTTGGTGATTTTTGACTCATGATGGTTTTACATCTTTGCTTTTGGGCTACATTGAAAGAGTGATTTTGTGTGAAATTTCCTTTCCTTTCTTGTTTTTTTTTAAATATGGTTTGGGGAAATATTTTTAGTTACTTAGATATATTACCATATTGTCCTTACTTAAGTATCACTGCTGCTGGGGAGGGTGGAACAGGAAGTGATTTATTGCTGTCAGTACTACAAAGGTTTTAGTTAGGAAAAGACACAGGCAGTCATCTTTCACTGGTGAGCTTGGATTTCAGAACATACTGTGTAGAAGAAATAAATTAAATTTAAATATTCCTACCACATTCTGATAGTATGCAAATGCAGGTTCCTAGTTATTTGAGTTTTAAGTACTTTCTCCCCTTCCAAAGTAGGATTATTAAATCAAAGGTTTAGGAAGAATAAATCAAAGGTTTGTTTCTATAATGTGTAATGGAAATGCCTTAGTTATAACTATTAAATGAGTTATAGGTCTGTATTATGCCAAGGGCTTCTTTGGTACTTCTTTATTCTAATGGCAATTTAATATATGAAGCTTCTGGAAAAGGTAACTTGTAAACTTGGGAATTATTCTGACAGGTGGTAATGTCTTTGAAAATTATACTACAGATATAGTTTTCATTTTCCCCCTAATGTTCTGATTTTCTCAATTTTATTTTGTAATCTTGACAAATGTTATTTGAGCATAAAGAAAAACTGGTAGGTATGGTGTTCTTCCTTCTCTCTGTACTCATGTTTCCTAAGATGGTACTAGATCTGTTTATTACAGCTTATGCTAATTGGCTTTGTCTTTGTGTCTTTTTAGTTTTTTACTCTTGGTTTCTAGAATTTAGTTATTTAAAGTATTTATTACTTGTAAACATTTCTTTCCATAACTTTAACCATTTTGTTGTCTAGTGTTACATGTTAGAGTGGAAAGTGACTCCTTTCATTATATCATACATCTCTTCTTGACCTGTCTAATGGCGTTGAAAGTCGATCAGTACCTATCCCAGTTACCTGTCTTTGAAGACTCGTTTATTAGCTTTCATTTCTGTGTTTTACAGTTTCTGCAAGTCTTAAATAATGGCTTTATAGGTTCTTTATACACTTTATTATCATGCCTCCTCTGTTTTGACTGGCGCCTGTGCTACCCCCAGAACAATATCCATAGATCTGCTTCCTTACTCCCCCTTTTGGACTCTGTCCCTTTCTCACTGCTTTAACTATTGTTTTATGTGTGGAGTCTAAAATATAAACATATGTAAGATATAGTCGAAGATAATGACTCAAGAAGAGTAAACTCCATTATGATAACATGTTATATTTCAAGTGATACGTGGATTTTAGAGAAGATGAACAGGTTAGGGAGTTCAGCAAAGAAAGAGTTCAAAAGTGATCAGCGGGGCCCTCCCTGGTGGCGCAGCGGGTTAAAGCACTGTACTAAGAAGCTGAAACCACTTCCGCATGAGTTCGATTCCCACCTGCCCCGGAGGTGACCACATGGTGTGGCAGACCTCTCCTGACCCGCCCGCTGCTCCCCTCAGCAGTGTACTTCGTTGATCTGCCTGTTCTGCTCCCCACTCTGTATCTGGTGAAGTCTTTCGCCACCCCTGAGTCTCTGGCCTGTACCCCAGTTCTGTATGCACAAATAAATAAATCTTTAAAAAAAAAAAAAAGTGATCAGCGGATGACTTATGGAAGAATGGATTCTGAACCGAGTGTCTAGTTTTATTGTCAAAGATGTTGGAAAAATTTTCCATTGAGAGAAGATTGAGCAAAAGAATTAAATCAGAAAAGTGATAACACATATATCCGATGTAGTTAATGAGATTGGAGGGCTTTGAGAAGTTGAAGATGGTAAAGTGGGAAAGAGATCTTGAAGCCGGATAGTAGAGCACTTCAAAAGTTGAACAGTTTGGATTTTGTTCTTCAGGCAGTAAGAGGTGTTGAAAGTTTTCGAACCTGGAAGTAGCCAGGGACTTTTTTCATGTGCCTGTTTATAAGATAATGAAGATGCTGCGTATGCTGTACTTACTCTTAACCGAAGGGAATTAATGGGAATCCACACCTTTGAAGGAGAAGACAGGAATACCGTTTATTCTTATTCTCCTCTTTTCCTCATGAGCTCCACTTTGAGACCAGACTAAATGCTGTGTATTCTGTAAAAAACTTAATTCCTTTCAATTGGGAGTTTTTTCTTTGGAAATTCTTAGTATGTTAATGTATTTCACTTTATGTTAAAGACAATAAATTATGCATGCTGCACTGAAAATTCTTATGCTTGTCTTTTTGCATTCGTTTCATGTAAGTTCTCAGTACATACAGAGTAAATGTGAATCTGTTACATTGCATTTTACCTTAGATTTTACATTTGCACTGAGCTAAAGTTCTGAAAAGATGGTATTAAATCATCACTACCTCTGCTAGTTTAGATCAGTGGTTCTCAGCCTTTTTTTTTTTTTTTTCTTCTCCTATAAAAGAAACAGTATATGGAATTTTGACAGGTGCCCTTCATGGATCTCCATAGCAGAGAAGTGAACTATGCAGTAAATTTATTAGTGCCACTAATGTTGAAGATATAGCAAGTTATAGATGGTGTGCAGTTCTAAGGGCAGTAATTAAATCTTTACAGTTCTCTTTCACTTTAAGGTCATATCAGAGCTCAAGTAAATGCTATAAAGATAATCCGAAGTCATTCTCTCTTTCAAATTCAAACCAGCACTTTAGGAGCATCAAGTTACTCGCAAAAGAAATGCCGAGTTATGGTATCTATCTTTCAAGATAACCTTACGACCTTTTGGATTTCCTCTTTTATATTAGTTCATGTTATTGTATGTTTATTGTAAGTAATTAGAACCTTTTTTAATGTGGACTAGATTGATAATCTGGATTTTACTCCTGAGTCCATTTCACTTACATAGGCTTAAATTTTGTGTTCCTATAAAGACCTGAGTCCTCTTTCAGTTTAAAACTTCAGGATATTGTAGAATATAATGAATACAGTGTCCAAACTTTAGTTCTAGATTCTTGCCAACATTCTTATTAGTATGGACATCTAATTGACAGAACATTAACAGAACATTGCCATCTTAACAGTCATAATGTTTAACAAATTGATATATATTTAGCTATTGTGTTAAGTGCATAGTGCCGCATTTTAAAATGTGCCTATTTTTAAATTTTTGTTGTTATTGATGACAAAATGTGATTCTTGTTACTGGAGTTAGGTGGTTGAGAATTGCAAAAATGATTGGCTCCAGTACCTATGCCTGAGAAGGAATACTGAGTGTTGGCTCATAAGGTTCATTTAAGAGGTAGAACAAGAGAATGTCAGTATTTCAGAAACCATATCCTTCTGAAAGAGAACATCACCAGAACATGTAATAAATATTAAACATTAATGTGAAAACTACTGATATGGCTACTGATTATAGATTAGGAAAATGTAAGTTTATTGGGAGAAGAAAATAGGTACTACTTATTTGCTTAAAATGCCTGTGTCATATTGATGCATGTATCACTGGGCAGAGTGTTACTTACTGTAGTGAAGTACAATACTAGAGAAAATCTGAAGACATTTTTTATTATAAGAACAGAAGCTAGAATGAATATGTATGTTCACTAAAAAGTATGTATCAGTGCTCATAGCAAAATTTTTCATAATACACAAAAAAGTAGAAAAACCCCAAATGTCTTATCAGCCGATGAATACATAGTTGGCAGTAAAAATAAATGAAGTATGAATACATGAAACAATATGGATGAATTTTGTAAACATTAAGTGAAATAAGCTAGTCTTATGTATCGACATACCACATTTTGTATGTTCAGTTATTGAAAAGTTGAGAATAGGCAAATCTATAGAGCCAAAAAGTAGATGGCCCACTGCTTAGTCTGGGGTGTGGAGTGTTGAGTGGATGGCCAATGACTGCTAGTGCATACTGATTTATTTATGTATACAGAACTAGGGTACAGCGCAAATGTGTGGGGGAGGGGTGAGAGGATTCACTAGAGACAGTGAGGAGCAGAACAGGCACATTGACTAAAATACACTGCTGAGGTGAGTAGCTGGGGGGACAGTAGAGGTCTGCTGGGACAAGTGGGTCACCTCCGTGGCTGGGGATCGAACTTGTGCTGCAGTGAGCTGCCAATAGCTTCACAGTGCTGCATTTTAACCCTTTTAAAAACTTTTCTAGTATATTTTTTGGTTATAGTATCAGATACTGAATAATTCCAAATATATTCCAAAACTTCTTATTTGATGTTTAATGTTTACCTTTCTCATGTCTTGAACAAAGAGATACCTGTTTATTAGGAATGTTAATTAGTTTCTAGTGGCATGCGCCATCTGTTGTTCTATTAGCCCATTTTCTGGGCTATTTCTTGATGAATGTATCTGTCCCCCCATAAATAATTATGATTGTGATGATAATTTTTTAAAAGTTCTATTAATTAGCTAGCACTTACTGAGCTCTTAATGTATGCTAGACACTATCCTAAGCATATTTTATGCTTGATTAAGTCTCATGGCTAAATCTGTGAACTACATGAACTGTTACTATACTGACTCTGTAAATGAAGGATTAAGATTCAGAAGATGAAACTGATTATCCTTGGTCTAGCTTTGTAAAATCAGAAAAATATTTAATCACGTATATGTAGTTTTCCAGTGTTGAAGAGGGCTTTCATAATGTATTAATTGTGGATATTTTTGGTGTTGGCTCAAAAGTTTGCAAGTTAGTCTTAAGTGAAATCAAACTATGCATTGTTTAGAATCTGACTTTTTTTCCCCCTCACCAAAATGTTTTTGCAGTTCATCCATTTTTGTGCCTGTCACTAGTTCCATTTTACTGTTTTCTGGTGTTCTGTTTTATTGTTTATATTACAAGTTCTTCATTCACCTTTCATGGAACTTTTGGGTGGTTCCAGTTTGGAGTTGTTATGAATAAAAATGCTATGTACTTTTCAGTGTACCTCTGTGTGGTTATATGCTTGCATTTTTCTTGGGTAGATACCAATGAGTAGGATTTCTGGGTCAGATGATAAGTGTATGTTCTATCTTCTTTAAGGTAAAACTGTGAAGCTATTTTACTAAGTAGTTGTATACTTTTATAGTTTCACTACCTGTGAGAGTTTCAGTTGTTCCCTATCTTCAACACTTTGTATTGTTTCAGTGGAGGTGTACTTGCATCTCATTCTAGTTTTTTTTTTTTTAAAGATTTATTTTTATTTATTTGTGCATATAGAACTGGGGTTCAGGCCAGAGGCTCAGGGGCGGTGGTGAGAGGCTTCACCAGAGACAGAGTGGGGAACAGAACAGGCTGATCAACGAAGTACACTGCTGAGGGGAGCAGCGGGCGGGTCAGGAGAGGTCTGCTGCACCATGTGGTCACCTCCGGGGTGGGCGGGAATCGAACTCATACAGAAGTGGCTTTAGATTCTCAGTGCTGTGCTTTAACCCGCTGTGCCACCAGGGAGGGCCTCATTATAATTTTAATTTTCAGTTCTCATGAGTAATGAACAGTATTTATCAGCTGACTATATTCATTGGTAAAAAGTTCAAACTTTTTGCCCATTTTTAATTGATTGTTTGCCTATAAGTAAATTATAAAGAGATCTTTATTGACCTGGCTAGAAATCTTACTTCATTTTCATTGTTTTGAGTATTTTCTACCAGAAATTTTTATTGTTGTCTTTTATCTATCTTGATTTTTATTTCCTTAATGGTGTCTTTGGAAGAGTAGAAGATTTTAATTTTGTTGAAATGCTTCCTGTGTGGTTTTATCCCTCTGCGGGCGCACACACACGCCCGCGCTTCTATAAAACATACATACACCAGCCTTTGTTTTCAGAATTCTTTTAGCTATGTTTATGATGATTTATCAGTTTTGTGTCTCATGAACATGGTAACTAATCTCTTCTTTATTGAGAGTTTAGTTTCTTTCAGCAGTGTTTTCTAGTATTCAGGATAATAGTTTTACATGTATATTGTTAATGTTTGTCTTTGAATACTTTCATACTTTTGGTGCTGATATGAGTAGTATTTTTAAATAATTTTTTGCCTTGTCATTACTAGTAAGTACATAGAAATATAACTTAAAAAAATGTCGATCTTGTATCCTACATCCTTACAGAATCCATTTTTTTAGTTCCATTAACTTTGTTGTAGATTCCTTGGTGTTTGCTACTTATGTTGTCGTGTCAGACACAAAATAGAGGCTGTTTTTTTTTTAATGTTTTCCTTTTAAATCTGGAAACCTTGTTTTTTTTGCTTTATTATTATTTGTACTTGTGTTGTTTTTATTTAATAGTTTATTAATTTTTTATTTATTTTGTTCATTATTGTACTTGTTTAGGACTTCCAGTAAAATGGTGAATAGACATGTGAATGGGCATCCTTCTAATCATCCTTCTAATCATAAGGAAGAAGTCAGTCTTTTTCTGTTACATGTTGATGTTAACTGTAGGCTTTCATAGATGCCTTTAGGTTGAGAAAGTTTTCCTTAATCCTAATTTGAGAAGGTCCCCCTAAATTGAGAAGTTCCCCCTGTCCTTCATGAATGAATAGATACTTCTCTTCATCTATGGAAGTGAATGCTATTTTTTTCTCTTTTTTAGTGTCTCTTTGTAGTGAATTACATGTGAACTTTGAATACTAAATCGATCTTGCATTCTTGAGAAAAACCCTGTCTTGTGCTGATGTCTTCCTTTTTGCTTATTGCTGGATTTGATCTGTGGTACTAATAATATTTGCATCTATATAATCACAAGTGATATTGGTATGAAATTTTTTAGGGTTATGTTGACATTGTTAAAACTAGAGTGTTTCCTTTTCCTTTGTTTCCTAGAAGAGTTTGTGAAAGACCGATACTAACATCTTCTTGAGTTGTTTGAAAAACTCATTAGGATGTCTGGCGTTTTCTTTGGGGGAAGTGTTTTGATTTTGAATTCAATTTCCTTATTAGATTGTTTATTCAGACTTCCTTTTTCTGTCAGTTTTGGTAATTGCATGTTTCAGGGAGTTTTGTCTGTTTTATATTGTCATAAAATTGCACTTAGTATTACCTTATTATGCTTTTAATGGGTGAGAAGGCTGCAGTAAACGTCCTATTTTAATTCCAGTGCTGGTAATTCGTGTCTTCTCTCTTCTTTCTTTACTACTAGCTAGGAATTCTTTTCAACAACTAGCTTTTCTTTTCATTTGTTTTATCTATTATTTCTGTCATCTATTTCAGCAGTTTCTATTTATCATTTCCTAACCTTTAATGTTTCCCCCCCCCAGCTTTTAATGCGGAAGCTAATTAAGAGCACTAATGTTAAACCTTTATTATTTTCTAGCCTTTATTATTTGAATACTTAAAAGCTGTAAATTTCCAAGTTCTCTTACTCTTTTGCTCTACCATATGTAGTCAGATGATGTGTTCTGTTACTGTTCTTTCCTTTGTGTTTTCAGTTTTCACAGATTTGTCGTATTTTATGATCCAACATATTTCTCTCTGTTGATGATGTCAAGAGCATTCGTAGGCTGATTATAATGTTCGTTTCCATCAACCTGAACATGTGTAGGTTTTATGTATCTTTACAGATTTTTTTATTTACTTATTTTACTGATTAATGTGAGGGAGTATTGAAATCTTTAGTTACTGTTTTAGATTTATCTATTTATCCTTTAGTATTTGTTTCATGTGTTTTGAAACTTTAGGGCTATTTTATATTTCTGATAACTTATGCTTTAAACATTATGATATATATATTCCTTTGTACCTGGCAATATTCCTACGCCTGTACTTTATCTGAGATTAATATAGGCACTTTTGCCTTCTTAACATTACTGTTTGTATGGTATGTTCTTTTTCATGTATAACCTGCATGTATTGTTATATTTAAAGTGTGTGTCTTGATCAATTTGACAATCTTTCTTAATCTGGCCTGATATTCTCTATTTGTTAATTGGGACATTGAATATCTTTGGATTTAAGCCCACCTTCTTGTGTTTTTTAAAACTTGTTTTATTCTGTCCTTTTCTCTTTTACTACCTTTTTATGATTGCATCTTTTTAACATTCTATTTTAGTTAAGTTGGTCTACTTAATTCCTCTTCCCTTCTCCCACTTAATTCATTCAACAAAAGCATTAACTGTGCTGTTAAAAATATGCCTGGGGGCCCTCCCTGGTGGTGCATTGCACAACACTAAGAAGTTAAAGCCGCTTCAGCATGAATTAGATCCCCACCCCTGAGGTGACCCACTTGGTGCTGCAGACCTCTCCTGACCCGCCCGCTACTCCCCTCAGCGGTGTACTTCATTGATTTTCCTAGCCTGCTCCCCACTCTGTCTCTGGTGAAGCCTCTCACCATCTCCGCACCTCTGACCCATAGATTATATTATATCATAATATGTAATATATATATTATATATATATATATATATATATATATATGTAAGATGCGCCTGGGTTCTAATTTTGGCTTTTCACTTTACTTACTGCCTGTGTGATGTTGGCAAGTCACTTAATAATATTTGTTTCCTCCTGAGGATAATAGGTTATTGTTGACCTACATCAGTTAATAACTCAAAAGCATTTAGGGTACTAATTAAGATATGATAAATAACTCAAATATTACTACTGCTGTTGCTGTTGCAGTTTTGTTCTTGTTATCACCTTAGGTAGGCCTTTCTGGGATGCCTTTGCTTACATTTCATTTCCCTCCCAATGTCAATGCCAGCACTTTTTTTTTTCTTCTTAATTAAGGAACTTCTGAATTAATCTGCTATATATATTACATATTCTTTTTTCACTCTGATTGTCCTTCCCTACTAGAATGTAAGCTTTGTGAGGTTAGGGATAGAGAGGAATTCACATAGAAAAATGCCTAGAATGTATAGAATGCTCAGTATGTATTTTCTGAAAGAATTATATTGAATTTTGTGCCATATATTGACTAGAATAGGCATTGGGAATATAAAAATAAAATACAAAATTCCTTCTCAAAAAACATGTGGTATAATAGTGGAGACTCATACTTAAAAAGCTCTCCTTATTCCCCTGTAAGTGATGGTGTAGGTGAAGATATATCCAGAGGATGGCCTCCCAGAAGATTTCAGTGAACTGGAGGGTTGATCTAGACCAGAGGCAAAAGAGCAGGCTGTTTCCAGGCAGTGTGACAGTTAGGGCAGTGGTTTCAACAGGCTAGCAACGTTGTAGGTCAATTAGGATTTTGTTAGGGCTAGATTTGGGAGGGGTAGAAATTGTAGGCACAGATTGTCTAGCTTTTCCCAAGACAAAAAAAAAGCAGTAGCATTTGGTGGTTCATTGTATTTCTTGATAACTGACTACAGGACTAACCTTTTAGTTTTGGCTTTATGTTTTGAAGGTGTTTTAATATAGATTATTATAAAACTAGAAAAACTTGATTTTTATAATGCTATCTTTTAGAAACCATTTGAGAATTATATATAAAATATAAGCCATCAGTAGCAGTTGCTTAGAGAATTGATGAATAAATTTGATATAAGAATATAGATATCACTGTTGTGTTTGCATACAGTGAGTTATTTTCCATATTGCTTAGCTTTAATTCCTACTGTGACACTGACACAAAGCTAATGTTAAAATACATTTAAAAATAGCTTCTTTTAGAATGAGGACCTGTGAAAAATAGTTTTACTTTGAATTACTAAACTTTAGAAGTTATGAAAACTGTATTTGAGTGCTTTTTTCTTTTCTATATTTCAGTATAATTTGGTTAAAAGCTTAAATGACATTTTAAAACAAACTTTTTGACCTAGCAAAAGGGGCTTATTTGTGAGTATATATGTTATCTTTAAAGTCAAGCTTCTAATACTAATATAAAAATAATAGTTTATGGATTTTTTTCCTTCTCTAGAGGAAGTGTTCACTTTTAAATAGATGTAATATTACAGTGTCTTGATAATTTATATTGTTCAGGTTAGCAAGGTTGGTGCTTCTGTGTAGAAATTATTTTCATTTGTTAAGGAAGATTTACTTGGGACTTGGTAGGATCACTGAACCATGTATAGAATCACTCAACTATGTAATTCCGAATATTTGAACTTAACATCATAATTGATCCTGGCCAGTCAGGGTGAAGAGTGGTGGCTTTTTATTATCTTTTACTTTTCAGCCTGTTTCTAAGCAATCCATTACTTACTGTTCACCAGTAAGCAATTTTGACATAGCTCAATTTTATATTCTGGTTGGCAATATGCCTTCATTATTGCCATTTCTCCCTTTAAAAGATAGTAAAGTTACAAGTATACACATTGTATTTGAAAAATGTTTTAAGGCAGTACAATAACTAATCCACTGACAATTTTCTATAACAGTTAAAATACAGTGAACATTTTCCCACTATTTTATAAAAACAATATTAATAAAGTGTACAGTGTGATACAGAAGATGGGGGAATGGGACCTAGGAAACCAATTTGTGAAGGTTGCTTGGAATTAAGTAACACTTCTTGGGAGAAAAATGAATTAGTAACATTAGAAATATTCAATTTACTAAAAACATTTTTTTGTTAGTCAAACAAAAAGACTTTTTTTAAAAAAAAAATCCTATTTGCCTATTACTCAGAAGCTTTTGTGCAGCTATCTGCTAGAAGAGGCTTGGCTTTTGGAATTTGTAATGAAAAGTATAGTTAATTTTATTTTGCATCACCAACAAATACTAACTCATATTTTTTCTTTACTAAGGAATTGCATTTTATGAAAAAGAAGAATTTTCTGCAAGTATCATATCTAAGTGCACTTTTTGCTGAATGCATCATTTCTAGTAAGATGTTTTTCCCTTTTCTATGTTATAAACACAATGAACTTTTATTTATATCATACTGTCTTGTGAGTCTGAATGGGAATAATTTAGAATTTATGTTGGCAATTAATGTAGATTAATTAAGGAAATTTGTAAATCCAGCTGAAGTATGAAGTACATATGTGTTTTGATAGATTCTCATATCTCACACTGTTGAGATAATCCCAGGTTCTTTAGTATTTCCCACTTCCATTTTCTGTACCAGTTACCCTTATTTGAAAAAAAAGTTCTGGAGGGTTTGAGGACATGCATTACTTAAACTGGGAAAGGATTTTGAAATGAATGACAAAGGAGACAGATTAGCCTTATTTCTTGAAAGGTGGAAAAGGTCACCTTATAAAGTAAATTTAGGAGGTCTTTTAAAAATGTGGACTTTTTGGTGACTTTGAAGTTATTGCATTACTTAAATTATGGGTTCATATTTGCAAAGCTCTAAAGTCGACCATTTTGATTTAAATACTTAACATTAGTCTAAATTTATGGGTCAAATATGTAAGTAAGATGTGTAGTCTGCCTCAAAAGTTCTTTATGAGTGAATCTTCACCTTCTCAAAATGAAAGAGAAATAAATTATATAGTTCTAGAATGTTTAAAAACAATATTACTTTGAAAAATGGTAGGGGATATTCTTTGTTATGTTATATTTAATACTAGCATTTTAAATATTAGACATCATTGGTCGAGCCTAGTGGTTATGCCAGTAAAATATTGGGAAAGGTAATTTAAGACATTTTTTGTTGTTTTTGTCATTCTAAAAATAACTTTGTTATTTAACATAAAGTCTGACATTTTCCTTGAGTAATTAAATGGTAGAAATTTTATGAATGTAGAAAATGAGCTATTTATTAACATATGTTATTCTGATTTCTAAGGTTTCTTCGTTATTCTGATTTCTAAGGTTTCTTCTGGCTGTGTGGTTTTCTTTTTTGTTGTTGTTAAATCTTGACTGAAAGATAATAGTACTCCTCAATTTGGGGAACGAGGAGAAAAGCATTTTCTTATTTGAAGCAAATTATCCAGAGACCCAAATATAGTAAGCTGATCTTCAACAGAGGTGCCAAGGAAATTCCACAACAAAAAATAGAATATTTTCTAAAATGACTCTGGCATTTCTGTGATTTTCAAACGTAAGACATAAACCGCATCGCTTACCTTGGACCAAATACAGAAATGAATTCAAAGTGGAATCATAGACCACCTAAACATGCATAGGCTGGAAAGGAATAACAACATTTAACTCACATTTTAAAATACAAATCTTGTTTATTCTTATGTAAAGTTTGAATTTTTATTTTTTCTTTTCTCATCTTATTTACATTTCTCAGATAAATTTTTGTCTGCTAGACAGTAAAAACTTGGACTTTAGTTAAAATACTTTAGGAATTTAGCCCTTCCTATGCCCATAGCTTAGAATTTAACAGTTTCTCTAAACCTTACTGACAGCTGTAGGTATAACTTCAGCTGTCATATTTTGAATCATGTTTAAGTCTTAGTGTGCTTCTTCCGTTAGGCTCTAAAGATGTAGACAGCACTAAGACATCATTTTCATTTCTTTTTATCTTGCCTTGCTATGCTTTTTATTTCTCTTGTGTGTCTCACTTGAAGACAAGACATTCTTTTTATGTAGATGTGATTTACCTGGGAATGGGTTTTTTGGTGTTAGTATAAGCAGTTGACAGTTTCCTCTCTCATGATTTTTATTGTGCCTATTTCTAAGGAACTCTGGATACCTTGTGGTTATAGCTTCACAAATTTCTGTAAGAGTTTGAGGCTATATTCTTGCTCTACTATGTAGAATTAATTGAAGTAGTAAAGAAATTAATCACTGAAAATCATAGGCCAATTTGTTGGTGTATCTAGAAGTAAAATGTAATTTTTATGGATTGGTCCTTCTGATAAAAAATTTGAAGTTATATCTGTAGTCAGTAGTTTGGATTATTTACCATGAGTAATAATTTACATCATTTTATACTAATGATCTGTATTATTTTAAGCATGATTTACAGAAACTTTGAACTCCCAATACAATTAAATGAAAGGAGTGATATTGACATTAAAAAAATTACTTCCATCATATTTAATTTCTGCAGCTTGAGCTTAAGATGCTTTAATATAAGTATATGTGATCAGTACATAATTGTTTTATGTTGTGTCAAATAAAGTCTATCTATTTTTCTAATAACAATAGCGTCAGATAGGCTCTTTACATTTTAACCCGCAAGCCTGCTATTTTTTACAATTCAGATTTTGAACATCTCACCCTAAAAACATAGGGTCAAAACATTCAATACATATGTGCATGTGTGTGCACACACACATGTAAAGTCAGAGAAATCTAAATAACATAGAATGAGACCATTTTTTAAATCACTATTTAGATCTTTAGATGACTGCTCCACAACCTACTTAAATTTTTATATATTGATGACTTTACACATTAACACATAACTGATGTTGCAGGGTTATCATTTCAGCCAGTGGCACCAATATTTGGAATTTCAGTTGTTCTGACTCTTCAAACACCACCAAGTAGTTCTTTAGAAGAGTTGTAGCTAGCCACAGAGAGTCCTTGCTAGGTGGATGTCTTCTGCTAGGGTTCAAGACTTAAAAAATAGAGAACATTTCAGTCCCTAAATATCTTGTCTTCTATATGGGGTACAGCTTTCAGCAGTGTTCATAGTGACCTTGAGTTATAGCGGTTCTCACCATTTTTTGATTCATTGGTTTGTTTTGCAGGGTAGAGTATCTGTTATGATACTTGGGCAGTTCCTTTTCTAACTTAGTGAAGGGTTACTTTCTCAGTTCTGTGTTTTGTTTTTTTTTTCCTAAAGATTTATTTATTTATTCATACAGAACTGGGGTATAGGCCAGAGATGCGGAGGGTGAGATGATTCACCAGAGACAGAGCAGGGAGCAGAACTGGCAGATCGACGAAGTACAATGCTGAGGGGAGCAGCGGGTGGGTCAGGAGAGGTCTGCCTCACCATGTGGTGAGAATCGGGGCAGGCAGGAATCGAACTCATGCGGAAGTGGCTTAAGCTTTTTAGTGCTGTGCTTTAACTCGCTATGCCACCAGGGAGGGCCTCTCAGTTCTGTTTTATACATTTTTTGATCTTATTTCTTGAATGAGATGTTAGTGTTTTTGAATTTTACTTAAAATATTACAGATTTATATTGTATGTCAGAACTTTATAAAATTAAACTGAATGTTTGTAGTGCTTATTCTCCCTTTATTCTCCCTTTTATGGAGGTTAAATACAGCAAAATTGCATTTTCAAATGGTGACTGCAAGTATAAAAGCTTTACATACAGAATACAGTCTGTTTTCCATGTTGAAATACTAATAGCCACTGCTGTGTTCATACAAATATCATTATGTTTAAAAGATGTAATTTGATACAACAAGCACAGTTTTGGCTAAAGTGGAATGCTTCATTTTCCATAACAGTAGTTTAATGATAAGCTTAAATTAATTTAGTATTTCAGTTTCTGCCTAGATTTAATTGTTTGTAAACTGTAATGAAAACATTCTGTTTTAGAGGAGACAAAGAAAAATGTTTCTATATTAAAAGTAACTGAGGGCCCTCCCTGGTGGCGCAGCAGGTTAAAGCACAGCACTGAGAAGCTAAAGCCACTTCCGCATGAGTTGATTCCCACCTGCCGGGGAGGTGACCACATGGTGTGGCAGACCTCTCCTGACCACCCCTCAGCAGTGTACTTCGTTGATATTCCTGTTCTGCTCCCCACTCTGTCTCTGGTGATTCCTTTCATCACCCCTGCACCTCTGGCCTGTACCTGAGTTCTGTATGGATAAATAAATAAATCTTAAAAAAAAAAAAAGTAACTGAAAGATAATTCTACAAGGACAAAGAACTTCTGCTTGCATTTCAACACAATACGATTGTTTTCCTCAAGTTTTACTGAAAGTGGTTTTGTTTATATATTTTTAAGGAAATTGTGTGTGTATGTGTGTAAATAATGTACTTGCATTTTTGAGACTGAATTGGGATTATAATTATCTGATAATATCTAGATTCTGATTTTCAAGGTGATAATTTTAGCCAAGTGGATAGCTACCAGTGTTTGTTCAGATTGATTCCCACTCTTCTAGTAGGTAATTAAATGACTCAGGGTATTCATACTTACAGTAAATTTTTATAATTATTCTTTTTAAAAATACCATCGCAGGTTTCTGAAATCAATAGATAATATAAGATGCTCAGCAAAGCCCATAACTAAAATTAAGAAAATAGTTCCATTTCTAGTAATGTCAAAGGCTAAGGTACTTAGGAATAAATTTAACAAAAGAAATGCAAATCTTGTACTTTTGAAAATTATAAAGCATTGTTGAAAGAACTTAAAGAAGACCTAAATGCACATATACTGTGTTTATGGATTGGGAATCTTAATAATGTTAAGATTGGGAATCTTAATATTAAGATTGTAATTTTCCCCACATAGATTCAGTGCAATTCACCTTAAAATCCTAGCTGACACTTGCATAAATTGACAGACATTCCAAAATTCATATGGAAATTCAAGATACCAAAAATTGCCAAAATAACCTTTTAAAAATAATAAAGTTGAATGACTCCCACTTCTGATCTCAAAACTTAACTATAAAAGCTACACTAGTCCACACTGTAATACTGATTTAGGGTAAACACAGCCCTATGGGTGTAGAGTGGGATTGAAAATCAAGAAATTAGCCCATATGTTTATGGTCAATTGATTTTTGATGCGGTTGTCAAAAACATTCACTGGGGGAAAAAGACCTTTTAACTGATGATGCTGGAAAACCTAGATGTAAATGTAAAAAAAAAAAAAAAGAAATTGTTCTTTATTTCACACTGTGTACAAAAATTGACTCAGTGAACCAAAGTTTAATGTAAGAAATACCTAACTCATTATGACCTTGAATTATGCAATGGTTTCTTAGAGATGACAACAAAGGATAAACAGCCAGATAGATAATATTGAACTTCATCAAAATTAAAGGACTTAATGCATCCAGGCACATTATCAACAAAGTGAAAAAAACAGCCTGCTGAATGGAAGAATATATTTGCAAATCATGTGCAAATCATGTATCTGAACCAGCTGCTAAGAGTTAAACAAAACATGGAATAGCCATAAAATATAATATCACTCACTGAAGAAGGAATGAAGTGCTGATAGTACTTAGTGCTTATGAACCTTAAACACATCTCGCTAAGTGAAAGATGCCAGACACAAAGGCTGCGTAATAGGGCAGGATGCCATTTAGTGTAATGTCCTGAGTTGGCAAATCCATAGAGGTTGGGTGGATCACTAATTGCCAGGAGTTAGGGAGAGGGAAGAATGGAGATTGATTGTTAATGGACATTTTTTTTTTTTTTTTTTGGTGTTGATGAATGTTCTAGAATTAGATAGTGAGGATGGTTGCACAACTTTGAATAAGAAAATAAAGCATATGAACTATATACTTTAAAAAGGTGTGTTCTATGATACATGAATTAGAACTCAATTAAAAACAAACACACATGAAAACAGCCCCCTGTTTTTTACTTATGATTTGACTTATGGTTAAACCAAGATGTATTTGAATGTGAGAGGTCTTATTTAATAATTATACCCAAGCAATAGAGACAAAACTCTTTGCTCATGTAAACCAGATATGTTTCCCCACTTCCTGGTGTTCCTATAGCTATTTTATTCCTCATAGTAGAAATTTGAAGGATATAAAATTCTTCTTGTGCCTTTATCAACTATGAATAAAAGAAAACCATGAAATTCACAGAAATGGTAGAGAAAATATCCTTATGGAAGTGATTATAAATTTAGCTGTCAAATGCAGGGTGTAGATTGAATACAATCAGGACTTGACTCATTTATGTGATTTTTGTCACTTCACCTCACACATAGCCAGTTCATGTCTGCATAGGGAGTTTGGTGTTGTGATGAAACTGTTGCTCTACACTAGGGATAGCCATCATAGTAATTGGGGCAAATTTAAAAAATTAGTCTTGCTTGCACATTCATTGCAATTATGACTTGATATTTTTATTGTGAAACAAAGGTAAATTCAAGCATGCAAATTCTGCTTTAGCTCCTCAGTTGAATTTCCATTTAAATTGAACAGTGCTCCCTTTTATCAATCAATTTTATAGATCCATTTCTGTGCATAAATAGTAAACAGGTGAGAGCTCAGTGGTCTAAAATATACTCACATAGCTGCCCCCACTCCACTTCCCTTCCCGCCTAGTACTGTTCATAATCCAGAAGCTGTGATTCCTTCAAGAATTGAGGTTGGGAGGAACCTCTCTCTCTGGCTCTCTCCCCTTGTAGGCTACCTTGAAGCAGGAATACTAGTGGAAAATAAGTAGCAGTTGAGGTTCCTTTGCAGATGCTTAACAAAATATTCCTGGTGGGCAGGAAAAGTTATCACAGTTGTGAAAATAGGGATTGGGAGAGGGAATCTTTTAGGGGGTTAGAAACTCTGAGCTTGTCATTTCCTATGCCCTTTGTATTTTTGATAGCCTTTTGCCCTCTGATATTGGAGTTAGAGCACATAGTGCAGTATTGTATTCCTTTCTAAAGCGCTGGTTTCTGTGGTGCAACCATACACAGTTCAGTTGAAATAATCTTAATACTCTTACTGAAAAGTAGCATGTATCGTGAAATTGGAAATAAATGTCCCCTTAAAGATTTTGGAGTTCTAGTTACTTAAAGATGGTTTATACCCATCCAGAAAATGTCCCCTTGACATTTTTGACTAATGTACTTAATTAGGTACAGTATACAGACTATACTGTTACAGAAAGACATGGCACTAGAGCCAAAATGTCAGCTCTAGCTTACGTGAATTTGTCCTAGTGCTTCATGTAGGAAATGGAGTAAATGCTAACCACTTCACAGTATTATTGTGAATACTAAATGAGACAAACACTTTAATGTCTAATAGAACTACTGGCACATGTAGATCAATGTTAATTATGTACCCTTTTTGCATTTCAGTGAAGAACCGCTATCTACCTTCCAAAGGTTAGCTATTAGAGTGTTTTCATGGCCTAGGGCCTAACACTTTTCTTTGTGATAGATAGATTAGCTAGCTAGCTGTAGTATTACATTATACCAAGGTTTGGGTGTGTGTCATTGAAAATTAACATGTGTTTATACTACATTAAGTTCACCACTAAAAGTCTAATTGTATCTGTGACCATATATTTATACCCCTTTACCCTGTTTACCTATCTACCCCCTCAGGAAATCTTTATTACACTTTGACATTGCTTTCATTCAGTAACTAAGCAACTTTTGAACATCTGTTCTCACAGGGCACTTAGATAGCTGCTGGAGTTAATAGAGGCAAATGCAACAGATTTGATCCTTTTTCTCATTGAACTTCCAGCTTGGTAAGGGAAAAAAAACAAAACATTTAATTGTACAAGTAATTAATAATTACACTTGTGATAAGTGACATACAACAAAGTCAAGTCTGCTCTGAAAGTGTAGTAGGAGTCAAGCATAGTTTTGGTGTTATAATACTGACATCTTGACTAGCGTTTTATAGTCAGTAAGTAAGTGTTGGTATCTTCATAGGGTTGTGTTGTGATCTTACTTAATTCAGTCATTAATTTTCTTAGTTTCTCCGTGGTTTTGTTTCTTACACAGTTTTGAGAGGAGAAACGAAAATTTAAGGTAATAAATGATATAGCAGAGTAAATCTTAATCTTTAATATTGTCTTCTCTTAGCACCAGCGTTCAAGACTTTTACTTATTTATTTTTTTAAAGATTTATTTATTCATACAGAACTGAGGTACAGGCCAGAGATGCGAGGGTGAGAGGATTCACCAGAGACAGAGTGGGGAGCAGAACTGGCAGATTGACGAAGTACACTGAGGGGAGCAGCGGGCGGGTCAGGAGAGGTCTACTGTGCCATGTGGTCACCTCCGGGGCAGGCAGGAATTGAACTCATGGGGAAGTGGCTTAAGCTTCTTAGTGCAGTGCTTTAACCCGCTGCGCCACCAGGGAGGGCCGACTTTTACTTATTTTTATATATAAAATATTCATAAATATTTTACATCATTGTTCATTTTAAAACAGTGTTTACTCCCCCTCCCCCATGTGTAGACCCCATCGAATTCCTCCCCCAATTCGCTCTTGTGCCATCACCACAGTCCCCTGTGTTCCTCCCTTGCTCCTTCTAGTTCCTCCCTCTCTCCCTCCCCTGCAGGGTGTTTTCTGGTTTATAATTGTTTTTGTTTTGTTTTGTTATCATTATTTTTCCCTCTTGTGTCTTAATTTGGTTCCCCTATATTCCTCCTATAAGTGAAACCAACCGATGATATTCTTTTTCCTTCTGACTTATTTCACTGAGCATAATCCCTTCTTGCTCCACCCATGTTGCTGAGTAGTGGTCCATCTTCTTGATCCAATCATCTTGTTTTTGGGCATTTTGATTGTTCCCAGATTTTACCTCTTGTAAAAAGTGCTGCAATAAACATAAGGACACACAGGTATCCTTTTGAATTAATGTTTTTGGGTCCTTTGGGTAGATCCAACCAGTATGGAAAGCTGTATGGAGATTCCTCAGATTACTAAAAATGGAGCTACCATGTGACTCAGCAAGACTTTTATTTTATACCAGTATTTGTTACTGCCTACTAAAAACCAGCGCAAGAGGCAATTCAATTTAGTATATAGTTAACTTCTTTTTTAGCATCTGGCTTTGGTTAAAGTAATAGAAAATAATTGCCCCTTTTCAGTAACTCCTTTGCAGAAAGACTTAGTCTAAAGCATAATCCTAAAAAAAAAAAAAAATCACCTACCTTCGTTTTTTTGCTGTCATTTGATGGTGTGGAATGTCTTTTGGGTATTGAATGCCGGTAAAATAATGCTCTTCTGGTTTCTTTTGGTTAATGGTTACACTATTGAGAGCTGTGGCCACAGGGCTTCTTATTACGTAAAGAAAAAAACCTGTCTCACTATGCCAGCAGAAACAGTTACTGAATTTTGGTAAGTTGGCAGGTTGTGAGAAAAATTTGAAATAGTCATTAAGGTACTTTTGCATTTTTAGAAAGCAATGAGTAGTTAAACCAAGAAGTTTACTTTTGCATTTTCTCTTACTTTGGCTTTGTGACAGTCACTAATGCCTTTTCTTTTGCATGTGATTATGATGTTATCTGACTTCTATCTAAAACTGCTGCTATTTAGCAGTTTTGAGTGCCCAGGTCACATATTATTCTTGTAAAGGCCATACTATTTTTGTTGCATTGAACCTATAGTGTCAGAGATGCTTTATTTAGAACTGCAAAGGAAACTAGTTTTGAAGACTATAAATGTGATTCAATGTATGGTTGTTATTTGTGAGACTTTCTTTTCTGTCTTCAGTTTGACTTACAAGATTTTGGTTTTATGAACATGTTAGATACACCATGTGTATATCATTATGACTGAAATAAATATAATGTCAAGGGAACATTTTTTGGATTGGAATGATCCATCACTAAATAACTAGAACTACAAAATCTTTAAGTGGCCATTTATTTTCAATATCAATGATACATGCTAAGCTTCTAGGTAGCTGCTGGAGTTAATAGGGGCAAAAACTTCTTCCCCATGTCTTATCCCCTTCAGTCTTGCAACTCAAGTTGCTTGTATTTTGAATCTTTTCTCCATTCACACTGCCCCCCCCCCCGCAACTCTTTTGTATTTCCATTCCTGTATATTTTGGACTTCAATGTAGATTATTTTTTCCCTATCTTCTGGTTTATTGATTCTTTAGTTGTATCTAACATATTATTAAACTCCTTTGTTGATATCTTAATCTAAAAAAATTGTATCTTTTGGTTCCATGTACTCCACACTTTCAAGTATTGTCTGTTGAAATTCTTTGTTTTGGATTCTAATACTTTGTACAATCAGTTACTTTATTTTAGAGTCCTTTTTTTTAATACTATCATTACTTGAATCTACTATGTGTCTATTTCTACTGCCATTTTAAAATCCTGGTTTTCAGTCAGGTCTTGAATGTGTTATTTTTTTGTTTTTACACGTTTTGTATGAAAAATAAGATGATTTTAATTTTTGGTGATGTTATCTTTATGCTTATATTTACTTTTGCTGAATTAAATAAAGATTTCACTAGCATTAGCTAAACTAATGACAGATTCTTAACTAATGTTCAGGTTACCTTAATACAACTCTTGAAAACTGCTCAGCTTTTCAGTTTCTTGGCCTCCAAATAGCTTGAGGGAGAAATTAGTTTAACATTTATTCTCACCTGTTTCTTCTAGATATTAATCATGACATCAATCCTCACCTGTGTAAATCCTCACTGTCTTTTAAAGTCGCCTGGTGATTTTAAACACTACTTTTTTGTCTTTAGTTCTCAGCAGAAGGTTGTCTTGAAGCAGCCAATGTCACTGTCATAGGTTTTTGTCTGGAACTGAAGAATTTTTCATATTACACAAAATACTATGGTGCATTTATTTTATAGGTATAATATCTCTCTTGTAAAATTATGAATATTTTTGTGGCTTACTACAGCACAAATTGTTGTCATAATGGGAATTAGGTACAATGTGATCTATTAGGGAACATGATTTAAAGGAAGCTGACTTAGATTGTTTACAGTGTACTGTGTTGAGGAAACAAAAATAAGCTACAACAAAGCTACTTGTTTGATTGGTTCCCATCAGTGACTAACCATCCTTCAGTTCTACTAGTATTCCCTACTCCATATGTCATGAGACTTTTGCACATTTTCTCTCGGCCTATATACCTAGGTTCTCTGCCTTTATACCTAGGTTTGAATAGGGCAGTTTTTCAGGGAAATATTCCCTGACCCATGAATTTAAATCAGACAGATGAAGTTTAAAATTTTGAATTATACAAGCTTATTTCTGTGATGGTTTGCTTAATATCCTTTTTGGTCCTATAGACTGTTAACTCTGAAATAAAAAAAAAATTTTTCTTGAATACCTAATCCTGTATACCTAGTTAAGTGTTTGAAAATATTGCAAGCAGGTGATTAGATAATACGTTACAAATTTTGTTAGTAGATAAATGTTTGTATGAATGAAGAAGGGAAGCAATGCAAGAAATGGTGGTCATTGTAAGAAATGAAAGTACCCTGGGTTTTGAGCAAAAAGCCAGATTTAAGCAAAAATACAGGATTAGAACTGTAAATTGAAGTTTTATAGATGTACATGCACCATACTAAAAGTTCAGCAAAATCCCCCTGAGAAGTTACTATTTTTCTCCTATCTACCCATAAATGTCATTATGTAAGTTTTGCAAGCATTATGCTTTTGACATGACTCATTCAGATTTATAGCAAATTATATAATTTCATTTTCAGTTACTCTGTTATTGAAATAAAAGAGTTTCGGGATATCAGCAAATACTAATTTTGCTGGTGATTAGGCCCTTGCAAGAAGAGTTTGCAAAAGCAGTTTAGCTACTTCATCATTTCATGCAAAAGCCATCAGAACTTTTTAAAGCTATTTGATCATGTTTAAGAGGAGAGGTTCTCCCTGAGTTCATATCCTAAGTTCTTGTTAACTGATGTTGGACAGGTCTTTTAGTATCTCTGTGCCTCAGTGCCCCTCCTCATAAAATGCAAATGATAATTATAAATAACTCAAAAGATTACAGTTAGAAGTGAATTGGTTCTTATCAGGTACTTTGAAAGGTCCCTGGCACTTAGAAAAATCTATTAGTGTTGGTTCTTGTTGCTGTTATATGCATTCAGAAACTCAGAGGTTATAATTACCAGAACTAGAAACATGAAAATTGTCATGAGATTTTAGAGGTAAAATTGAAAGGTTTCAAATTGTTAACTTTATGTAACCAGAAATTTCAGGTACTGAAATTTTATAGCTGAATTAGCTAAATTTCTATATCTATTATCCTGCATGCAACATAGACCTGAAACTTGCATAATACTAACATGTTTTATAGAATTTAAAATTTTTAAATTTGTATTTTCTTTTAGATTTTACAGCTGTAACCCTTGGACTAGAAGCTGCAATACTGAACTCTATACGATGCATTAGGGTATTGAAGGAAATTAATTTCTGAATTAAGTATTTGGAATATAAGGAAGAAAAGGTGACTAAAAATGGGGCGGAAGAAAATACAGATCACACGCATAATGGATGAAAGGAATCGACAGGTAGGCAAAAGTTTTAATGTATCTGTTTCATTAATGTTAGTATGTATTTTTATTTTTTTAAATATTTATGTATACAGAATTGGGGTATAGGCCAGAGATGCGGTGGGGGGTGAGGGGGTGAGAGGATTTACCAGACACAGAGTGGGGAGCAGAACAGGCTGATTGACAAGTACACAGCTGAGGGGAGCAGCAGGCAGGTTAGGAGAGGTTTGCTATGCCATGTGGTCACCCCCTGCAGGGGGATTGAACTCCTGCTGCAGTAGCTGCCATAGCTTCATAGTGCTTCACTTTAACCTGTTGGCACCACCAGGGAGGGCCCAATATGTATTTTTAAAAGGAACATAGAATGGTTGAGTCTTTCTTAATTTCAGGTTTAAATTTTTTATTTCCAAAACTAAGTGAAAAGTATTAACAGTTACAAATTTTTGGTATTTTTCCCTCTATCTTTACAGAAATTTGTTTTCCCTATTGTTACACACTTCACAAATGTTATAGAAAATATAGCTAGTCAAAAAATGGAAAGTAAAATCATTGCGGTACTGTCACTATTATGTAGATCTAACATTTAGATTATGCTTGCTGGCTTTATATATATATATTGATCATTGTTTTAAATTTTATCTTCTTTTATAATTTAGGTAACACAGTAACTACAGTTATTGAATGTATCCTAGTCAGTGAGTTTTTGCTTAAGCAGCAAATACTGTGATTTTTTAAAACAACTATTATTATAAATTATTATAAAACATTTATGTGTAATACTTAGCTGTAATTAACAAAATACATTGAACTCAATATTTAGTGCTAGTGTCAGTAACCCTTATAAATTTAGGGTTATTATGTTACTGACATATGGAGATCAGAAATTGGAAGAATATAGAGGAGGGTTGGCAAACTGGTCCTTGGGCTGACTGCCTGTTGTTATTTTTTAAATAAAGCTTTATTAGAGTAGGCCATGCTAATTTTTTTATATATAGTTTATAGCTGCTTTTACATTACAACAGTATAGTTGATTAGTTGTCTCAGAAACTGTATTGCCCATAGGTCTAATAAAATCTTTACTCTCTGGCTCTCTTAAGAAAGTTTGTCAACTTGTTGGTTGAGAGAAAATAATTTTATGGATTATTTTACATGAAGTACAGATTAAATGCATGTAGAAAAGAATGATACTCTCCGGGTAGGTTAGATATCAGGAAAAGTTTCCAAAACAATGCTGAAGATCTGTTGTGCAGAGTTTGAGTAGTTCACCTGGTAATACTGATTTAATTGGAGACAAAACTTAACAGAGCACCTGGTAGATAGGTTAGTGGGAATAATGTTTTCTTTTGGTAAATTAATTGAAGAAAATCTTTTGAACAATGACAAATTATTTTACTATATTATGTTACTGCATAAATTGTATGTGAGATTGGCCTGGAATTTTTTTTAGGATTTATTTTATGCATTTAAGAACTGGGGTATAGAGGTGCAGGGGGTAAGAGGATTTACTAGAGACAGAGTGGGGAGCTGAAAAGGGGGATCTACTGAAATACACTGCTGAGAGGAGCAGCAGGTGAGACAGGAGAGGTCTGGTTTGCTGCACCTTGTGGGTCAGCTCCGTGGCTGGGAATCAAACTCAGCTTCAGTAGCTGGGAATGGCTTGATAGTACTGAGACTTTAACCCTTGCCCCACCAGGGAGACCCTGGTCTGGAATTTTTTCCTGCTATAATCCCATTGTGAAGTTACAGCAAGGTGTAGTTCACTTATAAATGAAGTTGGGACATGTTCTCTAGAAAAGCTTGTGTAGTATATGTGTTTCCTTGTGGGTTTTTTTTTTTAGTTGATTGGTCTTGCTGAGAGTTTTATTAACCCTTTCAAAGAATGAACTTTAGTCTTTTATTGTATAGCTGTTTTAAATTTCATTAATTCTGGGTTTTTCTTGATACCGTCTTCCTGCTTTTGGACAGTGGTTCTTTTACATTTCTTCAGATGGAAGTTTAAATCATGGACAGTTCAGCTTTCCTTTTTTCCTTAACAATCTCAAATAAAACTAATTTTTTTCCCTGTAAAGAGAAATGTGAATGTAAGACAGATTGATTAACTCTGTTTCACAAGTTTTAGAAATCTGTCATTTTTCTATTGAAAATATTTTGAAATTTATACTGAAATTTTTTTAATCCATGTATCGTTAGAATATAATGCTTGCTTTCTAAGATAATGGAGATTTTTTTTTGTTATTAAAGTTAATGACTTTTAGCTTGCTTCTGATTGTAGTCATATGAAATGTTGAAACATGTTAAGACCCAGCTTTTGGTCAGTTTGGTTAGGTAATCCCTATGTTTTGAAAATCATGTTGTTGGTTAGTGGTGTGGTATGAGTTAAAGTGGAGTGAATATGAAGTTGGGGTGGGGCCAGAGAGCAAGAGAGTTAGGCTAGGTTAGAAACTGTGTATGTGTACCTGTTTCCAGGAATTGTAAGCTGCTTGCATAAAGATGACAGGGATAGTTGAGTGCATTTATAGGGCATCAGACCCTGGCAAGGATGTTATTGATAGAAGGGTAAAGATCTAATACATGTTTGTAAGAGAGTAGTACATCATGGAATTTAAAGAGGGGAGAAAGGACACAAGAATAGGTAGTAATGAAATGCTGAGTTATGTGGTTTG
This sequence comes from Condylura cristata, assembly GCF_000260355.1. Lineage (NCBI taxonomy): Eukaryota > Metazoa > Chordata > Mammalia > Eulipotyphla > Talpidae > Condylura > Condylura cristata. The sequence goes on along the minus strand of NW_004567136.1, from coordinate 7,547,831 downwards.
GAGGACTTGCTTATTAAAAAGTTGAATTCTGAAGAGATAATAAAAAATAGAGCTGAAAAGGAAAAAGTGGAATGCATGAAATTGAGATTTGGAGGTGATTTGACTATAGTTGATGGCAGAGTTAAAGGTGTAACTGGGTAGTTGACTTCTGGTGGTCATTTGGAGGGTGTGGGAGATAAAGGAACTGAGTGGCAAAGGTATTTGCAATTTTTTATGCAGGTGCTAAAGTAAGGAGAGATAAGAATAGGGCTAGAAAGAGAATGCATTTATCAGTCCATGAATGAAAGTGACTGGAATCATTTATTTGGTGTCCACCTCAGATGGGATCATTGTGTAATTCATAATATAATCTTCAGAATATCTGGAGCTTTTGAAGAAGGAAAGAAAAATAATTTGGAAGGGAAGATAGGGAGCCAAAAGGAGATATCTCCACACCCCTGAGTATAGGGATTATGATATTTAAAAAAAAACAAGAGTTGGCCTGCAATTGAGAGGACATCAGATTACAAGTTTCATTTAGAGAAATATTGAGAGGAGAATTTGGGGATGTTATGGGATTTTTTGATTATAGACAGAATTACAGTGAGTGCAGTAGGAGGGCCTTGGAAGGGTGACAGACACGAGTTAGATTAGTGGATGTATTTAGTTGTTCAAGGATTAAAGTTTGACTATGAGTTACTTGGGAGTGGGACTTGTGGTTTCTAATGATAACTTTAAGATAGATGATAATACTGATCAGATGTCTCCTTTGCAGTAGAGTGCAGTCAAGGATAAAGGAATACCTCCTAAAGATTTTGAGGAGAAAGATGCTCACCTGCAGCATGAAACTGGGCATTATTTCTGCTTTTGAAACCTGGCTCAATAGTGAAAAGAGTTTATTTTCCAGTAAACTACATTCAAGTACTATTCATGCTTTTAATAAAAAATACACCTTTTTTTCTTGGATTGTCTAGGTCACTTTTACAAAGAGAAAGTTTGGATTGATGAAGAAAGCCTATGAACTTAGTGTGCTCTGTGACTGTGAAATAGCACTCATCATTTTCAACAGCTCTAACAAACTGTTTCAGTATGCCAGCACTGATATGGACAAAGTTCTTCTCAAGTACACAGAATATAATGAACCTCATGAAAGCAGAACCAACTCGGATATTGTTGAGGTAACGCATATATTTAGTAATGCTGGAACTACAAACAATAATTAATTCTTCCATTTGACAATTTTAACTGCAGGATGCATTTTACATACAAAGTAGAAATCAATTATAGATGTTTTTCCTATAAGTCATTACATGGAAGGATCTGGTTATCGTTATATTATAATGTGTCCACTTACATTATAAACATTCTTTTCACACACACAAAACAAACTAGACTATGGTACCATGTATACCAGTAAAATCTAACATTTCATCTATGTATTTTGTATCAGTTTTTAAAAGTAAGATTGTAAGGAACTATCATTTTGTGCAGAAGTTAGTTTTGATGAGTTAATCATTTCATTATGTCACTGACTACAACTTGGAACATTAATGAAATGGAAGAAAATGATGTAAATAGTATTTAAGTTGTATTAATAGTGCTTTTGTACTGAGGTGAGGATTTATTTTCTCTTTTCAATCTTCTGCCTTTTGCTCACAGTTCTGCCAACCTAATTAGAAGTTAAAATAAGGATAAGGAAATATTTAGAGCAGATTCATCTATGTAGAAATAGTGTTTTAAAATATAATCTTCAGAACGGAAAACCAGGGCTTACAGATAAAGTCTCAGCACTATTACCACTATAGCCTGAGTTTTGTCCCTGCCAGGGAGCTGACCCACCAGACACAGCAGGCCTTTCCTGTTTCGCTTCTGCTCCTCTCAGCAGTGGATTTCAGTTGGTCTGTCTGTTCTGCTCGCCACTGTTTCTGACAAATCCTTTCACACACACCCCACCCCTGCATCTCTGGCCTACACCCCAGTTCTTCTGTGCAAAAATAAAAATATTTCAAAAAGGAAAGCCAGTATACTTTCCATTTTAATTTTCTTGGTACAAAATCATATAAAGACTTCAGCATCTATATCTAAATAGCATTTTAACTAGGTTTATATTTGTCTTTTGGTATTTAGTGTTGTAAAACAGGAATTTTTGACTTAGTTTTCTAACATCAGAAACTTTAGGGTATTAGGGCTTTCTTGGTGAAAGTACTAATGCCATGTGAAATGGTCTCATTTCACATAGCTGTGCTAATGTTGAGAGAAGAAATAAAGTTTCGTGCAGGTTCTATTGATGTAATTGAGATTAAGATCTAGAAAAAGATAGTTAGACTTATTGTGTTTAATAATACATGGATTGTTAATAGTTAGGAACATTCATTGAAAATTTCCCCTATATTTCTTTGCCTTAAAGAGAGCTATACATTCCTTTTTGGACAATAATTGATTTAGATAGTTACTATAGAATTTTTGATACTTATTTTAAAAAACTTGTTACCTTCTAGCAATTTGTTTGAAATGTGAAGTGAAAGAATAGCACAGTTATAGCTATGCTCCTCTCTGTTACTTAATTTGCCTGCAGTTGTAATTAAAGGGCCTCACTATTGTGAACCTCCCCCGGAATGTACTTGAAGGTTTTGATGTGACATTTTTTTTTTTAATTTCAGTAAAATCACATGTTTACATCTTTAGCCAAATCCTTTCACCCAGTTATGTTTATATCATTTGTAAATTATTTTATATTATTTAGCATTTATCACTTGCATATAACATTCATCTTAATGCATTTTTTCTCATACTCTTGTAAGTTAGGAGATCATCATAAAACATTTCATAATAGTAGTTCCTTGAAATGGAGAGTACTAGTATGTTTAAAATGACATGTTATTTTAAAAATGTTCTTTTCGAAAGTCCCACTGCTTTAAGTTAAACAAAGAATTGTAGCTGACTTTGCTACTATCATCAAGTAGACACTCTGCTGGCTTCATGAGAACAGGCAGCCACCTTTTTAGCCCTGCTAACTGCTTTGCTCGTTTATTGCAGCAGTTGTTTTTAGTCTCTGGAAGTTGATTGAGGGTACTTCACACAGACTAAGGCTTTCTTCCTTAGAGAATACCAAGAATATAGTCTGATTTAATACTCAGAATTTTCAAACTACTTCATTCTTCATTCTTTTGTTGTGATCAGCTATCAAAGTGTAAGAGAGTAAATCCTAAACATTTTTAAAGCCTATTTCCCTATATAAAAATCTGCTTCAATAAGGGGAAATTTTCATAGCTCTACTATCATTTGGATGTTTTCTTTTTCGTTAAATTTATTAGATATAAGTGAATATGATTCTGACAAAAGTTTTCAATTATAGAAGTATACTGGATAAACGATGTATTGGACTGTAAGGAGTTACTTTGTTGTGATGTAGGATATATGATAAGTACTAAGATTTAATAAACTTTTTTTTGGTGTTAAAGTCTTAATGGGTTAACCATCACAGTAGGAAAATGTTGAGTCACTTGTAAGATAGGTTTTTTCCCCACATATAAAATAGGTGATGGTAATTACACCCTCACTATTTGTTCTTACATTTTTGAATTCTCTTTACCAGAGACTTAATGACTTACTGAATTATACTAATGCAGCTACAAAGATTGTTGTGAACCAAAATTTACAGGAAACACTAATGATAAGTACTCACATAGAACTTATTTTGGGCCAGAACTTTTTTTTTTTAATGATTTATTTGTGCATACAGAACTGTGGTACAGGCCAGAGGTACAGGGGTGATGAGAGGATTCACCAGA
>NW_004567136.1:7519760-7543841 GCF_000260355.1 Condylura cristata | reverse complement strand
TATTTCCTTTAAGGATGTGTTTAGAATAATACCATTTTAAGTATTTTTTTCTTTTTCCATATTGCTTTCCCCCCAAACAGTTGTAATTAGAGGTAAACCTTTGAGTGTCCATGGCACTTATCTGTACCATGGACTCAGCGAAAATAATATTAGTGATTTCAAGCCCCAAGAACGTTCATTTTTACTAACCATGAAGATAATAGTTTTATCACCCGAAAATTTTGTATCTATACACTTAAGACAAGTTGATGTGATAAACTCTTGCCACCTCATGTGGATGAATCCATTAGTAATAAATGAGGCATAAACACTACCAGTAATCTACTTTAACTTTAGTTTCTTTATGCATTTGACCAACATTAAAATTAACTCTGAAAACTTTTTGAACAACTTTCATAAGGCCTCTAAGACAATATCTTGACTATATTAAAATGGAGCCTTCTGTAGATCTATTATAGCCTATTATACATACGCTGTTACAGGGAATGCATTGTGAAGGAGAGGAGGATGGGTGGGCGTGCCTGTGGTGGTGGCCACACTTGTAGTCCCTGGCTGATGATGCACAGGTAATATGCCTGTGGGAATTGAGCTTGTATTTTTTCTGCAAGCCCTGAGTAAATGGAATAAAAGTAGTTGGTGATTAAAACTGTGATTACAAAAGAAGAAAACCTGGTACACACATTTATCTACTTTCTAATTTTATTTAACTATTGCTGTTGGATGCCTATCTCCAGAACAGTTTGTTACCTTTATTCCTCCTTGTTTCATATTACATATATTTTAAATCAATTACCTATATTTTAAAATGATTTAGATGCTTTAAATTGTTAAAATTTTAAAGTTTTTAACTTTTTGATTATAGTTGATAAAGATGTTAGAAATTATTTCTGTGTAGCTTTAAAGATATCAACAGCATGTACATATTTTAAATCGCATTTAGGCAGTTTAGCTAAGCTTTGCAGTGGCTTTTAGAATGCATGTACTGCCTGTGTGAGGAAGCTAAGTATATGAGAATTAAAATTTACACATTTAGTAATAACTAGGAGATTGTCAAGGTAATATATAGGAGGCTTTTCATAATTGGATTTCTTTGAAATGGAGAATGTTGTGGCTGTGTTTAAAATGATGTCTTATTTGAAAATGTCTACTATTCTGCTTTTCAGAAGTATATACCTTACAAAAATGAGTTTTACTTCTTTATTTCTTATATTTCATAAGGAGACATTTTGCAAAGAGTGTCAGCAAAAGCATATTTCTTTTTATGATATTCAGCATTGGTGACAAGACTAGGTGGCAGGCTTGTCTGGTCCTATAAAAACTGGTAATTTAATTGAAATGTACTTAGAAAATTTTTAACACCATGATTTTCTTTCAGTAAATTAAGATTTTAAAAATTGTTAGTTATGTTAAGCAGTTTTATAAGAACAGAAGGTATAACCAACAGTATAGAAACTAGAGATGAAAATCACCAATCTAGGCACTTGTCATTGTTTATACACATGTGTGTACACATGCTGCATAAATGCCTGTTCTGGACCCAATAAAAGGCTCTGCATCAAAATGAAAATGACACTAAAGGCATGAAGTAAGGGTTTTAGCTACTGCTACACAATAAACACCTGAGGTTGCTTTTGTATCCACATTTCCCCCTCTTTGCAGAATTCTTTGAAACAATAATTGCACTTCAAACTCTTTTAATATAGCTATGACTTGGTGGCATTGTGGAATAAATAGCTTGTGTAGCCATTTGAATAACTGTGCAGTTGTTTGAGGATGGAAATATGGGGGGGTTGTGGCCATTGACTCTCTTGTTGCTATCTTAGAAAAGATTCCCATGCAGAAGTATTTTCTTCACTATAGTAATAGTACTGAAGAAAAATTCCACTTACATTATCTTATTTGATCTTCCTAGTCAAAATATGCTTTTTCAGAAATAGAAATTGAGACTATGTGCAGTGATTGTCTAGGGCATTGGCAAGACAGGGATTAGGTTTGGGTTAACTGTTGCCCCTACCTCCTTCCTGCTTCACTCCCCTCTCTTCCCCCTCACACCTCTTCCCACCACAGGCTTTGCTCCTGAGCTCACTGAATCCTTTGGAATTTGAAATACTTGAACAGTAAATAAATAAAATTTTATGCATATATCAGTAATGTATAAAATGCAGCAAATACAAGTCTTTCCTCAACACCAATTAGGTAATTGCGTAGATAATTGAAATAAGACCAGTAATATTTAAATACTTAATATGATCTGGTACTTCTCTATAGGCTTTAGTTTATATCATCTTATTGAGCCCCTTTGACAATTAAGGAAATGACAATTAAGGAAATGAAGGCACAGTGATAAATGAAGTAAGATGATGGATTCTAAAGGAAAAGAAAAATAATTTTTTTTTAAAGATTTGTTTATTTATGCATATAGAACTGTGGTACAAGCCAGAGGTGCAGGGATGGTGAGAGGATTCACCAGGGATAGAGCGGGGAGCAGAACAGGCAGATCAACGAAGTACACTGCTGAGGGGAGCAGCGGGTGGGTCAGGAGAGGTCTGCCGCGCCATGTGGTCACCTCCGGGGCAGGCGGGGATCGAACTCATGCGGAAGTGGCTTTAGTTTCTTAGTGCTGTGCTTTAACCCGCTGTGCCACCAGGGAGGGCCCGAAAAATCAGTTTTTTAATAATAACTCCTGGTCAAATTACAAAGGAATTTGGGATAATATTTTAAAAGAAGGTAGAGAATCAATATAAAACAAGTCTGTCAATTACTAAATAAGAAATTATTAAATGAGAACAGCTGGTAAAGTGATCACATCTAAAATGAGCAGCATCGGTTTCATACAGAGAACTTTAGTTAGAGATGCAAGTATTATTGGACCCTACTCCATATCTACTAATCAAAAACTTCTAAGATGAGACCTCATCAGTCTTGTATTCACTTGAATTATCTTGTCCTAAGTTCATTGACACTAAAGATTCAAAGTAACAAGAACTCTCTTGGCAGTGGTTATCCAGCTTATTTTCATTCCTAAGGGTGTACTCTGAAATAATTTCTAGCAGTGAGCCAATACAAGTTTTTAAACCCTTGTAAGATGTGTTTAAAATAATGTACTGATATTGGTGTGGTTGAAAAGTAGAGAATACATTTCTATGGACTGCTTTCACTTCAGTCCTGTCTGGTTGAGCCTTCAGGTGTTTTAGGGGGCCTGATGGGGGAAGTGTGGGAGATGGACACCAGTTCCACAACTGAACAGGGAAGAGAAAAGACTTCGGTCTCCTAGACATGACCTTACAGAATTGGAGGTGTGCTTATGCTTAGGTTTTCTCACAATATTATAAATGTTCTCATAGAGCCTTTTTGAGCCAGTTTTTTCTGCCCATGTTACAGATGAGGAATGGAACAGACAGGGAGTATTTAAGAGGCTTGCCTAATGTTTTACAGGGCTGCAGTGGAGCAGCAGGGAAAGGGAAAAAGTAATGAGGCATCTGAAGACAAGACAAAGCTTCCCTCCACCGCCAGCCCCCTGCCCTGCTCTTTTATTCCTAACAGAACCTGAAGCAGCAGGATGGTGACCCACAGGGTGAGGCATGCAATCCTCATGGCCCTCTTCCTCTTCCCACCTCCTGCACCATCACCTCACACAGCAATCACTGTAGCTCTTTCAATTTCAGTTTGACTCTTTATTTTGCTATGTATTTGAATATTATTTATCATGCAATTACTGCTTTTCATTTATGTGCTTGTTATAAGGGATTCTGCATCTCTATGTGTGATTTTTATTTTCTTGAGGTCAGATTTTTCCTTCATCAGATTGATGATGTTGATATATAAACAGGAATTTATGGGGGAAAGGGTTGAAAATGTTGCTTTGTAATATAGTGCACATTTTGCAATATATTTCTTGTGATTGTTGATGGATAACTATGTCGTTTTTATGTCCTATGTCAGCAGTTGAGTGCTTTAGTTTTAAAAATCAGATAAATTGTTCTTTTCTTTGACATATTAGTCAGATTTTGTACTAGTGAGAGAAGGAACATAAAGAGAATTAGAATGGCCAGAGAAAACTTATTTACAGGACACTGTCACTAGAGTCCCTTAAAAGGGTAAGATTAGATAAGGAAAAGGGTAGAAAAAAAGGTTTTCATATTTAAAAAAAAAATCAGGCATAGTGGTCACTTTATGGAATGAAAATCAGTTAAATATAGCTGTAGCACAGTGCAGTGTGCAGAGTGGGACTGGCTAAGCTTAAAAAGGAAAGTGGACCCCATATTGGAGCCCAAGGCCTCTACCTTTTCTTCTGCAAGTCTGGATGGCCGGTAAGAGTGTGTCCGCAGTGCTGCCGTGTCTTAAAAGGCACTCTCAGAGTTCCCAGCCTATAGGTTTTGGTAGGGCTGCATTAAATTTTTTGAAAGGGATTGAAGACAAAGGAAAAGAAAAAAGGTAAAATTACCGAGTATTTGTTAACAGTGATTTATTTCATATTATGTACCAGGCATTGCACTAGTCACCAGGGTTACAATGATAACATTTTTGCTGTTTTCCTAACATGATGACGTGTTGGCTACTACAGAAGTTAATTTGTTGATTGCAGTTCATTATAAATTTAAGATACTTAGAGTCAAAATCTTGTGCTGTTTTCCTGACATGAAAATAAATATTTCACTGTTTTTAGTACTAGAAGCTCATTTAGAGCAAAGGATGTTTGGCACTAACCATAATTAGTAATGTTCTTTGTATGCCTATAAAGTGAGATTTACAGACTTCAGTGATACATACATACATAGACATATATTTATTTTGAAGTTACTTTTGTGACCCAGTTCTTAGAGACTCCATTTCGGGCTCTAAAGTCTAACAGAGAGAGATTAAAGGTTAATCTTACTTGTACTTTAAAATTTACAGTTGAAATTAATACTGTACCTATAAACAATTCTGTGTGGCAGTATGAACTTGTTATATTTTGGAAAAGTAAACATAACTTATAATTTTCTAGGTTTTTGTATAGTAGGTTGATTCACACCTTTCAGTGTGTTCTTTGATGCTGTGTTTCCTGCGTTCAGTGTGTTCTTTGATGCTGTGTTTCCTAAGGTTATTAAAGAATGTTCTATGAAAAATATTGGGGAAGTCATGACACATTCTTGCTTGAAAAGCATGGAAAAAGTAACATGACTTTTCCAACTACCTATTAGTATGAGTAGATGCGTTGATTGTTTCTTTACTCAAAGAATATTTCTCGTAGTTCTTATTTTTATTCATTAACAGTAATGAATATTGTTTTTCAAACATTTGGCGACAAAGGAGTTATAACCATACAATAGAGAAAGCAAGAGTCTTTTTAACAAATAGTACTGGTAAAATTAGACAGCTACTTGTGAGAGAATGAAGTTGAATTGCTCTTTAACTCCATGCACAAAAATAAGTTCAGAATGGAATAAAACTTATTAAGACCTACAACAATAAAATACATAGATCAAAGCACTGGGGATGTGTTTCATGACTTCAGTGATGTGTCTTTGAAAACTAAATCTCTGCAGTAAGGGAAATGAGAGCAAAAATAATTAAGACTTGCCTGAATTAAAAAACCTCACTGCAAAAGAAAATATTAAAAGGACATTATTCTGAATGGGCAAAAACGTTCAGATATCACATAACCCATAATGGGTTAGTATCCAAGATATACAAAAGACCTACCCAATTTAACATCAAAACAAATAACTCAGTTAAAAAATGGACCTCAGGGGGCTCTCCCTTGTGGTGCAGTGGGTTAAAGCACCACATTATGAAGCTCTCCAAAGCTACTGTGGCACAAGTTTGATCCCTGGCCAGGGAGCTGACCCACATGGCTCGGCAGACCCTCCCGCTGCTCCCCTCAGCAATGTACTTCATCCATTTGCCTGTTCTGCTTCCCACTCTGTCTCTGCTGAATCCTCTCACCAGCCACACCTCTGGCCTGTACCCCAGTTCTGTAAGCATAAATAAGTAAATCTTAAAAAAAAAAAAAAAAGGACAGCATCTGTGAAAAGAGAATTTATGAAGAAGATATATAGATATATAGAAGATCAACAGAAATATGAAAAATTTGAAAAATATGAAATATGAAAAATTCTAATCAGGAATTTTAAATAACAGCAAGTCAGAGCCACAGTGACACATCATCTCACACCTGAGAGGTGAGCATACATTAAAAAGACATCATTTACAAGTGCTGGAGAGGATGTGGAAAAAGGGAAGCTTGATAATATTGGTGGTGGGAATGTAAACTAGTGCAGCCAGTTTTAAAAGTGGTGTGAACCTATAATTTAAACATGAATATATCATATGATCTAGCAATTCTATTTTGGAGTATCCACTGGAAAAAAGAAACCATCAAATGGAAAAATGACATGCTCAACAAGTTTATTGTAGCATTTTTTTTTTTCCACGGTAGCTAAGATTTGGAAACCACCTATGACAGCTGAAGAGGATTGAATAAAGAAAATGTATATCCACACAATGGAATACTATTCAACTATAAGGAAAGAGAAAATTTGCCATTTAGAGCAAAATACAAGGAACAAGGAAATCATGTGTAGTAAAAGTCAGAAAAGTAAAGACAAATTTTGATCAGTTTCACATACATGAATAAAATGAGGACTGGAGCAGATGAAGATATGCCCAGTTACAAACCAGGAAGACTGTTAAACAAACTGAGGTGTCTGAAGTTAGGAAGAGGGAGTGGGAGAGAGTTCTAAGAGGTAGATGGAGGTTTGGGGGTGGAGTGTGAATGCAGGTGACTACGCAAATGAATGAGAAGATGGAGAGACAGCAGTGAATTTAGTTGACACACATAAAATAAAAGTTAACTGGGGGACCAGTGATCAGAATTCCTAGGATCTTGACTTTGCACAAGTAGAACATGGCTACTTCTTGACATACGAGAGATTTTGAAGACACGTGAAAGAAAGGTTCTGTCCCACAGGTAGTCAAAAGACGGAGTAATGTATGGTGAAAGCATTTTGAAGGCTATTTCATTTTTGTTAGATTCCCTGGTTGTGAGCACTAGAAGATCTGATTGAAACTGGTTTTTAAAATAAGGATATTTGTTCCCATTTCCTCTTTCTGAGAGGCAGATAAATTGTATCTTTAAAGGTATTTTGTTCTAATTTTAAATAGCAAAACTGCTTCCCCCCTACCCCCACTGCAAGAAGGGTGAATCTGTTTTTACAAAGTTTAGAAATGAAAACTAGGACATTAGAATATACAATTGTTTCTCTCTTTGATGTGTAGTAGCTTTGCAACTACAGTACTTTTCTTATTTCTTTAAATAAGAAATGTATTTAAATTAAAAGAGCTTTGTGTAAAGTGGCCAGGGGCCAGATAGTCTTTTAATAATGTACTAATAAAAACTTGCTTTTTGAAGTATATTAGGATTTTTATGAGTAAGTTTAATGAAAAGATTCTTAAAACAAACAACAGTGAGGGCCCTCCCTGGTGGCGCAGCGGGTTAAGGCACTGCACTGAGAAGCTAGGGCCACTTCCGCATGAGTTCGATTCCCGCCTGCCCCGGAAGTGACCACATGGCGTGGCAGACCTCTCCTGGCCCGCCCACTGCTCCCCTCAGCAGTGTACTTTGATCATCTGCCTGTTCTGCTCCCCACTCTGTCTCTGGTGAATCCTATCACCCTCCACATCTCTGGCCTGTACGCCAGTTCTGTATGAATAAATAAATAAATCTTCAAAAAAAAAAAAAAAAACAGTGGATATTTGTTATGTCACATACCAAAAAAAATTCTAGCAGTGTAGTGAGATTAGGCTCTTTTGAACTGGGCTACAGGTTCTGCTTTCCTTCGTGTATCGATTTTGTTGGCTGCTCCGTGTCGATAAAATGACAGTGGGAGCTCCAGGCTTATATCTGCACACAGCATCATCTGTACTGCAGTGCTGTGCAGTACAGCTTTTCTGAATTGGTGGGAATATAATAATGTCTGTAGCCATTGAGTTATCCACATGGTAGCTGAAGCCACGTGTAGCACTTGAGCAGTAGAACTATGACTTACTGCAAATGAGAAACCGAATTTTAATTAATTTTACTTTATGTAATCACAACTGACTAGTGGTGACCATGTTGTTGAGTTCTTATATAAAGCATAAGAGATTACTTGTGTCTCAGAATTCCTAGTGAGTGATCTAAAATTAATTCTGGTTTAGATCTGTGTCTCCACACATGCTCTGAAAAAAGACTAACTTGTCTCATCTATTAATTATGATAGCTTTTCAGTAATTTGAGATTTGTATGAAGAATGCTGTTCTCTTTCTAGCATCTTATATAAAAAGAAAGGTTAAAGTGGGGGCTTAGGCTGCATTCTAAAGAATGTAATAGATTGACCCATTCCTTTTCTTAGTTGATGAATAGAAACTTTCAAAAATCATTTTTCAAGAAAGGAAATAGTTAGACTTTTACTACATGTTCATATGATCAAATGTTATTTCATAAACTTTGTAATACCTCCTTTAATCAGACAAGTTAAATGAAAATACTTAAAGTCACCTTATTTTCATGCAGAAATCACTAACTGACCAGAATTAATGTGATTCTAAGCAGCAGCAATTGAAGTCTTTATCACTTAAATGGTACCCTAAATGTGTTGAAAAGAACTGTCTCTTCAATTCTGGCCTAGTATTCCAAACTCAGAAAATACATACTTGACTAAAGGTAAAATATCCCTATGTCAGCTTTGCAAATAAACTACTCAGGCTTTTGAAGAAGGGATTGGGACCAAGACCAACACAGATGGCCACAGGAAGAAAGTAGCTTTTAATGGGAACATTAAATGACCTCCACAAACATCATGTGGAGAGTGAGCCATGTCTGTTTTATCATTACACATCAAACCCAGCAGAGTGCCGTCAATACATTTCCTTTTATTAAAGAAAAAAAATGTGCAATTTGAAAAACAGAGATGGATAATGAAGAACTATGAGCCAGGTGTATCAGTTCTGTCAAGTATTTATCTATGTGTAGAGCTCTCCATCAGAGTTCCCCATTGATGTGAGGATATTCATGGGCTGCCCAGTATATAGCCTTGGAAGACCAGAGCCCCAAACTGGGTTTGGGGGAGAAAGTAAAGGTATCATTGTCATTCCTTGTAATTTTTGCAATCAAAGCTGAAAGTATCAAAACTTGATAAGACTTTAAAATTCAAAATTATAGACTGAGCATTATTACTGAGAATGAGAAAAATAAGATTGTGGAGCAACTGCAGGAGGAGCATGAGGATAATGCCTGCTACTACTGCTTCGAGAAATGAGCTGGTTGAAGTGGAGTCTGATCAGAGCCTTCTGTGCTGTTCTCCCTTTGTGTTGACTGATGCAGCCCATTGAGTCAGCTGAAGTAGCACAACAGAATGAGAGGAGCGCTAGACTGAAAATCAGAAGAGTTAGTTTTGCCACTTACCTAGCTGTTTGATGTACTAGGGTGAACAGGTGAGTAGTTGGGTCTACCTTAATTTGTATATTCTGTTAGGTAGGGGGTATAATAGATGGTCACAAAGATACCATTTAGTTCTCTGTTCAACTGCTACTTTTAATACACGTTGTGAACATATCCTCTCAGAATCCTGTTGTGCTTTAGAAATTGAATTCAGTGAACAAATTTCTAGGAAAATATAATTTCACAAAACAGAAGCATGAAAATACAGAAAATGTGAATAATCTTATAATGAAGTTGGCCACAAAGACACTCTGAATCTAGATAACTTAGTAAGTATTAATATAGTTTTAAAAAAGAAATAATGCCAACATTTTCATACTCCTCCAAGAGAATAGAGAAAGATGGAACATTCCATTTCTCATATGAAGTTAATCTAACCTTGATAGTGGAAACAAAGAAGAGAATTCTAAAAATATGAATCAAAAGTCAGTCTCACTGAAAATAGATATAAAATTATAAGCAAAATGTTGGTCTACTTCTTTGAGTTCACATCTGTTTATTTTTTTGAGACTATATTTTCACATTGACCTGTTTTTCTACTACTTGGGCACACACCTAAACTCCACCAGAGTGGTGCTGATACTAATAGAGTTGGCCAGTGGGATATGAGTATAAGTGATACCTACAGCTTCCAGTCCTGACCTGTACAGTACTTCTCACATGCCCTTCATGCTCTTTCTTCCGTTTGCCAGCCAGGTGCAGAGAATCCAGGTAGGAACTCAGGCCTATATGGAGCCACAAGATAAATGACTGTGTGCTCTGAATAATCTCACGTGGCTCTCTGAGATATACAAAATGCTTATATGCATAAGAAATAAATTTTTGTTAGGCCACTGAGATTTATGGATTTGTTTAAGCACGCATCTTGTATTAATACAGAAATTAAGTCCAACAATGTATCGGTCAGATAGTATATCATAATTAAGTTGGATTGGATTCATCCCAGGAATGCGGGGTTGACTTAACAGGTCTCATTATGAGCTGTAATTCTTAATATTGTATGACTTTGTATAAAGTCAAGGAAATGCCAATCAAAATTCTTAGAAATACTTTAGTAGAGCTTGAACCTATATCCCTGAAAACAAAATGTTGTAAACCAACATTACTTCAATAGATATAATTAGGAGGAAAAAATAATTCAGTGGTTGATTCTGAAATACATAGGGAGATCCAAGAGGGGGAAGCAAGACATGAAGAATAGTAGCAAGATAAGAGGGTTTATGCTACAATATATTAAAATTAATGTTAAAGCTATAGTAATGAAGGGAGTGTGTTAGTAACATAAATACTGACTGCCAAACATACCAGTGGGCTAGAGTGTTCAGAAACAGAACCATGCTTTTATACATATATATATATATATATATACACACACACACACACATGTATACACACTACACACACAGGTAATTTGAGATGACACTGCAAATCAGAGGGGAAAGAATTCCATAAGCACTGGTACTGGGACAGTCAGATATGGAAAGGTTAGGTAGGTGAACATAACTCATATCTTGCACAGAATCTCCAAGATTTTAAACCAAAACATGAAAGGCAAAAATTAGAACGCTTTTTAGAACATGATATAGGAGAGAACCATTATGGTTTTGAAGTAGGGACGGTTTCTTATACAGACATAAAAATGTTACTGGAAAGGAAAAAAAGATTGATATACTTGTTGAAATAAACCCCATTTTTATCTAAAGACATTTTAACACAGTGGTATGGAAGATTTTAATAGTACTTACAAATTTGCAAAGTTCTAAGGTTGACTATATGTGAAAGAACAATTACACAGCAACAAGAACAAAGACAACAGTCTGACAAAGTTGAACAGGCAGTTGACAAAAGAAAATACAAATAGGTGGGATTGTATGGATTGTATTCATTTCGTTAGTAGTAAGAGGAGTTCCAAGTTGAATCCTCATTGCAGGTAGAAATGCACATCAGTACAACTTCTTTAAAAAGCAGCCTGGCAGTATATAGCTGAAGAACATATATTATGAGCTAACAATTACATTCTACCCTGGAGAAATGTGTGCAATTAAACAGTAGTGCATAATGATGCATGAAGTCATTTTCATAATAGCCAAAAGCTGGAAACAACTCTATTGTCTGTATCCAGTAGAATGAATAATGTTTTTTCCCCTTCATAAAATATAATAAAGTATTCGATGAACTGTGCAAACCTGTGGATGAATTCCATAAACATAATGAAAGACAAGAGACAATACATATGTTCCATCACAATGTTAAGTAAAACTAAATGAGTTTTTACAGATATATGTGTGGTAAATCTGTAAAGAAAATGCAAAAATTTGTCATCATAGAATTAGGATAATATTACCTGTAGAAAGGCAAGGAGATTAAGTTGTGATGAAGAAAGAAATGTGGTTCTGGTCTATTTTTTTTTTTTAACCTGACTAGAATTATTGCTATTCACTTTAACTGTCGACTGTTCACGTAGGCTTTGATAGACTTTTTCATTTAAAAAAAAATATGTGTTTTTAAAAGTGTTTAGGGAAGTATTTTTCAGAATTGCAAACAATTATTTAAAATGGGAAAAATTTTTTATTTAAAAATAAAATTTCGGCCCTCCCTGGTGGCGCAGCGGGTTAAAGCACAGCACTGAGAATCTAAAGCCGCTTCCTCATGAGTTCGATTCCTGCCTGCCCCGGAGGTGACCACATGGCGTGGCAGACCTCTCCTGACCTGCCCGCTGCTCCCCTCAGCAGTGTATTTCGTTGATCTGCCTGTTCTGCACTCCACTCTGTCTCTGGTGAATTCTCTCACCCTCCACATCTCTGGCCTGTATCCCAGTTCTGTATGCACAAATAAAATAAAATCTTTAAAAAAAAAAATAAAATAAAATTTCAAGTCTATTTTGATTCCTTGGAACTTAAGACATCTATTCCTTTATTATATAAAACTTACATGCTCCTTGAATTAGGACTGACTAACTAATCCTTAATTTAGGCATTGTTTATAAGACATTTATTATTTGCCTGTTTCACAGCAATGAGATGTAAGATGTTTGGTGAAATTGTGTTTTAATATAATTGGTTAGCTCCCTTGCATTTACAACTGATGCATAGGTACCTTCTTAAATTCCATAGTTTCACTTTTAAGTGTTGTTTTTCCTGTTGGCTTAGAATGAAATTTAACAATTACCACAAAGTTAAACATATATTACATTCTTTCCCCCTCCCCCCCCCCCCCCCCAGTTCCTGGTAGGGAGTAATTAAGAGCAGTCTTGTTGGGTATGGGCTTTGGTAAATAGCACAGACTGGCAGTATATATTCCTGAATCCAAAATGTAGTAGCAATAACTTGAGATTCCAGAAAAAGCTAGTCCCCTGGAATTTTCATCAGTTCTTAAGAGTTGTATGATTGAAATAGTTATTTAATATTGCAGTAAAAAGATCCTAAAATCTAGATCTTTTTTCAATAAACACCAAAGATTATAGTCATATATTCATATATGTATATATGCATATCGATACACATGTGCATGTGTATATAGTTTCCATTTCATGGAAAATAAGTAAAATTTTAGATTCATCATTTTTGCTGATTACTGTAAGAGAATATAAGCTAAAATAAATCAACTTAAAATTAGCTTTCCCTGTCTATAATCTTTTGAAATATATGTAAGTTTAATGTGTAAAAGAAAATGTGGGTATACTTATCAAAGAAGTCTGAGCAGTCTTGTTTCTTTTCCTATTTTTTACTCTTATTCTTCTCATCTCCAGTTTCATGAACTAAAAAGTGAGAGACAAGTGTACAGAGCCTTGTAAGCAGTAATATATACTCAGTTTGTTTCCCTGAACTTGAGAGATGAGGTTGCTAATACTTAGTAAGTAGAACAGTTAGAGCATGTGGTTTTCTATATATCTTTGGGTGTATTGTTACGTGAATCAATTTTCTTTGGGCAAGAACACTTAATGACCTTTAGTCATCTTATTCACTCGATTCTTGGTTGTCGGCACTACCTAGACTTGCTTTGGGACTTACATGACTTTGAATAAGTGGCCTGTTAATTTATGGCTTAAAGTATAATTGATAATTTTCTTCATCAAGGTGTTTTGATGGAACAAATATTTCTAAGGAATAGAAAACTACTTAAAATACTTTGAGGTATGAAGTGAATTTATTGAAAAATAAAAATAAAGGCAAATGGTATCCACTGGTTTCCTGAAGACCTGACGTCACAGGGAGTCATCCATTGAGTAGTGCATTGTTGCTTATCTTTTGTCACCAAGGCTCTTTTGCAAGATGGCTCTTAACAAAGGTGCAACTGATGGTCTTCATGTAACAGTAGTTGGTATTCTAGACCATTCCTAACTTCGTATAATCAGAGCATAGTTACCAATTTAAATAAAAAGCTTTTAACTATGATACTTCCATATCTCAGCAGGAATAAAAGATTTGCTCATAGGACTTTACTCAGAGCTAATACAAAAATTTTTTTTCTAATAACAAAACCTGGGTTGGACTTACAGTTGGCTTGGAGTCTTTCTGGCTCTTAAAAAAAAAAAAAAATGACAAGCTTTCTGGGCTTATATTCCAGCCTGGTAGGTTTAAAAATACGTTATAGAACCTATTAGTTGATTATAACTAAGTACTCATTGTAAAAGAGGAAGGCACTGGAAGTTATATATAAAATCTTGACGTGTTAAGCTTTATTTTTGTAGTTCAAAAGCAGTCAACTGTTTCTATGAATCAACCCAGTACAAACCTGTCTCCAGGATTACCTTATTATTCACGTGTATTTCAACCAATTCAGAACCTTATGTTTTGGAAGACTTTTGAAGTGGCTTGTTACAACAGTCTAATCTTGTAGGGTTTTTGTTTTTTTTTTAATCTTGCAACTGTTAGTAAATATATTTCATGTGGGTATAGTACACTGTTCATCTACATTCTAAGAATGTAAAGCAGCCTAGAGTTCAATTTTTGATTTCAAGTTTATATATTAGTTGAGGATGTAGGAAATAATACAGAACACTGGTAAATACAAGGTAGCATATATTACATGAATGTCAAGTAGAGTAAGTATGCTTACATTTTTACTTAGAAAGTGGGGGCTGGAGAGGTGGTTGGGGAGAAAAGCTTCATGGAAAGATGAGGTTAAAATGAAGCCCCAGGGCCCTCCTTGGTGGTGCAGCAGATTAAAGCACAGCACGAAGAAGCTAAAGCATTTCAGCATGAGTTCGATCCCTGGCCGGGGAGGTGATCCACATGGCTCAGCAGACCTCTCCTGACCCGCCTGCTGCTCCCCTCAGCAGTGTACTTCCTCAGTCTGCCTGTCCTGCTCCCCACTCTGTCTTTGGCGAATACTCTCACTGCCCTGAACTTCTGGCCTGTACCTCAGTTCTGTATGCATAAATAAATAAATCTTAAAAAAAAAAAAAACAACTGAGACCCATAACAAAGGTTTAAAACAATTGAGGTGACATCAGTGGAGGTTTTTTGGGTAACTTTTAGGACAATTTTGACAGTTATGCTGAACCAGAGTCTTCAAGAACTATAGAAATAAAAACTAAATAGGTAGGCTGTAGGTGACTTCCAGTTAGGCTGAGGAATTTTTATTTTTTATTTTCTCTGTCTGCAACTTTTTTTTTTTTAAAGATTTATTTATTTATGCATACAGAAATGGGACGCAAGCCAGAGGTGCAGAGGAGGAGCAGAACAGGCAGAACTGTGGTCCACTGCTGAGGTCAGGAGAGGTCTGCCATGCCATGTGGATCACCCCCGGGGTGGGGAACTTGCACCTAAGTGCAAGCTAGCTTGCAGTGCTGTGTCCTTACCTGTTGTGCCAGCAGGGAGGACCCTCTGTCTGCAACTTCTAAAGAACGGTATAGGATCTACAAATTATCTGTTGGGTAGAAAATGATAGGATTTTTTTCAAAAAAATATGCGTATTAATATGCCCTAAGATATGCATGTAATTTATTAAAATTCATGTGTATATTAGTGTCTGTGCATAAAATATATTTACAGATGGGGTAGGTAACTGAAAGTGATAATCTCTAAATATTTTATATTACCGTGAGCAACCGAAGAGTTAAAACAAGGGTTACACATACAGAGTGATAGTAAGAAAAACTGAATATGTAAAAATTTAAGTGGAATGGTAAGGGAAATCTGTGAAAGAAGCTATTTGTCCAGACTAAGGCAGCTTAGTCCTGTGTGAGTGTGGTGCACTGAATAGAATAACCTACCAGTTTTAGTGTTTCATTGTGGGGAGAGAACAAAAAATGAACAGCAAGAATGTCTGCTGTGTTGATTAGAATAGGTAAGTTCAAAATGGGGTTTATTTAATAAAAGATAATGAGTTCATTTTAGTTAAGCTGAAGTAGACATGTTAGCCAAATACCCAAATGTAAATGTGTAGCAGACATTTAGGACTACAGATCTTCCAAGTTTCAGATTAGATTTGGAAGGTATGACTATAAAATGAACATGTGTCAAAGATTTATTTATTCAATTCATTAGCTATAGACATCACAGCCAGTTCAACAGATTAGAAATACAGCACATTGAAAGTTAAAGCATTGAAATGAATTTACAAATGCAAACAAGCTGGACAGTATCCAAAGGGTGATGGTGACATTCTACAGGAAACTATTTTTATAAATGGAATTATTTGTGGTTACTGTAACCTTTTGAAGGTTAACTGATGCCGATCTCTACAGATTTGTAAAATAACAGAACAAAAATGGATGTAACCTGAATGGAGGGCTAGCCAGGACACCCACAAAGCCTCAGATTTTCACCATTTCTTCTTAATTTAGTAAAATTTTAAAATTAACTGATGTGGTCTTGGGTGATAGAGGCTTTAAGTTCCTCTTTATTTAGATAAAATTGATTTAAAATCAAGCATTTTCAGATCATATTTCCTTGATATAATACATGAATACAGATCACCAATCAGATAATCAGCTATTTTCAAAAATTATAAATACCAGCACACTGCTTTTTTTCTTGTGCACATGAATGCTGAATGGATGATTAACAGAAAGTTACTAGGATTCTTTTTTCCCTGAGTTTAGATCTCTATAAATCATGACTGTTAAAAAATTATTTACAAATAGATAAAATCGTGACTCTCAGAAAATGAACATAAGTGAATATTGTAACTTCTCAGAGACTCAGGAAAAATTAAAGAGAAACAAATTTATATGGTTATGAAGAAAGCAAAATGAATCTGCTTCATAGATGTAAACTTCTTCCACAGAGAGGACATCAGTCGAGCCTCCATAAGACTGTTTATTCAAATACTGTTTCTTTGCATTGCTGTCACTCTAATGCAGTTAACTTTGGTCTCTACAGAGTTGTAAAATAAATATAGGTACAAAACTCATGGAATCAAGTGCATGGAAAGATGTGTCTAAACAATTCATGGTTTTTCTTTAAAGACACTTGTAGCAATTTTTGATTTTGAAATCCTTCACAATTTATCTCTACATAGCTAATATTGAAGGTAAATGTTAGCTAAAGACATTAAAACCTGTATTTTGTGCCGTAAATGATAGTATGAAGAAAATACCTGACTGAATTAGCCCAAAACCACAAAAAGAAAAGCCATTAAAATCAATAGCATTTAACTTTGTTGAGACAGGTAGAAAGTGATATTTTTTAAAAGATGTTTAAAGACAGAAATAAATTTTCTGTCTTTATAAATGATGAAAATTGTATGTGTATTAATTTTAGATAATTATTTAATATTGTCGGTTAAAATCTCAACATGTTTAAAACATTTACATAAAGGCTATATGAAACAATATATCTGGTAACTTGATAATCTCATAATAGATTTGTTTAGTAACTTAGAGTATATATTTCAGAATACTCAAATTGTATACACCAAAGAAATACAGACTTATTTTGGCACAATGCAGTTTCCCCCTTAAGTTTTCCATTATGACACTAAACTGTCCCATGCATGTACAAGTACTAAAGTACTTTTGAAGTTCTTTTTACTTCAGAATGGAATTTCAGTATTAACCACTGAAAGTGTATGGTGCTAGTATCCATAGTGTATTTTTTTCCCATTCAAATAACGTATTCTTGCTGGTAACGGCTCAGAGTTTTCTCTATTCAGCCAGTGCTTTTATTGTGTTGAACTTGAAGTCCGTGAGAAAACTGAAAGTGGCCTGTTTCTTACATGCCTCACCTAGCGTTGTTAATAGATGACAACATTCCGCTTGGTAGTACCAGTGACACAGGAGGAACTTTTGTTCTCCTACTTGGTAATGATAAAGAAGACAGAAAAAGTCTTTTTATGGTAGTTGGGTCCTCAAAACAACTTTTCATGTTCTGTTGATAAGACGACGCAAATTGGCTCTCCAGCAGAGGTACATTCGCTTGTTATCTGTATCCAGAGCTGATACAGCCTCTTAAATTCCCTCCTAGTGACAGGAGCCTCATGAGGTGAAGGCTTGCAGAGTTAGAGATACCACAACACTGTTCTTCCAGATGAATAGGTTAACCCTGCTTATTGTAGAATACAAATCTCATGTAATTATTAAACAAATACTTAACTTTTTTCCTTCCGTAATTTAAAAAATATTCAGATATGTACTTGGTGATTGCTAGTACTAGAAAGTTAAGTTGATAAGCATTCAGTATGACCATGAAGACAAGAGAGTGACCTAGTCAGTATAGATGCATGAAGACAAGGAAAATGCCCAGAGAATTGGGGCTAGGATTAGATCAACAGCAACAGCATCATGATAAAATCTCTGTGTAGACCTCTCCCATATGCTGTTTCTTGGGCAGTGTGTTAGGTCATAAGAATTCATTGTGTTCTAGTTTTCTGCGTGTTGTTAGTTAACAGCCTCACTGCTGCGAGCACCTTGCAGATTGGCAAGCCACACTTGCTTGGATGGGGGTGGAAGCTTGTCTTCACCCTTTTGTTCTAAATGGGACCTTTTATGGTGAAGTACACTAAAAGTCCATGTGGTTAGGTAGACCTGTAAAATTCAGGCTAGATGACTAATAAGGGGGAATTAATATTTTTTTTTGCTATCTGGTCTTGTTTAGTGCTGTCTTGATGGGGGTTTCAGTCATTATATGTGAGGTTCCTGGAGCATGCCCAGGAATTTGAGAAGATAACATATCTATACCAGTGAGTCTAATGAGCTTATCTAGGACTAGGCTGATAATCAAACTTAGTTGCAAAATTTTAACTTCCTAAAATGACTCTGGGGTTGGCTGAAAAATCAAAAAGTATCAAAACTATATAAGTTATTAATTGCAGTAATACTACCTTAAAATAAGTAAGACCAATGAAGGTTTTTTTTTTTTAAATTAGATACTCTGCAGGTAGGTTAATATTCCATAGCTCTTCAAGCCTATAGTTTTAAATTTATTGCTTTAAACACTGGACAGGTATTTCATAAAACTTTATATTTTTATCCAAAATATGAAGACTAAACTGTCAACATGGTTCAGGGAAAATGCTTTGATGATGCTCAGGAAATTTCTCCAGGAGATCATTTCAGTAGAGTAAATGAAACCATGAGGTACTGTAGAAAGAACTAGCAAACAGGCTGAAGGGGGTGGGGGGGAGCGAATACATACTGAATGACTTTTGATTACAATTTTTTTTAAAGATTTATTTATTCATACAGAACTGGGGTACAGGCCAGAGATGCAGAGGGTGAGAGGATTCACCAAAGACAGAGTGGGGAGCAGAACAGGCAGATCAATGAAGTACACTGCTGAGGGAAGCAACGAATGGGTCAGAAGAGGTCTGCTTCGCCATGTGGATCTCCTCTGGGACAGGCAGGGATCGAACTCATGCGGAAGTGGCTTAAGCTTCTTAGTGATGTGCTTTAACCCGCTGCGCCACCAGGGAGGGCCTGATGACAATTTTTTTAAGAATATGTAAGGTCAATGCTAACACTTAAGTACATAGGAAATAATCTTTATTTTGAATGTAATGGGTATTTAATGTTTTCTACTCCAGAATTAAGTTATATAGGAAAATGATAGTACTTAAGAATTATATTAAGGAATGAAATTTTGGAATATTGTGCTAACTGGTGAATAGGGTAAGTCTCAGGCTAAAAAGAATGTAAACGAAGTCACAGAAGTGGTCAGTTTTATAAATATACTATGATAATTTCTCAAAATCATTATTTTGATACATTGGTGCCTCAGTCCTCACACTGGCGCTACAAAAATCAGGATACAGTCAGGTTAGGGTTGTAACTGTCAGAGCATTTAGTAATTAAATGTTCTCTAGGAAGTTTGGAAAGGAAGAACCAAACAAGTAAATAGTTCTCTCTTACTGTATGCCAGAAAATTAATTTTGCTTATATCTAAGGGCTATCCTTTGTAAAAGTTACATTTGTGAACATTTGAAACTATTTCAGTGGCTCTTGTATAATTCATTCAATCTGTGCTCTCTTAATAAATTTTACAAAAAGCTCATGGCAAGTTAGTGTCATTTGTGTGTGAATTTTCCAATTGTATTTCAGACTTTAAGAAAGAAAGGCCTTAATGGTTGTGAGAGCCCTGATGCTGACGATTACTTTGAGCACAGTCCACTCTCGGAGGACAGATTCAGCAAACTAAATGAAGATAGTGATTTTATTTTCAAACGAGGCCCTGTAAGTACTTTTACTTTACCTCTTCTTTTTATTTGTTGATCCTTTTTGTTAACTTCATTATTTAGGCTCTGAACAAGAAGGAACACAGAGGGTGCGACAGCCCAGACCCTGATACTTCCTATGTGCTAACTCCACATACAGAAGAAAAGTATAAAAAAATTAATGAGGAATTTGATAATATGATGCGGAATCATAAAATCGCAGTGAGTACTAAAGTATGGTTTGTGCTTTATCTTGTGCATGGAGAGATTGCCCACACATTTGTTTATTTTCACAGTGGCTGATTATAACAAGTAGAAATGAGGGTCAGGGAAAGGACATTTCATTAATGTTTTATTTTATAGAATTTGAAAAGTCAGTTGCTGAAATTTTATAATAGTACATGTTAGGTTAAATGTAGAAGTGAAAAAAACAACATGCCAGTGGAGGCTCTGCTATTTACCTTCCGTAGCTTTGATGTTTTAGGCACTAAACCCAGGTGTCCTAGACACCGATTTCCTCGTCTGGAAAGTGAGTTGGCTCTCCTAATTGTTAAGCTCCCTCCTAGCTTTATACTTCCATATTTTTAAATATAAGCTTCATGTGAGTCTCCCCTTTTCCGCGCCTGATTGAGCAAGTATTGTATGTGCTTGAATAGCTCTTGAGAACATAAAATGTAAAGTGGATTCATTATAAAATTTGGTGTTTCTAAATTACTATTTTGTGTGTATGCTGTAATAGTAGCTTACTGTTGGTTCTGTCTAAATGTCCAAACCACTTGTCAGTAATGCCTCGAAATTCCTTCTCTTGGAATATAGGCACTGAGTTCCTCCTTTGGACTCATGCTCTTTTATAGTTGTCACTGGAAGCTTTATTTGCAAGAGTTAAGCTAGCTGCTGGATCTAATTTTCTTCCTTATACCTGATTGTATGCTTTAGGGAACTAATTGACTCCATTGCTGATATTTATTTTATTGTCAGAGTTAATTATCTTAAAACTATGCCCTAAAGTACACATCATTATTTCTTTAAAGTAACCCTATACTAGAAAAGATTTATGAAAATTAAATGTAAAAAGATTTTTTTTTAGTAACATTCTGTTAAAAAAGCAGAGCAAGTCATTCACAGTCATTGTTTTAGATGTTAATGATTTTATTATTTTTCTACTTACAGAGCTATGGAATAAACTATTTTTATTCTTCCAACTATAAGTTAGCAGTGCTACCTTACTTTGCAAATCACTGTTTTAAAAATGTATGGAGAAAAAAGTTAATTTTCTCTCATGTTAAATTATAAAGAGGACCATCATTTATCATGGTTAATAAGTACATTGTAAACGGTCTGTGGAGGAAATGTGAGAGGAAAATAATAAATACTGTTTTAAGGGGTGTACGTAGTATTTGGGAGGGAAGAAAGGTAGCATTTATAATATTTGTAGTTCAATTTTAATGCATTTTTAAAGAAGATACCAAGAAGTTCTTTATTAACTTGTTAATAGTTTTGATGTTTAAATTGTTTCTTTGCATTTTTATTACACTCAAATGAATGCTTATATATATTTTTTTTAATTTTGCCCATTGAGAATGTCATTCAGTTAAATTAGACCAGAGCTTATTTATAATGCCCCATATTTGATGTATGAGATTTATAATATGTGCACATGTTTTTCCTCTTTTGTTATATTTGGAATTTCCAATAGAAATATAAAGTTACTAAGCTGGTTCGCATTAAAATGCTAATTTTTGCTTACTTGGTGATAATGGTATCTTTTGTAATGTCTGAATTGATAACACCATCAGCTATGACTTATAATTTTAATCTTCTATAAATATTTGCTATTGTATTAATATGTTAGTGTATTAGTGTATATATATATATCAGTATATACAAAGGTGAAGTTTAAAAGATTTGTGTTAAACATACTCATCCTCATATGTAATTCTAGAGAGAAATATCATTAATGTGTAAATTCATTCAGTAAGAACTGATTTACTTTGTCAAAGTAAGGTTTGCTAACTTCTTTAATACAAAAGAAAATGAAAGTAACATTTTCTCTTCCTTGCTCTTTATTTACAGCCTGGTTTGCCACCTCAAAACTTCTCGATGTCAGTCACAGTCCCTGTGACCAGCCCTAATGCTTTGTCCTACACTAACCCAGGGAGCTCACTTGTGTCCCCATCTTTGGCAGCCAGCTCAGCACTAGCAGATTCAAGCATGCTCTCTCCACCTCAAGCCACATTACACAGAAACGTGTCCCCTGGAGCCCCACAGAGACCACCCAGTACTGGTAATTCAGGTATGTTCTAGTATCTGTTTTGTTGGTTCTTTTATCCCAAAGGATGAAAGATCCAGTGCTGTAAAAATACTATAAGAATAGTTTCTTTTGCTATTTATAATTTTACTGCTAACATGAGCTCACTTCTACATAACTGATTCCATTTTAAAAAACTTTTTTTTAATGCTATGCCTCTAACATTGTGTCACACATAGTGGAGCAATGAGAACATTGATAAGCGTTTGTTATAGGAAAACCATACTTTGACAGGGAGAAATTTTAATTAGACTATCATGAAGAAAATTAAAACTGCATCTCCTCCGCCTGAAACTGTTCACTAATCCAGCAGAAATATGAACCATTCATACACACACACACACATCCAATTATACATTAATACCAAATTCAGAATGAGCTCAATTTTATTTTTGTTATTTTCCTCTGTTCGATATATAGTCATTCAGATGAAAAGAATCAAGTTGGATTCAGTCTTTGCCCTCTTTTCCCCTCTGCATTGTTGTTAGGTGGGATGTTGAGCACTTCAGACCTCACAGTGCCAAATGGAGCTGGAAGCAGTCCAGTGGGTGAGTAAATTTCTTTTGGATGAATTTTTCAAAGTCCATTGAGATTTTCAGAATCTTTTTTCCATGTCCGTTTAACTGCTGAAATAGATTTTCATTTTAAAACATTAATGACATCATCATCTACAGTTTAGCGTTGAGAGAGCATTTTCCAGCCACTAGGATGCATTTGTTGAGTTCACATGATATTTTGAAAGGTGAAGCTAGATTGATAAAATGAATGACCTGCATATAGCTGTAGGACTGTAAATGAAGTTAACTTTTAAGTTTCTGGAGGCATTGAAATGTAGCTTGTTCAAGAGCTTTTGTGTCAGCATAATTTACCATAAAACCTGAAAACATTTCTGCAGTCACACTCAGTTGCGTTTATTCATTTGGGATTAGGAACTTTATTCCTAAATTTTCAAGATGTGGCAAGATAAGTTATATATTGAAAGTATCTACCTCAGAGACTACCCTCGACAGTACTTCGTTTTTTGTCATAAAAAATGAACTGAGGTAGAAAAGCATCTATGCTAGTTATAAGTCATTGCATGCCACAAAATAACAAAAGGTACAGATGAAATTGTCTTGTTTCAGCCTGGCAAGTTACCAAACGCTTACATCATCCTGTAGTCATTATCTGCTGCAGACTCGTAGCTTCACACTAAGAAATTCCATGCTTTTAAGTCCGCGCCTGCTTTTGTAATTTGATTCTCATGGGTTACAGTGGTACCATATCTAGCTGAAAAGCATCATATACTTCACATGAGGAAAAAGTATGTGTTCTTGAATTACATCTTTGGATCATCTGTAAATTACATCTTTGCTTTATAATGTATTTGAGAGACAATATTGCTTTACACATCAGCTTTGCATGCCAGTCAAGTAAGTATCTTCTAAATATTATCAGAGATTAGGAGTACATCCATACTGTTATAGTTAAGAGAAATGTTATTAATCTGTACGTATTCATGTTAATCTAACATTCTCATGTTGCTGTACAATTTGAAGTTTCTATGAAGCATTCCTATTTTTGAGTAAAATTACTTAATAAGCATTTTATGTCCTCCAGATGACTGGCTTAGCAGCTCCTCTGCCCAACTCATGGATGATCTCTACTCCACAGGGAGGCCTAGTGAGGACATTGTTGGTCTTCTTTTTTTTTTTTTTTTTCAAGCAGAAGACGG
>NW_004567136.1:7502094-7518655 GCF_000260355.1 Condylura cristata | reverse complement strand
TCTGGTGAATCCTCTCACCCACCGCATCTCTGGCCTGTACCCCAGTTCTGTATGAATAAATAAATAAATCTTTAAAAAAATTAAAATTATTTTAGAGTAAATTAAAATGATCTAATACACATGTTCTTAAAGTGAAAAAATATATGCAATGTATAATCATTAACTGCAGTACTGTGGGACAAATCTTCCTAGGATAGTCTTCTCAGAGTGAGATTACGGGATGATTTAATTCAGTGTTTAACACACAGCAGATAGGCAGTTTTGATTTGCCCTTGCATGTACGTCTATATAGATGTATGTATGTGTATTTGTGATATCTGTTCCCAAGTTTTGATAGATTCTAAAGTTCCCTTTTTTCTTTTATACCAGAAGGAGCAAAGCAACCAGCTAACTTTCCTTCTGATGGATTCTATCCACGTACTCCCATGCTGATCTGTCCTGCCATCTCTTACTCACACCCTGTTTGTTGATGCACTACCATTTCAATTTTTTCTTATATTTATGTATAATGTGTTTTCTGTCATATCTGCTCAGTATTTAGCTCCACAAAATCTCCCCTCATTAAACTCACATGCATGTATCCATTGTTTCACTTTCTACTTATTTATAAATTATTAACCCTTAGCTGTTTTGCTGTTGCCCATATCTTAAGTATTATGTTGTCACATTCACTTATCTGTGATGTACACCTGGTCTGGCTAACTAGATGAAAAGCTATTTGAAAGTTTTGTTGGTTTTCATGATTTTTTCCCCCCTTTCCTTCCTTTATTCTCTCCACTACATAGTACTTAATATATAATAGATGTTTAAAATTTATTTCCAAGTTATAAAGGTAGTTTCATATTGTTGTCTGATTTTATATGGTGGTTGCTACTGATGAATGATTTCTGAGTCCCAGAGAATTCAGAGGCTCTTTAGCACTCTAGGAACTTCTAGTTCATAATTCTGAATAGTTTGTTCTTGATCTTATACTTAAGCTTTTGAACCTAAATAGAATTGTTACGTTCCAAATTTGTTATTTTATCCAGTGTTTTTAAGTTAACACCTGGATACTACAGTAGACTCAAATAATAGGGACCATTCAAACTACATTAATATTACAAGCATTTATGGCATTAAATCTCCATTTATTGCTAAAAGCACACTTTACACATGGTAAACTTAGGTTTTGTTTTGATTATACAACTGATGTTTAGTAAAAATTTTGATTGGCCCATGGTATATTTCTTAATTTTTTTGGGTGGTTGACACTGTCTTAGTAATTAAATATTCATTTAAAAATATATAGTTAATGCCTTTTATTCCTTTGCTTTACGTTGAAATTAAAATAGCATGTGTAATTTCTATTTTATAAATGACACTTTATGTTCTATCTTTTAATTTGTGAACTGTAAACTGGTGGACAGTAGGTTTTTCTGCTCATCATTGTGCAGAAAACCACTTCAGTTGAGCTTAAATGGAATAAAAATGGGTCAAAAAGTTACTGACTTATATAACTGCAAAAAAACTCCAGAAATAGTACTGTCTACAGTCATGAAGGGCTTTTCCTTCATTAATTTGTAGTTCTACGTCGCTCTAAAGACTCAAGAATTCCTCAGTTTTATTTGGAAGAATGTGGTAGCTCCCTTCACCACCATATAGCCACTTCTTCACCCAGCTTGTGACCCACCTTTCTTGGAGCTCTCATCGTGGGGAGAGAATGGGGCACTGCACCCTCACTGGCCTGGATCTGTGTCAGATGCCTTCAGCAAATTAGTGATTGAGCCCACCCAAAAAGGGTGGCTGCTACACTGGAGGAGGGCCAGAGGATCTGTGGGGGATGGTCTCGTTTGCTTTCGATCTCAACCAGTGCCCAAAATTGTGTGTATATAGAACATATGCTGCAATATAGCCTTATTTCTGCTAAGAGAGTTCTGCTAGGGGATGTTAAAACACAAGAATAAGATGATTAATAATCTTGGTGGCATCTGAAGAAAAGGAACAGATTTAAGAGCCATAAGGAAGAAATATTTGGTAAAATGAGGCATTAAAGCTCAGTGCTAAAAACACGAGTGAAGGAGGTGCCCTCGTAGTCCGTTCAGTGCCCAGAGCCCTGTAGGAGCACCTTTGCTGACCTAAGGAATGGTCTCAGGTGCTTTCCTGTATTTCCATTGTTTTGGTACCCAGTAGGAGACCACCTTTAGAAACAGAATTTAAATGTCTCCAGCAGGTCCAAGCAGTAAAACTGGAAAACAAGTGGCATTAGTTTTAAGCTTTATCTGTATGTCAGACTTTCCTTGCTTATTTTTAAGCAGCCCAGAGGTACATGGTTGGCTGTTCTTTCTGTTATAAAGCACGTATGTAACTAGGGCTACGGAAAACTTGCTTTACATTTGTGCCAAAGTATTTTAATGACTCTTTTCATGTTAATGAATGATATTTCTTTTTTCCAGGAAATGGATTTGTAAATTCAAGAGCTTCTCCAAATTTAATTGGAACTACAGGTGCAAATAGTCTAGGCAAAGTTATGCCTACAAAATCTCCCCCTCCTCCAGGTGGTGGCAGTCTTGGAATGAACAATAGAAAACCAGATCTTCGAGTTGTCATCCCCCCTTCCAGCAAGGGCATGATGCCGCCACTGGTACATTGAACTTTTCTTTGACTTCATTATTTAAAACTAGTGTTTTTGTATGTAGTCTATCTTTTCCTTTGGAATGTTTTCTACCTCATAGAATTTAGACTTTTTTTTCATGAATAGTTCTATTTTCAATAGGCATTTCAATAGGCTAGTTTTTTAAACACACTGAAACCAAATTTTGGGAAAATAAGAAACATGTCTGCTTAACAATTACTTAAAATTATTGAGAGGTTATTATACTTAATTTAGATTTTACCAGACTAGAATCTTTGCTTCAAGATTTCGTGCCCAGATTGATAAATTATAGCTCACTTATTTTTTTCCTGTGTATTTTGCATAACTTTAATACTAAATTATTTTAGAAAATTCTACATATCAAAGAGAACAATTGTTAAATAGGGATGAATGCATAATACTTGAATGAGTTATTCCGCAGATAATTTTTCTTTTATTTTCTCTTCCTATTTAAATATATAAAGTTAATAATCCTCCTCTGTAACTTTGTAAAGAAGACAGGTTCATCTCCCCTAAGCCTTGACTATATTTTTAGTTACAGCTAATTTGCTTTTAAATCCTAAGTCTGTTTTTGAAGAAGAGGAAAGTACGCTTTTTCCTCTCAGCAAGTTGTAAGGGAAAACTTAAAATATTTATGCAGGTATAAAGCTACTCTTAGTTTAGCAACTGTTGGCTATTAACATGCTCAGTGATGTGTCAGGTGCTCTTTGGACTGTGCAGCTGTTAAATTCACTGTTTTTATTGCTAAGTGAAAGTGATGGTATCAGACTCTAGATAATTCTACATTTGTACCTAATGCTTTATAGATCCCCAAATATCTTGATATGCGTTGTCTCAGTAGACTGTGATCTTCACATGGTAGCGTTGAGGAAACTGAGAAGTTATTACTTGTCTAGGGTAGTACAAAAGAGAGTTAGGACCATAATTCTTGGGTTCAAAAAGCAAACTAATCTCACTCAGAGATACAAAAAGCTGGAAATTGTGTTGCTCCCAATCTTAGAATGAGTTGGACACATGGCAAATTAATAGCCTGAACTCACTGTATTGCTGAGATTTGAGGGCAACCAACCTGCCAGACTCTAGGGGGAGAGATGCTGTAGGGAGATGACGTATGAGCCCTGGCTCAGTAGTTAATAATAGTTCCGCCGGGATGAATGGTGACTGGTGAGGCCAGTGGGACATTGGCAGTAAAACCCCTAATGCTGTGACAGGAGAATCTGAGATCTCTTGTGGGCTTTTCCTCCATGAAAGCCACTGGGTATTTACAGAAAAGACGGAGGATAGCTGAAGTTCCCTGTATTTCATAACTGGAAGAGGGGTGAGCAGCTACTGCAGTGGGGCCACAAAAATATGGGGTCTTTGTGTCATTTCTCTTCTATGGAGCAAAAATAAATCTACCTTAATTTGTGAGGAAATAAAAACGATATGACCCTTAGGGCCCTGGTGAATGCTGTCATATGTGAGGAAATGGAAAGGAAAACTATATCAGCCCTTGGTGGTCATTAGGAATGTGCTAGAAGCCAGGCAGGGTGACCAAGAGGGTCGCTGCCTGAAGCAAAATGCAGAGTAATAGGGTTAAACTGAGACTGAACAGTCACTGAGAAAAAAATTTAAAAAGCCAAGGCAAACCACCCTGCTAACGTCAGAGGAATTTGAAGCCAGTAGTAGATGCACCAACAGTGAAGTTCACCCCCACCCTAGCTCCTAAGTAAATTGACTAAAACCCTGCACTTAAGACTTAGCAGGAGGAAAGATAGATATACAATCAGTAAGTCAATAGAAATTACCTGAACTGAAATACAAAGAGAAAGAAGAATGAAAGCAAAACAAAAGGTGGAACAAAGCCCTGAGAGCTCTGGGACTTTATCAGATGGTTTAATATGATATATTTGTAATTAGAATTCCAAAAAGAGAAAGCAGAAGTTTTTGACGAAATAGTAACTGGCCCGAGATAGTGTAAATGTCACTGCTGTTGCCGCTACCACCACCACTGCCACCACCACCACATATTCAGACTGCTAAAACCAAAAGTCAGTGAAAAATCTTAAGAATAGGCAGATGAGGGGGGAGAGAGCATAGATAAGACCTTAATTCTCTTACTGTGCAAGCTGCAAACCAGTGAAGTAACATAGTATAGTGAAAGTACTGAAGTAGGTGGGGGCGGTGGAAACTTCTAGAGTTCTGCACACAGCAACAATACCTTCAAAAATGGAAGAGAAATGAAAGTAAAGTACTTTCTTGAACAAAGATGGTGGGAAATGATTGCCAACAGACCTACTCTAAAAGAAATGTTGAAGGAAATTACTTAGCAGAAGGAACAGGATTCTAGCCAAAACCTGGACCTGCACAAAGAAATAACAATGGAAGTGCAATAATTGAAGATAAAATTCACTTCCCTCTACAGTTTATAAACTTATTTTAGAATAATTTAAATCTACACAGATTGGAACATAGTACAAACCTCCTATATTCTCCACACCTAGTTTTGCCTACTATTAGCATGTGACATTATCATAGTACATTTATTAAAATTAGTCCACAGTATTGATTATTGGTTACATTATTAATAACTCACTCCATACTTGCATTTATATATCCTTAGTTTTTAACCTCATGTCTTTCTCTTTAGGATCCCATCCATAACACGCACCATTGTTCATGTCTCCTTCAGTTCCTTGTGGCTGTGCTAGTTTCTAAGACTGCTTACTTTAATTCCCTTGACAATTGTAAGAACTGGTCAGGTATTTTGTAGACTGTTCTTAGCTTGGAAATTTTCTGATGGGACTGAGGCTGTTGATTCGCAGGGAAGGTCACATAATTAAAGTGCCATTTTCATCACTTATCAAGGTCACATAGTAATGTTCATAGTGATGGTAGCCAGGTCACCTTGCCGATGGCACATTTCATGCGTGTCTCTACTGTACTCTTTTTTTCCCTCCCTTCCTGTGCTGTCCTCTTTGGAAGGAAGGCACTCATAGGTGAGCCCCACACTTGAGGGATGCTGGTAGTCCACCTTGAGTGTGGCGTGTCTACACAAATTACTTGGAATTATTTTATACTTGCAACTATTTCTCTAATTTGTTGAATTTGTCTATATATATTAACATGGTCTCATGGACATTAATTTTATATGTAGGGTAATGCTACTACTAGTTTGGTTATTACATGGTGCAGAGGAAGACACTATTTGTTCACATTGTCCACCTTTATCTACTTAGTGTGTTTCTGCGCCTTTTACATACTGGCCTTATTAGAGGGGTATGGGAAGAGATGGGGGACTTTTTTCATTTTCCAGCACCATAAAATACTCTAGGCTTCTACTGTCCCAGCAGTAGAAGCAGGCATTTCTTAAGGAACTTTGGTTTCTTTTATTGGAGGTTGGTTTTAAAAACCAAGATATGAGGCATTTTTCCTTTTAATTTTTCTAAAAGCTGATTTTTCTAAAGCAAATAGTGACAAAGAGTTTTATGTTTACAATACATATAAAAATAGATACTTGGCAACAAATGATGAGATAAGAACTGGAAATATTTTGTTGTAGGTCCTTACTCTTTACAGGAGGTGCTTATGTATTTGACAGTGAACTCTTAACTGAAAATGTATGTTGTAAATCCTAGTTCAATACAGTTAAGTTACATACACACTAACAGAGCAGATAAAGTGATAATGCTGTGATAGTCCAAGAAACGGAAGAGAATTAAAATAGCAGGAGAAATATTAAAAGAATGACCAGTAAGATGGTAAATTTTGATCTAACCTTACCAGTAAAGTGGTCATAAACTTTATCAGTGAAAAGACAAATTGTCAGGTTGTTTAAAAAGGAAAATCTTGTGCTGTCTATAAGACATGGCCATGCAAACACCAAAAGAAAGCTAGACTTAGCTGGATTAATTTCAGAACAGGAACACTACCAGGGATAAAGGAGAACATTATGTGATCTGTTTTCCAGGACAAGTCTCTTCAATGCACCTAACAGCAGAACTTCAAAATGTATAAAACAAAAACTAGTGGAGCTAAAAGGTAGAATAGATGGAAAAATCCAATTATAGTTAGAATCATCACCTTTCTCAGTAATTGATAGATCACATAGGCAGAACAGTCAGTAAGGCTGTAGATGACCTGCACAACACTCAGCCAGCCTTGCCTGAAAGAAGCTTATAGAACACTTATCTCAACAGTAGCAAAACACACTATTCTCAGGGCATTTGGGACAGTGACCAAGCTAGAATATACCCTAAGCCATAAAACACACCTTAACAAATCTCAAAGAATTGAAACCATGCAGATTATAGTCTCTTACCATAGTGAAATCCATAACAGATAACAGGAAAATCTCCAGCTATTTAGAAATCAAGTGATATACTTTTAAATAACTTGGGTTATAAATGCAAACATAAATATTAATGAAATAAAAATTTCAGCTAGAAATAGTGCTGAGGAGGAAAATTTAGAATATTAAGAAAGGTCCCTAAAGTAAGCTTTTACTTTCAATACAGGGAAACAGTAAGCAAAGCAGTCAAACCCAAGCTTGTATTTTTTAAAAGACCCATAAAACTGACAAGCTTCTAGCTGAGCAGACCAAAGAAAAAAGCAGCACAGGTTATCAATATCAAGAGTGAAAGGA
The DNA here is from genome assembly GCF_000260355.1 of Condylura cristata. Classification (NCBI taxonomy): domain Eukaryota; kingdom Metazoa; phylum Chordata; class Mammalia; order Eulipotyphla; family Talpidae; genus Condylura; species Condylura cristata. The sequence goes on along the minus strand of NW_004567136.1, from coordinate 7,511,399 downwards.
GTTACAGCATTTAAAAAATACATCACAAATAGTACTGTCCAACATTTTGATTGTTTAGGTGATATGAACATTTTCTTGAAAGATAAAAATTGCCAAAGAATCATTACTGGACTGAAGAATAGTGTACCCAAATAGTAAATATTTAGTAAATATTTGCTAAAGAAACTGAAGTCCTACTTTTAAAAACTACTTCAGAACTAGATGGTTTCAAAGGAGGAACAGGTATTTGCATAGCTCAAAATATCTCTTCCCAAGTGGTTGTTGATAACAGAGGGAAGACTAGTGCTTAGTGGAGAAGCTGAGGAGACACCGCCTTACCCAGGAGACCAGGCTTGACAGTACTAACCAGGGAGGACGTATGTCTGTGGGTGCGATGCGCTGCGAAGAGGGTTGCGGCACTCGAAAACACACGCTCGCCATCTAACTGCTAAGCAGCGTCGGACCCAAATCGAGGACATTATACAACATTGTGACTAGTGTGCTTCCCATGTCAAGGCCATGAAAAACAAGGAGATAGGAATTGTCAAAAACCAAGGGAGACTAAGGATGCGTGCGAAGTGAAATGATGCTGAATCAGAAAAAGGACATCCATGAAAAGACTGATAAAAAGTTAGCTCTGTAGCTCTACTTCCTGCCTTTTGAATTTTATTACTTTTGACAAGTGGTCACCTTTCCTTGGAATGTTAATGTGAGGGGAGCTGGGAAAGGTGTGTGCTCTTTTTGCAACTATGCTCTCAAATAATTTCAGAGTACTTCGCTACAAATACACGCATACATAGGTGAAGAATAAACTCCAACTACCCTGCAGGGAGGTAGGACAACACTTGGCTCATCTTTCAGGGACTGGATGTGGAATACTTGCCACGATCACTCAGAAATAAAAACTACAGAACATTCACTTAGGATGCAGAAACATGATTAAGGACGAACTATTTAGGCAGGCAGTAACTTGTTGAGATAATCTCTGATTTTTTTAAAAAAGCTGAAACATCTCTATAGAACTGTAAACTTTTCATACCTGTATCTGGTAGGTAGACATGAAAAACCACACACAACAGTATACACAGCATTTTACAGAATTTGGTGGGTATCTTAAGTGGGAGATATGAAAAGAAACCTATGATAAAGCAGTTGAACATTTTACCCACATTTAAATGAGCAATTAGGTTGAGGGATTGTTTTCCAGAGTAAACAGCCAGCTTCCATCCTTTTTTTTTTTTTTTTAAGATTTATTTATTCCATCCTATTTTATACCACTTGTTTGCAGATAAACATGCTTTCAGATTGGGACTTATGGCATCAGTGAGTGATGCTTGTAAAGACACCTTTCCTAAGTTGTCAAGGAAGCTTGACTTATTGCGAAAGAAAAAAAAACTATTAAGCATTAATATTTTCCAGTTCAAGAGAACATGTTCTATCTTCTGTAGTCTCGTTTTCTTCATATGTACACATCTTCTCCACTGGAATTATTTTATTCAAATGAAAATTACATTTGCAGATGATAAACATGTTACTTAAAGCCTATTTTACTTTTAACATATGCTTTCTTATAACACTATACTAGCTAGTGTGGAAAATAAAGTGACTTCTCACCACTCAGGAACACAGACTTTGTGGGCGACAAGTGGACATGTGTGACCGATGGGGAGGGTGAAGGCAGAGTGCGGAGCTGGTATTCTTGGGTTCCGGGAGGCACTCACATCACCGTGAGGAGCCTGTCCCTCCCTTTTAAGAATGTCACGGTAGCACAGCTATGTGTAGGGGTGACCCCTGTGAGCAGACAAGGTTGGGGGGGTGGTCTTTAAGTCTGATCCTAGAAAAGTTCAAAGGTCTTTCTAGTCTTTTGACATCAACTACAGTTACAGAGACAACAATATGTTTGTATTCATTCCTTAGTATCATCAGCGCATTAGAGTTCCAAACAACTGCCAGTGTTTTTCTAAAGAAATATTTTATTTTCAAGTACCAACAGTCTTGGTAACTCTCTTATCCTTCTTATGTGCTGAGTGCAGTCGGAGGAAGAGGAATTGGAGTTGGTGAGTTGGGTTTCTGCTTGAAGGGAGTTGAAAATGATATAGAAAGTACTAATTCTCTGATATGCTTTTATCTAACCAGTGTTTCTTTTGTTACTCCAATTTTTTTCCCCTCATTAAACTTTGTCCCAACAGTCTGAATACTAAGCCAGTTTACTGGTACTGCAGCCTAGTTTTTCTATATGTAATTAGCTATTTCATTTGTTGGAAGGAATATTGGAATAAGGCCCTTGAAAACAATAGCTGTCCTTGATCAGAATACACTTGTTAAAAGCCTTGTTTTTTTTTTTTTGGGGGGGGGGTGAGGGGAAGATACGAAATACCTTATATAGCTCCCCAAATTATTAACTTATTTTTAGAAAATGACTTCACACTCCCCCCCCCTCGAGTTCCTCAGATTGTAACACACAGTCTTGTGTTATTTCTCTTTCTTTCAAAAAGATTACATCATTTTTGGTGAGGTCACCTTTTTCACAGTTGGAGTTATTTCATCCTGCATGAGACGATCTGAGCCACAAGGGGGTTCCCTGTTTACTAGAAGGAATGTCTGTAATTCAGCAACACAGATTTACTTTTTTTGCTTTCAGAATATACTTTGTTCTTGAAAGTAACTATAGCCTTTTTTCTAAAACAAGATTTCTGTTGGTTTTTCTTGTAGAAAATGAATTTCTTTGGGAACTAATGCTCAAATCTCACAGAAATTATCATATTAATTAGAATGACCTTGAAGGAGTAAAACTTGAAAATGGGATGGGTTCAGACTGCATGAAAGCATGGGGGAGTGGCACTTGTTAGTGTATTTATATTTTATTACATATGCATGCTGGTGTGTTTTGCATAGCTTGCTTCTCAAAAAGGGTCTGTGATGTGTTCTTAAAATAAAACGTTGTCCTTTCATGTAATTTGTGATCAGCCTCACAGTTTTCGATGTGGTTTCGTAAAATATACTAGGTGGCTGTCAGTGTATGGATTATGTGTGGTGGTGAAATGGTTTGTGAAGTGTTGGAGTATGTTTGAGGAACTACTTTAAAGATGCAATAATGATTAGCAAATGGAAGCTTCTAATTCAAGATAAGATAATTCATTGTAAGTTAAACCTCGCTGTTTACCTTTAATAAGTTGCCTTGAACATTTCCTAGTAATATGTTGCCCTCTGGTGGTTCTGAAAGCCACTTACTATATGAACTCCGTGCCACTGAAAATTAGGAGTTTGAATTCGCTGCACTAACGTTATCAGCTTCCCACTGCAAGACATCAGAGCCCTGTGGCCAGGTCCTGACAGGAGACAAAGGCTCACCATGGACAGAGCCTAGGCCTGACCAGGCCGCACATTATTCTTTCACCTAGTATTTGACCTTTTAAGTTCAGTGACTAAATCTGTAATAATAAGTTAAACCTAAAATAGGTCTTTATCTCAAAACTTCATTAAAAGTATCGACTTAATGCTGAGACTAAAATGACTTCTAGTTGTCATACTTTTTACTTTCCACATTCCTTAAATTATACCCTTACTTATAAAATCTCAAATTTCTAAATCTTTGAAGACTATAGAATCTGGAAATCACAAAACTAAGTATTTGTAATGAGAAGCACACATATCCAAAATTAGTCATTTTTTATTCTTCAAAACTCAAGCTAATTCAAAACTGAATTTAAAATGTAAAGCTTCGTGTCAGAACCGCATGTAATCAGAACACAATTTGTTCGAAATAGGGAGTTGTTCAGATTGGTTTGAACGCAAAAGTAACAATCATGGATGCTCTGACCCAGACTGAGGAGGGAGAGGAGACATGGGGCCTGCTGAAGCGCTGCTGGCGAGAGCTAGACCACAGTTAGAGCAGCTTTACCTCACGACAGCCACAGTTATGAATGGAAGAACAAACATGTTGACCCCCCCTTTTTTTTTATTCATATAGAACTGGGGTACAGGCCAGAGATGCGGAGGGTGAGAGGATTCACCAGAGACAGGGTGGGGAGCAGAACAGGCAGATTGACAAGCACACTGCTGAGGGGAGCAGCGGGCGGGTCAGGAGAGGTCTGCTGTGCCATATGGGTTACTTCCGGGGTGGGGATTGAACTCATGCTGAAGTGGCTTTAGCTTCTTAGTGCTGTGCTTCAACCCCTGCGCCACCAGGGAGGGCCCGACCCCCTTTTGTTTTTAAACAGTTATGTAGAAACACTGGGCCAGAATATTTCTTGGGACAGTAACTTAAAGCTGCTTGTAGTTTTCTGTCGTGCTGTCACGTAGCCTCTCTTGCCTGTTACTCACTGGATGCTCACAGAAGATACCGCCTCCCAGCTTTACAAAGACACTGGGGAGACATTAATAAGCTTTTCCAGACCTTCGAAAGTGGTAAATCTGGCACAGAATCCCCAGTTACTCATCTGCATACTACGTGGTCTTTTTAACACTGGCCAAGGAATACAGACTATTAAATGATCACTTTTCAGATGTCTAGATCTCACTAAAGACTGCTCTGATTATTTTCTGAAAATGCTGATAGAGAAAATGAACCACATTCTGACTCTGTAATCTCAAGGGCACTCAATTATTTCTCTGATTTGACTTTGGCCCTCAAACATCCGTTATCAGGCTGAAACTTCCTAGAGAAAGGTAGGCCTGAGTTCTACCTGGGCCGTCTTGTGTGCTAACCACGTGGAGCACAGGCAGTGCTGCTCCTCTGATTCTTGGTTTTGAGGTTTTCCCTTGTGCCAGCATGGTGGGGAACTGACCTGTCCTATCCCTAAACACAGAGAGGTCAGTGGCTCTTGATTGATTCTTAAACTGGATCAATTATTCTTGAGTTGATTTTTTTTAAAATCCATTCCTGACGTGGACCAGAACCATGCAGGTGTAGTCAGTCCATGTGTATCGCTCCACTCACAGAGCTTCAGGAATACTTTATTCTCTCCTTTAAGAAGCCAGAGCCTGAAGTTGCTGTTAAGAAATAGGCTGCTGGGAATGTTGTTGATACTGTGCAGATATGGGTAGGGGGAGGTATGGGAAATCTCAGGACCTTCCCTCAGTTTTTCTGTGAACCAAAAATGGTTCTTTCAAAATGCTGCAACTGAGAGAGAGAGAGAGAGAGTGTGTGTGTGTGTGTGTGTGTGTGTGTATGTATGTATGTATGTATGAGAGAGGAAAGCCAGAATCAGCTGCAGGTTTAGAAATGCTAATGTAAGCTTTGCTTCAGTTAGCAGTGACGTAAACCATGTTTACATGTACATGCTGTAAATAAGTGATTTCGATTCCTATACTCATATACTTGTAAACACAATAGGTACAAATCACCGTTGCTATCCTTAGATTTCTAAAACCTACACAAATTTTACTTAGGGTAGCCTGGTACTATTTGTACTGGCATCATGCTAACACGTGTTAAAGCTCACAATCCAAGTTTCTGTGTAAGGCCACATCTCTGACATCAGTAAACTCCTTATGGAAAAGGTAGTAAAAATGAATAATAGATGTAAAATATGGCCTGTAAAGATTATTTCATTATTCCCATTAGTATTTTTAAGGTTTTCACATGATCAGTGCTTTAAGAAATAATATTCACATCATAAAACTGTGAAAGATGTCACCTTTAAATTAAATGTTATTGTAAAAATATGAAGTCTGAACATAAATATCCATATTGGTAACAGTTTTTCTTTTCTCTGCCCTCCCAGAATACCCAAAGGATAAGCAGTTCTCAAGCCACTCAAGCCCTCGCCACCCCGGTCGTGTCTGTGACCACCCCGAGCCTGCCCCCCCAGGGGCTCGTGTACTCGGCCATGCCGACTGCCTACAACACCGGTCAGTCTGCTCTTGCTGCTCAGCTTTTCTTTCTTTGGTGATCAGCATGTGCTGTCATGATTTGAAATAACATACTTGAATTTCCAGTGTTTTAGATTCACATTCAGATAATATTAAAAAAAAACATTAACTGTGAAAAGATACACAAACTATACCTTGGTGGTAGGTTGGTTCCATCAAGACCTTTTACTTCCCCATGACAAAGAAACAACGAGCCGAGGCCAGAATCAGGGCCTGTGTGGCCCCACAGAGAGTAGCCCCTGTTGCTGTGTTCTCACGCTGCAGGCCTTGGTGGTAAGGTGTGTTTCCCTTTATGCTGTGTTAACCTGCTCTGGGGAAGACTTGACTCCCGTGGTGCCCAGGACTCTGGGCTGCAGGCTGTTTAGCTGTGCTGGTCGGACACGCTGTCTGTGCTACTGCCTGTCTGGTTTCTGTTGTTTGTGCTTGGAGGGAAAAACTAGGTCCCACTTGTTCTCACTGCTCTGCGTTCTTTGGCTGCTTCACTTTAAAATGCCATGGGGAGTGGGCAGGTTATGTTGGGGAGTTCAGTTATGCCACAGGGATGGAGGGTCTGTTTAGCCAGGTGGGCCGCATGGGGAGTCCCAGCGTGCAGAGTCCTTGGCTGCTCAGGGAGTGACAGGAAGCACATGTGGCTCACCCGAAGCAGTTGCACTACCGATTCCGAGGAAGAGGGAAGTGGTTCAGTTATACCTTGCCAGTCATGCAGGGAACCTGGTCATGATTCCTCCAAGGGGACGTAGTAAAGGTCATGTAATTGTAGACTCCAGAACAGAGGTATTCAGGTGGTGTTTTCAAACTGCTGTGTGCCACTCCTGAGGGTGAACAGCCATCGGTACATTCGATTGCCGCTGTAAATCTAAGTAGTTCTTTTAAAACAGGAGCAACTTTTCGGTTTTGTCTTTTAGGGAATGCCCACTCCATTTCCCGCAGTCAGTGTAAAACATACCCAGCGCCCTCACTTGGAACCTGGGGTGGCACCTAGGGCTGTGCCTTCATAGACATTGTTTCCGCGCTCCGGTGCCGCTCTGTGAACGACACTGTACAGGACGGATCTTTTCTCCTGTTTACTTCTGATGGGAGGGACATACACATTGCTCAGTAGGAAGAGGAAGCCCTTTAAGTCAAGGTGACTCTTGAGACTTGAGAAGGGATGAGAAGAGGCAACTGTGGTAGCTGGAATGTCAGGGCAGTCTTGGCTGAGAAGGTGGGACTTGATAGGTGTTGCGGTTAGAGTTTATTGGGCATTTCAGGACAGGATTTTGGTCTGCTTACCAACTCCATATACTTGTTTTTAAAAATGCCATTGGCATTGATGGCTTAGTCCAGAAGGCATTACCAAAACATAAAAATGATGTTAGATTTTTCTAACCATCAATTACTTAGCTTTTAGTTTCATTACTGTTTTAGTCTTTCTCAGAGCACCTTTTCTACCATGTTCTCTTTAATTCAGTTATCGATTTTTTTAAAAACTATGTATTGTACCACCTACTTTTTGGTGTGTTTAGAGTGTGACAATACAGGAGCAACATTTTTCAAAAGTAAACTACTTCTGTATGAAGGAGTGCCACACTTACTCACACACATCAGTGACATCGCTCCAGTCTCCACAGACTTTCTCATGCATCCGTGTAGCTGATGTTTGCCATGGGACACCGCTGTGTGCAGGCGCTGTGCCTAGCCCTGGAAATGCTGCATGTGTGCGTGTTAGAGTGTGACGTAGGTCTGTCAAGGGAGAAGGACAGCAGACAGTTCTGGGGGCATTTGTTAAGAGCTACGTTGAAACTTGGAGCTGAAGGAGTGTTCGTTTTTTTAAGCCAGGCAGAATAAGGGAGGGTATTCCAGAGAACAATTCAAAGGTGAGACAGCGGAAGTGTGGCTGGTTGGAAGTGTTGGAGGAGTGTGCAGGGGTGGAGGTGTCAGAATGAAACTTGAGAGATCAACAGATCTATATGCCATGTTGAGCATTTTGGACGTTCTCTTGGGGCCAGTGTGCAGAAGCCATAAAAAGGATTTAGGAAGCGAGATTTATAAACTGTTGTTTTAAAATCACTTTGACTGCATTGTGCATAGGGGCAGAAGAGAATATGAGGACACCACAGAAGAGATTATGGCAGTGTCCTTGCAGTGTTGATGGTGCAGCCTGGAGTAGAGGTGGTGAGACTTGGGTGGGTTTGACAGACAGTAGATAGGATTGATGAGACGTGGTGGTGGTGGGAATAAGAAGTACAGCATCCACAGGTTTCTGTTATGAGTAATGAGGTAACCACCGGTGCATGAGCTAGGGAGTATTTAAAGAGGATCAGGTTTGGAGGAAAAGAGTCCATGGGTCATGTCAGATTGGACAGTGGAGTGAGCTAAATGGAAAAGTGTGGATGATGAACTGGAATAACTCTGGATCATAATGAAGGTCCTACGTCTTGTTGGTCAGCATGATTGTTATTAAGACATTCAGAAAAAATGAAACCTGTGATGTAAAATATACCTTTCTAAGTTTTTGATGAACTTGAAATTATTTTGGGTGCAACCAGCCAAAGGTCTGTCAGAGTTGAACAAATGCAGTTACTTCACGCTGTGACTCCCCTGGGAAGGGAGTGCTGTATCTCTACAGCTCTCCCTGTAATTTGAGAATATTCAAAACTGCAGATCGAGGCTCAGTCTGGGTGAGTTGTTGTGAGTAGTACTGGGCATTTTATTTAAAATAACAATTGTATAGGCATAATCTTCAGTGATGGCCTTAAGATACTTGTATTTACAAGTGTAGGACAAGTATTTTAACTTTTTTTGTGAAAAAAACTAATAATTCAGTATAGAACTGCAATTTATTAAAGTAAACCCAGACAATTAAAACAGCTAGGTAGTATAAACAGCCCCCCAAGTTTTTTTTGTGTGTGATTTTTAGAACCATTGGTGTATTATTTTGAGAACTGTTGAGCCTACCTCAACCTAGGAACTCCCGAAGCTGCTATTAGAAAACCAGATTTTGCATTCATGAGACACATGAACAATATTTTTCTTTTCAGATTACTCGCTGACTAGTGCAGACCTGTCAGCCCTGCAGGGCTTCAGTTCCCCAGGGATGCTGTCTCTGGGGCCGGTGTCCGCCTGGCAGCAGCACCATCTAGGACAAGCAGCCCTCAGCTCTCTGGTGTGAGTAACTGAAAATTTCCCCCAAATCTCTAGTCCTGGCCTGTGCACTCGCTTTTTCTGTCAGTTAAGTATTTCACTCTGTTGACGTTTATGTGTATTACTTGCAGTGATCTTTTCATGAGGCACAAGTGTTCATAGAAATTTTTCTGTACGTAGCTCTAAAGAATAGCTTGGACACTGAGCAAAGTAGGTATTTCTTGAAGAGATTCAGGGAGCATGTCTTCTCTTCCTGGACATACAGAGGTAGCCTACGGCTGGTGGGTACCAAGACACAGATGCTACTCAGCTGGACCTCCTTGTGCCTA
>NW_004567136.1:7486119-7501994 GCF_000260355.1 Condylura cristata | reverse complement strand
AACTGTGGTGAAGATCAGCAAAGGGAATAGGAGAATGAGCTCTTCTACTTTCCCCTGCACCTTAGAGGAGCATTAGGGGCTGGGCAGCTAGGCATGAATCAGACCACAGGGTACCTGTGCTGGCCTCTGCCCTCTCACGCCGTATCTCTGTGAGGATCCACCTGAGGACTTCTGTCCAGTGTGGGAATGTGAGTGGAGAGGGTCAGCACAGGAGACCCATCTGGCCTCCACGGGGCTTGGAGTTCCTGTCCTTGTCACTAGGTCTTTCCAGCCGCCTGCCCTTTCCCTCCTGAATTCTGAAATAACCACCTGCCACAGCTTTACTGATGTGTACATTGTATCGGAAATGTCTGCCTACACAGACAGGTTTTGCCCCTCCTTCAGGCATGTGCTGAACGCCCTAAACACACACTGAAAATAGTCCTGCAAGAGCAGGTGTCAGTGGGTTGGCTTGAAGCTCAGATTGGGGAAAGCCTTCCTAGGGGTCTGTTCTCAGCAAAGTAAGCCTTTCAGAGGCGCTCTCCTCGGCTTCTGAGGGAGTTGCTGTGAGAATAGGTGACGTGCCTGTCAAGGCCCAGACAAGGAAGCAGAGGAAACTGGGAAGCAGAATGTGAACTTGCTCCTCCCAGTATTGTTTCAGGCACAGCCTTAGACATTGAGACTGATGCTTCGGCCACCAAAGTACCAAAGTCGTAGGGACATCTAAGGTTTGTGCTGAGCTAGTTTATGTGCTCTGATGGGCAGGTAGGAAGTGAGTGATCTGTGAGTGTTTCAGACCCAGGTTGCTTCTGTCAGAGTATCTGTGATACCCGGCTATGCAGATGCATTCACAGTATCTCTCCCTTTTTTCTTCAGTGCTGGAGGGCAGTTATCTCAGGGTTCGAATTTATCCATTAATACCAACCAAAACATCAACATTAAGTCAGAACCAATTTCACCTCCTCGGGATCGAATGACCCCATCAGGCTTCCAGCAGCAGCCACAACAACAGTCACAACCCCCCCAGCCCCAGGCCCAGCCCCGGCAGGAGATGGGGCGCTCTCCTGTGGACAGTCTGAGCAGCTCAAGCAGCTCCTACGATGGCAGTGACCGAGAGGATCCGCGGGGCGACTTCCATTCTCCGATTGTGCTTGGCCGACCGCCGAACGCTGAGGACAGAGAAAGCCCTTCCGTAAAGCGAATGAGGATGGATGCATGGGTGACCTAAGGTGTCCAGGCTGGTATTTATAATTTGTGTTACTGCAGTGAACTGCCCTACATATCTAAATTGGTAAATACGAACATGAGTTAAACATATTTATATGTACATACATATATATCCCTTTACATATATATGTATGTAGGTGTGAGTGTGAGTGTGCGTGAGTGTTGCATACACAGAATCAGGCACCTACCTGCAAACTCCTTGTTGATCTGCGGACGTGCGTCCCAAGGCAAACGAAGCACCCCGCAGCAGAGTCTAGTCTGGCACTTCCTTGGACTACTTGTTTCGTAAGATAGCCAGTTTTTGCCGAGAAACATGTACCCCGTATATAATTCTCCCACACTAGCTTGCAGAAATCTAGAGGGCCCCCTACTTGTTTTATTTAACTGTGCGGTGACTGTAGTTACTTAAGAAAAATGCTTTGTAGAACAGAGCAGTAGAAAAGCAGGAACCAAGAAAGCAATACTGTACATAAAGTCATTTATATTACTCACCCAACCTGGCATGGGTCTCTATTGCAGAGGGGTGCATGGGAAAGGGCTGTTGATACTAAAAACAAACAAACAAAAAAAAACACAAAAAAAGGAAAAAAACCCACACATAACTGTTTGCACGTGCAAAAATGTATTGGGTCAAAGAAGTGATCTTTAGCTAATAAAGAGAGAATAGAAAACACGCATGAGATATTCAGAAAATACTAGCCTAGAAATATAGAGCATTAACAAAATAAATTAATATATTAAGTTAAAATTGGAATATGTCAGAAGTTTCTTTTTACATTGATATCTTAAAAATTAAACTGATTTTAGCTCATGTATATTTTATATGAAAGAAAACACCCTTATGAATTGATGACTATATATAAAATTATATTCACTACTTTTGAACACATTCTGCTATGAATTATTTATATAAGCCAAAGCTGTATGTTGTAACTTTTTTTTTTAAAGAGAATAGCTTTATCTTGTTTTAACTTTTTAGTTTTATTTTAAAAGGGGAAACAAAAAATATCTTGCAAGCAGAACCTTGGAAAAAAAAAGCCATGAACACTTATTATTCTATATGTAAATTAAAAGTTGAGCCAAACTATGTGTATATAGCATCTTAACTATATTATCACCTTTGATGTAAGTACCTACGTATTGTATGGTCACCAGATTAAAAAGTATATTTTTGTGGATTGCCGCCAATTTGGGGGGAAAAAGGCGAGGTCCTTATTAAGTAGAGTATTCACTGTTTAATATTTACTATTTTGTTAAATATACCGTACTTTGGATTTTAATTATTAGCCCAGTTTTTCCAGAGGATTGTATACAGGGGTTTCTCCCCTCACTGGTGGTGAGTGTGTGATGTTACATTGTACTCTTCGTGCTGTATGGGTTGAGCATCATTATATATTTTATATATGTACATAAATAGCAAAGTGGCAAAAAAAATGGTGTTAAGTTCATCCTGCATAAATATAAAATGTGTTGTAAGATTTTATAAGGCATTATCTAAAACTTGCCTTTTGTGAGGAAAAAGCATATAGTAGAAAAAACTGACCTAATTTAATATTAGAGAAAATGGCAAAATAGTAGATGAGCACAAAGGTTTTATAAGTGGTAAATGATTAGAGAAAAATAATCCTGGGGAAGGGCTGCTTTCTCCCGCCCTGCTAAAACATGATGCAGTTGGCTAGCAACCTCTGGCAGTGCAACACACTGCACTGAAGTGACGCAGCCCTGTGGGGAGAGAAGCTCAAGTGATGCGGGTCCCTGGCACAACTCATCACCCTGAAGGAGGGTGTGCTGCCTCGGTGTAGGTCCTGAGCAAGGCCTTACTACTCTGACAGGAAAACGGGCAGGTGGGTAGCGAGGTCATCCATTGCCTGGGCTTGTGCCATGAACAGAATTCAAAGTCATGTAGATCTAAAAATCTAGGGTAGATTTTTAAATACTCCTTTTTTCTGAGAAAATAAGGGTTTAAAAACTGCTATTTTATACTTTAATCCTAATATTGAGCAGCTACTTATCACATTTTACATTTGTTTCCCCCCACCCCAAATTATGTTCCTTTTGACATGTTTATCATACGCTGTTTGTGACAAATCATCAGCCAGCTTTCCTGACTGACACATGGGTATTAGGTACAGGACTTCCTGTGACATTCACAGCTGCAAAACGACAGTTTGGGTAGTAAATCCTGATAGAGGCTGTCGCCTTCGTTCCCCCTCTCCCCCCCAAAGGTGATAGGCTTTCTCCTGATTCCAGTGTAGACATTTGGCTCTTATTCAGAAAGAACTTGCTTTTCTTTAAGCTGTTTTTTATTGAACTACTTGCAGGCACATTTCTGCAGAAGGGGTCACACCTAATTGAAACAAGACAGTCTCCCAACACTGAATTTTGAAGATAATCCTTACCACTTTGTAAACCATTTATAGCTTTGAAAGTGTTGAGTGATTCTTTGTTGTTTATGCATGTTCATGAACTTCTGCTGTGCATTGGACAGGAGTTACCACATTCACATTTACTGTCTATTTTCTTGTGTGCCTTATGAGATGGCTTTTCTGACTGTATCTTAATAGTCTTTCTTTCTATGCAGGTTTATAATCAGTACTACTGTTTTCTAAAATACTACACAAGGCTCGGAGTTTGTATTTCAATTACACTGACCAAGTAACAATGTATTCCATTTTCAGGAACTGAATATTTGACTGTTAATCCTTTTCCCCTAAGCCCAGCGTGATGGGAGCACATCAGCTTCACAGACACGCCTCACCCAGACATCACGTACGAACACACACACATCTGGTGGGAACCAGCCCAGTGGGGAAGACACTCACGGTGTTCATTCCACAACCTACTTTTCTTACCCTTTTAGACTTATGAGTTTTGTATGACACCATCGCAAGAAAACTTTATCCCTTCAGATGAAGTATTTTATTACTAAAAGACAAAAACAAAAAAAGCGCAGAGTGTCGGCCCCGGCTCAGGTGAGCAGCGCCGCGCCACGCTGCGGTAGTCGGTGTCGACAGACGGTCCCAGTCAGAACTCCATCTTTTGAGCCCTAATTCCATTATGTTAGAGACTAAATCAGGGGTTTGTTCTAAAGAACAACATGTTTTAACATTTCCTTTAAGGACAGCTGACAAAGCATTAACATTTTCTGTATTAACCATCGCGCACAAGAAATACATAGTAAATAAGGAACCAGAAAACTCCTGGCATTGGGTCATAAGCAGCTTAGATGATTAGAATGTGAAAAAGATTTTACAAATGTAAAACTTTTATTTCTCTGTAGAAACTTTCTTCACTTTGCTGTGCAAGAAGACACTGCTTTGCTATATTTAAAATGGCTTTTTTAAAAGAGATTTATGTATTTGGTAATGTTTGTAGTCAACAGTTCACACAAGAAGCTGTACGCGGTTTGATCACGTAAAACCGTTTGGCGGCACAAGCTGGACTTTGTTGCCATCCTTGAGATGAACCTTTTAAACAAAATAAGTGAATCTCAATTTTTTCCCTGAATGTGTTGTTTTTTCTTCATGATACAATAAATACTATAGTGAACTTTTTATCAAATGGTTAAGAAATGCTAGAGGTTGTTGTAAACTTTGTATCCTGCACTCACTACAGTAAAGACGGACTGGCTTTTCCTGTGTACTCCAGACTCTCTCATGTTTGACACTTGTCCTCTTCTCCCCCAAGTCCACCTTTCCCACCTGCAATCGCTTCTGTTTAATGAGACATGGCCCAGAAACCCAAGGCAGTGTCCACCACTGCGTCCTTGTCAGCTCCTGTCTCCCTCCCGGGGCAGCTCTGGGCCACGCAGCCAATGACACCTCCTCCCAGGACGCACACAGTGTGTAGGCACGGGGGGTGGGCGCTACGAGGACTTAGCTACTAGATTTTTAGAACTTACTAGATCCTACTTTAAAATTTAGGGGATGAAATGCTTTGTTTCACCCAAAAAGCACAGGTAATACGGAGCTAGGGGGATAAAAAATTTCCTATAATGGATTTTTACTTTCAAAAGTGACGGGTCTGAAAATCATCTTAAGCTTGCAGTGGAAAGTGCTGTTTTGTGCTGGTTAGAGTGAGGCTCTTAGGAGTGGGGTTTGAAAGCTGGCAGAGTCCTGTGGCTATAAATACTCCAATCACAGCTGCGGCTGCTCAAATTCAATTCATTGTAATTTCCTAGTCAGCTCCCATGGGTGCCTTGCTCTAGACTCTTGTTTTCAAGCTGACTCTGTCTGGCACCAACCAAGAATGATCGTCAGTTGCAGCCCTCTAGCCAGCTGGATGGCTCCAGCCCACTCGCAGCTGCCTGTCTGGTCCCTTGCAAGGGTTGAAGTGCCACCTAACTGCACAGCTGACACGAGCTGCAGGAGAAGGTTTCCAGTGGGCACCCGAGGCATGACGGGCTAGTGAGTGACGGAGCATGCTGATGCTGGAGAGGCCTCTCCTCCTGCCGTCCTCTCCATTCCTGCCTCTGTCCACAGACCAGACACCCCACACGGCTCAGAATCCAGGCCTGACGCAGTCACTGACACGGGCCGCCTGCCTGGCCTAAGCCAGAGCCCATCAAAGTGCACTAATGGCTGCTTCACAGTATTGGAGTCCTGAGTTACAGAAAAGGTGGAGAAGTGTGAGGCTTCCTCAGGGAGCTTCCCCAGTGTTTTACATGAGCAGTGTCACCATCAGACTCAAGACATCGATAAGGTGCTGTTTAAGTCCTAGTTGGAATTTCACTTTCCCCACGAGTCTGGGTCTGTTATGACTAGTCTGGGATCCTGCACTACGAGTTAGGGGATTTCTCTAACAGGCCTGGTCTGGTCTAGGAAAAGATGCAGCTGGAGGCTAGTGATTTTGCGCAGAACGCCCCCCAGGAACGTGCGCTCAGTGCCCAAGGCGTCCCTGTGTCCCTGTGCAGGTGGTGCTGACCCAGACCGCTTGGTTCAGGGTTTCTCCAGCACAGAGCCACTGCCTTGCCTTGGGGAAACTGAGGTGATCGTTTTCTCAGACTTTGACTCACATCCACTAATTTCAGCTTGCAACAATTGTCACTGTGGCTTTTGCCTCTCCTGCCCCCTGTGAGGAAGAGCTGTGCCCTCACTACGCGACCAGGTCATGCACTCATGGACTGTATTTTTTTCCTAGTGTGTTCTCTGAACGTCCCTCCCCATTTTTTAGCACTCCCCTCTTTGTGGCAAGAAGACTCACACTCATATTTCCCTTGCGCTAGTACTGGATCGGCCGCTTTTTGCGGACTCCGAGTTTGGCTTATTGGAGAGTGGAATCCAGAAACTAAGATCCAGGCACCATCTGTGCCCCGCTACTGGAATATCACCATGTTAGGCTTTCTCTGCCAATAAAGGCCTGGGAAATAGGTGTAGGTCTGCTCACTCACCGACACCCACCCACATTCCCTAGCTCAAGCTACTACATCAGGTTTCAGTTCAGCATCGCAGGGTTCGTTTTCCTTTGTCCTTCCTTGTAACATGAGTTCATTCTCCTACAGTAAGAGGCCAGCTCTTCTCTGCAACTTTTTTGCTAGGTGCCTTCAGTTTGGCCTCTGCCTGCTCCGTGGGCACTACCCCTCCAGCTGCGCTATTTCGTGCCATCAGCCTGCCACCCACCTGTCGCTGCCCGCGCTGCTGCACTTGGAGGAAGTGGTGAGCTACAGGACGCATCCGCAGCCAGGGGCCCCTTAGCTGCTGATGGAGATGGCGGGCGGCCTCTGATCAGGCCCTGCCTGTCTCTGGCCAGCACCGCTGCACCGACCTGTCACTGGCCCTCTCAATCCTGCATGCACCCAGCCAACCCCAGCCACTGCCTGCCTCGCAGTGTGCACACACCGACCGGGGAGCGTGCAGCCACGCCAGTGCCACAGGCCCCGTCTTCTCTTACCAGCCACCCCAGTGTGGCCGCTGGTACTTGGTCCCTCCAGCTGAAAACCTGCATGCTCCGGGGCAGGGTGAGGCCATGTGACCATCCTCACACGGTCTGCTCAGAGGCCAGTAAGCCCTGACCGCCTTTACTAAGTGGGTCTGCAAGCATCTTTTCCACAAAAGACACTTGTAGCTGGACCCCTCAGCTCCCTGCAGAGCGGCCACTGCTGCTCCCCTGGTACCTGAGCTGCTGGTCTCAGGCACTGGAAGAGGTAAACAGTCCTGCAGCCACAGTACGCCTCTCCATGCTCCTCAGTAACCTCAGCACAGTCACACTGTGGCCACCAGTAGCCTGGGCCTCAATCACCCATCAGTGCTGCTGCCTGACAGACCCTTGGGACCCCGATCCCCGCCCCGGTGGGCAGCGCAACCCAGTGCCTGACCCAGTCGAAGCACTTCCGTTAAAGA
Source organism: Condylura cristata (assembly GCF_000260355.1). Lineage (NCBI taxonomy): Eukaryota > Metazoa > Chordata > Mammalia > Eulipotyphla > Talpidae > Condylura > Condylura cristata. The sequence goes on along the minus strand of NW_004567136.1, from coordinate 7,494,450 downwards.
ATGAGCCGGCAAGCCTGGGGCCGGCAACTGCGCAATCAGGTACTGCCAAGAGTGGAGACGTGCCTCCTCCACTAACGGCATGCAGGAAGCCCTATACCTGGCTCCAAAGAGGGAAATCGCGGCTACGCGTGACGAGTAACTGTTGCTCTACAGGCGCTCAGAGCGCTACCAGGGAACACAATGACGCGAGAAAAGCAATGCAAAACAAGCTCCGCAAGCGTAAGCCTTAAAAAAAATTCTGGAGCTGAAGATTACAATGACTGAAGAATTCAATAGGCTGCTTCAGCAGTACTGTTAAAAAGAAATCAAGGAGCGGCCCTCCCTGGTGGCGCAGCGGGTTAAAGCACTGCACTGAGAATCTAAAGCCGCTTCCGCATGAGTTCGATTCCCGCCTGCCCCGGAGGTGACCACATGGCGTGGCAGACCTCTCCTGACCCGCCCGCTGCTCCCCTCAGCAGTGTACTTCGTCCATCTGCCTGTTCTGCTCCCCACTCTGTCTCTGGTGAAGCCTCTCTCCGCCCCTACCTCTGGCCTGTACCCCAGTTCTGTATGCACAAATAAATAAATCTTTAAAAAAAAAAAAAAAAAAAAAAAAAAAAAAAAAAAAAAAAAAGAAAAGAAATCAAGGAGCAAAAACTGAGTCAACTAAAGCTACACAACCAGAAGAGCAACAAGAAGAAAAATAACGAAAATAAAAGCTATGGGCCCCCTGAGATACCACCCAAAGTAAAGTCTGTACAGCTGGCTGGAGTCCAAGACGAGGAGAGGGACAAAGGACTAGAAAGCTCATTGAAAGGAACAGCCGAAAACTCCCCAAACACGTGCAGAGAATCAGACATCCGAGTATACGAAGCCGAAAGGTCACTGTGAAGCTTCAAAACTTTCACGACAGATAAGATCGTCTAAAACTGAAGCCAAATTTAAAAGTTGTAAGCGAAAACCAATTTCCTTGTACAAGGGAAACAGCCATGTTACCAGGGGGTTTCTCCCCACTGAGCTTATAGCTAGGAGAGGATGGAGCGGTGTGTTGGGAGTGCTGAAACAAACTTCCAAATACTTCACCTCGCAGAGCTGTCCTTCAGGACTTAGTGAAAGAAAGTCTTCACCTAATAAAAACAGAAGGGGGCTTCCTTATCATCTACATTACAAGAAATGAAAAATCAAGATGAAACAAAAGGAAGCTAAATGAATAGCTGAAAACATGAAAATAGACAACAAGCTACTACGAGGTAAGCCTAGAGCTGTGTTTAAAATCTACAATACCCAAGCGTCAACTGCTGAGCTCAATGGCAAAAATGTTAAAAATAGCTATAGTTTCAATTTTGTTTGTGTGCAGAACTTGGGTGTAGGCCAGAGCTGCTGGGGTCAGAGGGTTTAACAGACGGAATGGGGAGCAGAACAGGCAGATTGACTGAAATACACTGCTGAGGGGCGCAGTGGGGAGACAGGAGTCGTCTGCTGTGTCATGTGGGTCACTCCCTGGCCGGGGGTTGATCTGACTGAAGCAGTGACAGTGCTGGGACAACCCCTAGGTCACCAAGAGGCCCCCCATAATGTTAATGAAGACAATAAATTGAAATGATGGCATCAAAATTGTAAGAATGAAGGGTAGTTTTGTAAGATGGGATCAAAATTAGGAATTAACAGTTATAATAGTTTACTATTATGTTTTATGTAAACCTCATGGGCACCCCAAAGGAAAAAAACCTGCCTAACATAAAGCGATGACAGAATTTCTGACTATGGAAAATTACCAATTTCTAAAGCAAGCAAGAAAAATGGATTTATAAACAGCCAGAAAGTAGTAAGATGGTATTAGTGAGTTCTTACCTATCAATAACTGAATGTTAAACGAGTGAATTCTCCAATAAAAGGCAATTCTGGGGAGGATCAGACAAGATGCAACTCTGCCATTTACAGGAGGCTCAGCTCTAAGGACACAGATTCCTAGTGAAGGGCTAGTGACAGGCTACTGCAGGCAAGTGGCAGCAGAGTCAACGACGGGTGTGCCACAGACCGGCCCTCGTCTCCAGTGATGGGGAGAGGTGTCCGCTCAAGGAGACCATCAGTGAGCGTATGCATCTGTGCGTGTTTATGTAATACTAGCATCTAACAGGCCAGTGAGACAGCAAGCAGACTTCAGTACCCTTTTCCACCAATGACAGAGCATCCAGAAAGAAACTGCAAAAAGGGTGGGCCTAACATCTCTACAGAACATTTCACACAACATCGCAAGCACACATCGTAATTCTCCAGAATATTAGAATAGCTGTCACCCAAAACAACAGACAACAGATGCTGGCAAAGCCGTGGACAAACGGGAATCCTTATGCTTCGCTGGTGGGATGGAAAAGTATGGAGGGCCTCAAAAAATTAAAAATAAAACTACCCTGCCCCAGCACTACCAGTTCTGGGGATATATTTAAAGGAAATGAAAACACTGTTAAAAGAGATGTCAGCACCCCTATAGTCATATCAGCATCATTTACAATAACCAAGAAAGGTAACCCGCCTGTACCCATCAAAAATGGAAGGATAAAGCTGTGTGCGCTGCTCACACACGTGGATACATACACGTAACCTGCAGTATGGACTGACCTTGCATGCACTGTGCTAACTGAAGTGAAAGACAAAATATTGTGCGGTCTCGCCTAAGACTGGACTCATGACACACAGAATCCCAGAGGTGGGAATTGGATGAAGGAGGTCAAAAGGTACAAACCTCCATGGCAGCTGAGAAATCTGGAGGTTCGGTATAAGGAAAATAGCCTACCTATGGGAGACGGGTGTTAGCTAAAGGTACCGCGGCAGCCATTCATGATACGCAGGGATCCAATCATTAAACTTTACAACTTAAAACGTATACAGTCCTATGTCAATTATAGCTCATTAGAATGAAATCCCCAGAGTCATTTCAGGGCCCACGGAATTACCCCTCAAGCCCGGCGGAGGCAGTCTTGAGAACCTCTATCCTGGGAGGTGGCTGTTGGGGGTCTGAGCCTGGCAGGCTTGCACAGGTTGATGCCGAGGCTTCTGCAGGGTCCCTGGAGCCCTGTCCTCCAGAGTAAAAACAGGAGGGTCACTTGCCTGGCCAGGGAATCGAAAATGAGCTTCATGGTATCTTGTGGTCACCCAATAAAACGACTTCCAAGTGCACAGTGTGGACCCTGCCGTGAGGCAGTGGGGGTTACTACTCGGTTCACCTGCTGGGGTAACCCTGGGCAGCACTCTATTTAATTCTGAATTATCAACCCCCAAATAATAAAAGAATCAGTTGTCCTTCACAGAAGAAATTGTTTTATTCCATTTAAAAAAATAAAAAGATACAGATAATTCAGTTTTGGCTTGGCAGGTCATTTTCCCAAAGACGCCGCGCCCTGCCTGTAGACAAGGTGACGGGCTGAAATACCAGTGCCCCTCGGGGACAGCACAAACGCTTGGCGGGAAAAACATTCTCTGATCTGACTATTTCTTTCAGTAAACATTTACAATTTTATCCTGAAAACCATCTAGTCTCAAATTTAATTTTGAAGGTATTTAAATTTGCTTGTTCAATCTGGGGCAAAACTCAGCTTTCCACAAAACTGAGAATTAGGAACCCGGGTGTCAAGTACTCTTCTGCTACATGTTTCTTTCATGGCATGACACCTTTTCTGTTTAGCCAGGAGCCAGCTGCGTCAAATGCCATAAACCGTACCCAAAGCTCAGCGTTGCCCTTTCTCTCTAGAAACATTGCTGCAGCTAAGCCAACCATCTCCACAGGCCCAACGCAGGCTCCCGCAAAGCAGGCTCTCGTCTCCATGACCGCGCTCAACCAGCAGGGCCCCCTCAGTGGCCAACGTGTGAGGCCCTCAAGACCCCACAGTTGACACCACTGTTGCCTTGACCGCGAGACGGGCCAACTTCAGCAGATGGCATCCGTATGCTTTCTCTGGCCTTCCACAGCCAGAGTGACTTGGAGGCCTCCATCAGGTTTCTCTGCTCTTTGGATATGAGGCCCATTTTAACCCATTTCCCATTTTCGGGCCGTGGCTCTAGGACTCCTCGAAGAACAGTCAGGGAGGCAGCCGGGAGCAATGCCCATCGCCCACACTGCCCTTCCAGGTGCGCACAGGGGCTGCTGCTCTCAGCCACACCTTCGCAGCCATCCAGCTAGGCCCCTCGGACCTCATTCTTCCCTAGCTACACAGCGCCACTGGCAGCCAGAGCTTCTGTCAGGAATACTTAGCAACGCTGTGGGCCTGCTCGTCAGGCAGCCGTGGATGACGACCCCCAAGCGTGTTGGCCCAGAACTGGTCACACCAGGCAGAGCATAAAACGCACCTCTGTGGCAGACTAAGTATGAGGGACAGAGCTAATGCTGCTCAGTACTGTAGTGGCTCTGGAGTTTAGACTTTGGAAATGACAGTGCCGCAAGAGAGGCAAACTGATGAAATAAGTAGAGTTTGTTACAACCATCAGCTGTCACCCTAAAACGGGGACACACCATTATTGCACAGCACCTCTGCCAGGAATGCAACAAACCACAGGTGGCAGCCAGGTGACCAAAGCCAATCCCAGGGGTTCCTGTGCTGAAGGGCCACTGACCAGGGTCATTCTACCTTGGGGCCCCTCTGCGCTACTGGGCAGACAGTGCCGGTCCACTAGATAGAGGCCCGTAAGAAATGGCACCTGTCAGGTGTCAATGTCTTGGTGCGCTTTTCCAGATGTTGCACGCTAAGGGCACTGGTATTTTGGGTCAGCTAAGGTTACTCCCCAGGGTGAGTATTACAAAAAATATGGCTTCTAAAACATGACCATGTGCCAGACAAAAGGAAATCCAGCACCCGAAGATCTGGCCCCCGTTAGCTGCGCGCATTGGGAGCCAGACTGCTAAAGCCATCCGACTCTTTACAAACTATGGCTAGTTTCCCGCCCAGGTGGCTGGGCTGAACCTCCTGTCTGAAAAGGGGGTGGTGGGCAGTGGACCCACAGACCTGGTGGGGGCTTGCTCGGGAACTGCACTCTCTGCGATGGAGTCACTGGGGACAGCAGTTGTGTTCAAGCTACTGGAGACCTCACCAGTAGCCTGTATTTTAAAATAGACTAAATAAAACACTGGTAAAACGATGCCAATCAGGAGCATAATAAACACTGCGTTCCACCACTGAATCCCACAGTCTGCATCATTTGGTGGCATCTTTGGTGACACCGGCAGTAGCGGCTGACTGGAGGGCTCTATGCAGTAGCTTTCGCTCAGGAAGATCTCTGACTGCACTACATGCTCGATATTCTGGTCAATGCCCTTGAAAAATTCGGTCAGCGGGCTGGACAGGCCAGCAGGGCCTATAGCCATCCTGTCTGGATCTGGCTGCTCTTCGAAGGTCACTCTGATCTCCGAGGATGGACTCGAAATGGGTTTGAGTTCTTTGTGAGTCTCCGTTAGGATCCCATGGTTTTTCACTGGAATCTTTATAGATTTCAAAGCATATAAGTCTTGTTCTCTGATGAAGTTGTTGACTTTCTTGATATCTGCGACCTAGGGAAGCCATGAAGACAATTATCACGAAATATGTAAAGCGGCTTATAACCAGTATCCAGAAAGTGGCCCCTAGTTGTTCTGGGTGAAGGTACAAGCCCACCTCACGTAAACATCTGGTGAACAGCGAGAACTCGTACGTACGTAGGAAATTTAGGCTGAATGACTTGGGTATTTGGCTTTAACACGGCCTTCATGTCTCCCTTAGTTGTCAGATTGTCCCACAGATTAACAAGTTCAGGTCTGGAAAAGACTTATTTGAAGTGTGACAAAACTCTTTCAGGTGAAATTTATACCACAAAAATACTAGATAGTCTTTTCTACTTTTAAGTTGACAGCGCCTCCAGAGGGTTGACATCAGAACCCAATCCAGCATCTGCCAGAAATGAGCACTCAGGCTACAGACACTCAGAACTTGGTCTACACCTAGTTTTCAGAGGCATGCCTTCACGAGCCTCCATATTTTCTTTTCCAGGAGTACACTATAGAAACTTGTTTTAAAATAAAGCAACCTCCAGTTAACTGACTTGGATTTTATACTCAAGATAATTAGAAACATGCAAGTAATCAAGCTGGAAAACGATTGAAATCTACTCCAGTATTAGGATTTAGCAGAGAGAACACCTGTGAGTTTAGCAAAGTTCTTAGCAAACTCCTCACATCAACTCTTAGGATTTAAGAAGTGAGAGGAAAATCTCAATTAAAGATAAACTTTCCCTTCAAAGCAGTTTGAAAGTTACTGAAAGTATCAGAGATAGACTGAGATTTAAAATGCCTAGGTCCACTTAAACTAGAGTTTAAGTACAGCAAATAGATTTCATTCTAATCAATCACCTCCACCTCCATTTTAATTATTTACCAGCTGCTTTCATCATTTGATTGAAAACTGGTATAGGAGACACTTTTAATTTATTAAGTCCTTAAACTAATAAGGTGTTTAAGATCCCTTTGTCTTTGCCTCTAATAAGCTGACATCAAGTGTATTTACTTCACAGAGGAAGGCTGACCACTTGCGGAAGGCGTCAGACAGGCGTCTCAGCTCTTTAAACATCACCATCCCAAGAAGCCCACTCACTGCATCTACCCAGTGTTTGAAGAGAAGATTCATTTCCGTCTTTAGTCTATAAGCCATAGAGTAGAAGGCCACAGTGAGAGTCTGCAATCTAGATGCCGCCAAGGGCCTGCTTGCCGCTCTGAAAACACACGCCCACTCAGCTGTGTGAAGTTTGTTAGCTAAATGATGGTTTAAGGGGGACAAGGCTTTTTAAAAATAAGTACGTATCTTAAACACAGCCTTAGAGAAGGCCAAGGCAGTTTTAAGTCACCTGGCTACACTGGCATAGTTAGCGATGTCAACACCTAGTTAACACAGTATACTCTATACACCATTAGCAAAGTAAAGGAAGTCGTTTCAAACTAGGAAAAAATGCAAGCAAGTCTATATAAATACTTTCCTACTTACTCTGTTATTGTTAATCACTCTGCATGCTAAAAACATAATTAGAGAAAAACAGGGTTATATACAAAGGATACAAAGGCCATTTCATGCAGTTATAAAAACGCAAGGCTTCATCAGACTCATCACAAGTGTCTGAAAGCAAAGGGGAAATGGCAGCATGCCACAGAAACCTTGGGCAAGGAATTAATTCTGCCTATCCTCCCCAACCCCATTAGGTCTTCAATAAATACACATGCTCAAAAAATGGGTGCTCAGATTTTCAGTCTGGAGGAGCAGGGAGGAGAACGCAGCAGGGGAAGACCCCAGCCCTCACGTGTGACCTCGGGCCTCCTGAGAGAAAGCACTTTCAGCCGCCCTGCCTCTCCGCCGCCCTCTCTCACCCAACTGTGGGGATCAGGAAGGGGCAGTTAGGGGCCTCCCTTCAGTGCGCTGGTTCCTGGCTGGGGGGTTCTTACTTTGCAGCCATACTGGAGAGCAAGCTTGTTGAGACTGTCCTCTTGGGCCAGCTCCCGCTGCAGCAGCACCACATCCCCTGCTCCTGGCTGTGGAGGGCGGTGGGCACCCTTCTTCGGGCACTCCTTGTGCCGGGGCCGCAGGGATGCACTGTGGGACTCTTCCTCAGAGGAGCCCCCCGAGTCCCCATCGCCATTCTCAAACATGTAAACGTGGGTGGTCGGAGTCCTACAGACAAGGGCTGCGCCATGGAAGGGCTTGGTTAACGCTTCCTTCTGCCTCATTTTCTTAACTGAAAACCAAACCCCAGTGTTAATTCCATAAAGCATGTTCACTCTGTGGCTACACCGCAGGTATAGCCTCGCTGTTAGAGATCACCTCCTGCCCTAATCATTGTAAATCCTTAAAAACACGTTAGTAGAAAAGCGAATTGGTACCTTTTCCTAACTGTGTACATTGCTGCGCACAGAAAAAAAGTGACTCCCCCATCTGTCCTATTACGGTTCACATCTGTTTCTCCCCCAAATCTAGAGCTACCTTTTGGGCTCAGAGCAGAAAAGCAGCAGCTGGGACCCCTGCAAAGAGAGGTTAGGACTGCTCCACACGACCCTGCACGCAGAAGCATCAGCCAAAAGCTTAGTATTACGCATCCAAAGTATCTCATTAAGGTCAAGACTAACGACACCTGCTTAGAAAACTAAGACGACGACACCCCCAATGTGAAACAGCTCGAGTTATGGGTTATGTGGGGGTGTGTGTGGGGGGGGGAACTCTTGCTTAACTAAGAAACTCGTCCAGTTGCTCACCGGTCCCTTTGCTTTACGTCTGGTTTTAATTTTCACGTCTAGCCAAGTGCAAAAGCCACAATAACCCCTTTCGCCTTCTCCTGGTTGCTCGGATG
>NW_004567136.1:7475319-7485388 GCF_000260355.1 Condylura cristata | reverse complement strand
CGCCGCCGCCGCCGCCGCCGTCGTCGTCGCCACGCCTGCCGATTGGCTGCAAGAGTCAGCTGACTCCGGGGGCGGGCCGGGGAGGCGGCCAATGAGAGCGGCGGTGGGCGGGCCCTTGGACCTGCGGAGCGGAGCGGAGAGGTCAACCCGGGACCAACTGGGAGCAGGCCCAGGGCGGGGCTCCGGGGTTGGGCGCGCGAGTGGGCGGGGTCCCAATCCTGGACCTGACCCAGCCCGGGTTTGCCTTCTGGCTGCGCAGCGCCAGCTGGCTCCAGTTTGGCCTCTGCTCTGGGCTTAGGATCCTTGACCGTCCCACTTGCCGAGCTCCTGGGTTTGCACCTGGGGAGGGGCCTTTGGCCGCACGCCCAGTGGAGTGGGGGTCACCCCAGGCGTCCCGCGCGGAAGGGGCCTCGTCTGCACTGGCCAGGACGGACAAGGAATCTTCATGCAGCAGGGTTCAGCATCCTGAAGTTTTGCAACGCCTGAGCAGAGGAGGAGCAGGCTCCCTCCTGCTCAGAGTAAGAAAGATACCTCCAGGTGCAGGTCATGGAACAGCATGGATCAAACACTGCTCATGTGTCACATGGTGGAGGACTTCGTAAGCTAAGAGGGGTGGATGAGTGGGGAATGGGATAAAAAACGGGGTGGGGAGAGAAATGCATGGGATTATGGTGATGGCACAGGGGTGATTTGGTGATGGGAAACCCGCGGGGATTACAACCGGGATGGAAAAAAAATGTACAAAATGATGTAAAAATAAACTTTTGTAATAAAAAAAAAAAGAGGGGTGGATGAAGGTACTCACACGCGAAGACAGCCATTTCAAACTTCAACAACAACAACAGTTAAAAAGAAAACGATATTCACCCAAAAGACACAAAAATACTGATTGAAAAAGATACTTGTACCCCCATGATTATTGCTGCTTTATTTACAATTGGAAAAACATGGAAGCAGCCCAAATGCCCAAAAGTAGATGACTGGATAAAAAAGATGTGGTACATATATACAATGGAATATTACTCAGCAACCAAAAAAGAGAAACACATGTCTTTTGCAGCAACTTGGATGGAGCTGGAAAAGGTCATGCTTAGTGAGATAAGCCAGAAAGAGAGAGAAAAATACTGGATGGTTTCACTCATAGCAGGAGTATAATGGACCAGGTGGAAAATAACAAAAATAATGAACAACCATATACCAGAGACATTTTGTGGGGGTGGAGTGGGGAATGGGATCAAAAACGGGGTGGGGGGAAGGAAATGCACGGGATTATGGTGATGGCACATGGGTGACTTGGTGATGGGAAACCCGTGGGGATTACAATTGAGATGGAAAAAAATTGTACAAAATGATGTAAAAATAAACTTTTGTAATAAAAATAAACAACGATATTCTAGGGGAAATGATTGTATCAAACACCACACACAAATGACTGATGCTGAGACCATCGATAGGTTGGGAGATAAAAAAAAAAATAAAAAAAAAAAAACCAAAAAGACACTACAAGTTCGAGGGTGATAAAGGGCCAATGAATTGAAAGTGCCAAGAACCACGCTTTCCACCCCCATAAGTGACTTAGCTTAGACGAATGGAAATAGACCTCATCAAACGGATAAGACCCTCGATGAGGAATGGGCAGAGCACGGAGCAGTCACTTCGCTAACGAATAGAACCGCTAGTTGGGATGGACAGTGAGTGAATCTGACCAGCAATCAAACCAAACCAAGCAAAAGGATTAAAACCACAAGCTCTCAGCTACCCCCTGACCCGGCCCCCATGGCTTTCCAGCCCTCTTAGAATAAGAGTCAAATTCCTCATCTCTGCAAAGCCCAAGGTGGGGTAAAGGCTTTCACACATTTTCTAGCCTTTCAACACCTGCACCTCCCGTCTCTGGCTCTTCCCAGGAATGTCTGCTGCTGGCTGCTGGCTTGGCTGCTTCTTGAAGCCTCAGACCTTACACAAGTCAAGTTCCCAGCACAGCTCTCCTGGGTAGGGCGGCCCTCCCTCCCTGCCGCCATCACCCTGATGCACACTTCCCAGTTAATTTACTTGTTTTATTGCTAGAATCCTCTTGCCTCTAATTATCATCTCTAGGTCTGTTTTGCTCACCACTCCCATTGCTCAACTCTGTTACACCCAGTAGGTGCTTATGACATGTTGGTTCAATTGCAGAGACCTCCAGGGATGCCCAGGAGGAAACTGGCAACACCCAACCCAAATCCTGGTGTGTTTGATGCCAATAACCAGCTTTCAGCCACCAGCTGTATTTCTGCTGCGAAACTCCCTGTCATGGCTGGTGGATTTGGCAAGTATAGGAGTCAGCGCTTGACAGTATGACTAGGAGGCCCTCCCTGGTGGCGCAGTAGGTTGGGTGCTGCACTGCCAAGCTAAGCCAAATCATGACCACTTCAGTGTGAGTTTGATCCCCACCCCGGAGCTGACCCATAGGTCACAGCAGCCCTTTCCTGTCTTGCGTGCTGCTCCCCTCAGCAGTATACTTTGAAAGTCTGCCTGTTCTGCTCCCCACTCTGTCTCTGGTGAATCTTCTCTCCACCCCTTCACCTCTGGCCTGTACCCCAGTTCTGTATGCATCAATAAATAAATCTTTAAAGTATGACTAGAAGAGAAAGATCAGAACAGAATCTGCAGAGGTGCATTAGAACAACCACTACTTGATCTTAACAGTTTCTTCCACTCAGCACATCAAGCAAAGAAATCCACTTAGTGAGGAGAGACTATTTCAAAGGGAGAAAGGATTATTGCAATGAAGGTGACTATAATGGCTGCAAGCATCTCAAGAGTTTGGCAGAAAGAGGTGCTCTTCTATAGAGCCTAAGCCAGGCTGGAAGGAACCAAGCACGAGGAAGTGAGATGAGAAAGGTGGTAGGGTTGGAGAGATCAGAGAAATGTTTTAGTCTATTCTCATTAGGGTCTATTCTCTGCTACTGACATTATAGGTTAACGATGGGCCAAAGTTCAGTCAGCAGCCTGGAAGAGGAGAAAAGCTCAGTGAAAATTTGGTTCACAAGCATTTTGTGTTGATGGGTCAGTGGGAGAAGGTCTCTGTTTCATCTGTGAGGCAAAGGGAGGGAGTTGGGAGGGCCTGTGTCTGGTGCGGTAGTTAGGTAACAAGGCAGCGTCCATTAGTGTGAGCTAGGTCACATGGGGGAAATGTGTGGTTCTTTGCACTTTCAATACACTGGCCCTTTATCATCCTCGAACTTTTAGTGTCCTTTCTCGGGGGTCGTTCCCCCCCCCCCCCCCCCCGTCTATCAATAGTCCTCAGCATCAGCCATTTAATTCAGTATGTTAATGTCCTTAATATCCATAAGGCATTCAGCTCCCAATAGAAAAAGAAGTAGAAAATTTGCCAAAACATTTACTAATGAAATATACATAGAAAAAAGACATTCAACTTAAAGTCAAACCAACGGAAGCACAAAGAGCTGCAAGAAGCCAAACCTACACTGATTGTGTTGTGTGATTGCAGGCCGGGCAGAAAGCACACACACTCCGCTGGTGGAGCGCAGGGGGGCGTTTGTAGCCCCGTGCGGCAATGGCTTTAAGAAGTGTGCTCGTTCTTTGCTTCTGTCTCCTGCTTTCGGAAATCTCCCTGGTGGCATTACGGGTTAAAGCGCAGCACTGCAAGTGAACTGCAGCCACTTCAGCATGAGTTCAATCCCCAGGCATGGAGGTGACCCATGGGATGCGGCAGACCTCGCCTGACCGCCCTGCTGCTCCCTCAGCAGTGGACTTTGTCAGCCGGCCTGTTCTGCTCCCCGCTCTGTCTCTGGTGAATCCTCTCGCTGCCCCTTCACCTCTGGCATGTACCCCAGTTCTGTATGCATAAATAATTTTAAAAAATCTATAACCTACCACATTCTTGGAAGCTCCCCAATACTAAAATACTGCACCCACCAGTGAATTCCCCACCGAATATGGCTTGAATGTTTGTATCTTCTCCCCCATTTTCAAATTTGTATGTTGAAGCACGAACCTCTAGCATGATGGTATTAGGAGAGGGGGGCTTTGGGAGGTGATGAGGTCATGAACAGGGCCCCATGGATGGGATTAGTGACTTTATAAGAAGGACATGAAAACCATGTCCTTCCTGGAATAGCCCCCTAATTTTCTTATATTTTTTCTCCTATTTTCCATCTTTAATATTGCTTTACTTTCTGAAGGATTTTCTCACCTTTACATTCTAATCTATTATTTCTACTATAGTCTTTAGTTTCCAATACGACTAATTTCGAAATATCCTTTTAAACATGATCCTGTTCTTTTCTTCATGTATTTGTCTCATGGAGACACTTGCTGCTGAAAGGGGAGTTGTGGCAAAACCTTTCCCTGTGGGGACCCAAGGACCCTGCTCTCCAAACCCGACTCTTCTTCAAACCGATTTCAGTGGGGGCTGGGAGGAAGTTCTTTTATCCCCTTCCCTTTACCTGCCCTCACCCCGACGGGGGTTTACTTAAGAGGGTGAAGAGGAGAAATCCCAAGGGAAGGAGAGCTTCCCTCCTGGAGGCGCGAGTGCGCGCGCGGTGTGTGTGTGGGGGGGGTGGGGGGGTGGGCAGCTCGCGGGCTCCCCCTGCTGGGCCTCCCCAGCATGTGCCTGCAGGATGCTTGCAAGCTTGGATGGCTGTGCCCAGCTTCATCTGTGTGGTGGGATTGGGGCGCGCAGACATGCAGTTCTACAGATGCTGCCCCCACCTCATCACATGTGTGGTGTTCTTTGTCTTTTTCCATTTTGTGAGCTTCTGTGACCCGTCCATTTGGTTTCATAGCCTGAACTGCGATAGCTTGGAAAACAACTCTCCTTAGCTGGGAGCCCTGGAGAGCCTTGAGCCCTGGGCTCTCTGTGACTCGCCTTGAGTCTGGCACACAAGTAGGTGCCCCCTGAAGGTTTGAGGTCATTGGTGAGTGAGGAGAAAAGGGGCCGGGGGTGGCAACTGTGAGGTGTTGTCAGAATAAGCATCATGAAACTTAGGGTGTCTTCCTTTATGCCCCATGAGGAAGTTCAGAGTAAATTTAAAGCTTAATTTGATGTCATAGTTTAAAAATGCAGTACCCCATTACATGTCAATTTTGTGAGTTGCCTTACTTTGTTTTCATTTTGAAAGAACCGGGTATTTATAAGCATTACACCTCAGTAACCCTGTCCTGCTGATTTAGATGCATGTCCCTGGATTTCTGCCTGTACCAAGCTCTCAGTCTGGTTAAAGAAAGGGATCCCATCTAGGACCCTTGATACCGTCTACATTAGAGAAGGCAGAGTTAATCTCTCCCTAATCAGACCCTCAAGGTTCAAGCCCCCTCCTGTCTGCTCCCTGACAACAAATTAGAGAACTTCTCCCTACAGAGAAGGAGGTGCCTTTTGCTATTTTCAACCCCAACTTGCTCTACTGTGCTGATTCATGAAATTGCTCAATGAGTGCCAAGGCTGGTCCCCAGTCTCTTCCTGGGTGGTCCCCGGACCCTCCCCTAGATGCGCTCAGAGGGAGTAGCTCTACAAGGCCTGAAGCAGGTAGGGCCATCAGCCCATGATCTCATATTCCACAGCAGATCACCAGGGAAACATCCAAAGGCAAAAATTCCAGACCTAGTGATAAGTTGGGGGCACAGCTCAGCACCTTGCAAACAGACCCAGAGGTGGCTCCCTTTTGACCCAATTTTAAAACACACCTCTAAGTAAAGGGAAGTGAGGGTTTGGCCATGCGAATGAGAAAGAGGCATCTTAGGGTACCACGTGAGCATATTCAGTTGTACATATCTGATCTCATGGTGGACATGCACGTAATGAGTCTGGCACTTGGCTGTATTCACACTTGTACCGAGGGAAAGCTGTCGCCAGCCAGCCCAGCCCTCCCCCACAGCCTGGTGTCCTTCCCTTGTTATCCCTGTCCACCTCAAGACCTGAGTTAACTCCTCAGTGGGAATATGCACCTTGAATGTCTATCTGGCCTCTGCTCCACTGCCTTGGGGTAGAATGCACATTCCTATTGTTAAGAAAGACGTTTCAACAGTGTCTAAGGCTAGATCCCAGGCTCAGCCTGGTCCAGAAGGCCCGACCTGTTCATGGGAGGATCACAGCCAGCCAAGGCAAAGGCCTTGGCAGGGAATCCGCTTTTGCAGATAAAGAAAACTCAGCTCCCTTTACTACTCCCCCCGACCTCCATCCACCGTGCCCCGCCCCCAACATCTAGGCTCAGTTTCCAGGGATGGAATATTTGTGGTTATGCGTGGGATGGGAGGATCCTCTTGAGGAAGAAGAAACAAAGTTAGAAATCTGGAATTTGGTTCAGGGCTTTGCGCAGCCCCCAGCAACAAGGGGTGGGCAGGGCCATGCAGGAGGTCAGCTGTGCTGCGGATGCGTCAGGCCAGCTCCTCTCTGCAGCCAGAGTGGCAGGAACTCCCTTATCCCCGCAGCCCTTAGAGCTCCGGGCCCAGGTCCTGCTATCTCCATGTACAACTGTGTACATAAGATAGAGCCTTCACTTCCCAGAATTCCAGAAAAAGGCCTTGGAAGCCTGTCCTGGGCCTGGCTGGTTGCTCTAGCCTCATGTTGATCTTGGGATGGGGTGGAGAGGTGAAGGGGTGACTGGTCCCCAGGGCCTATCCGGACATTGTCATCAGAAGGGGTGGGAGGCTGGGGGGTGGGGTGCAGAGACTAGGTCCCAAGGGCCCTGCATGCTTGGGAGGGTTGGATGGGGGCGGAGGGAGGGTGTGGTGCAAAGGTACTGGGGGAGGGGGCCGGCAGGGCAGGAGGAGGGGCCACGAATACAACTTCCAAATAACTCCATTGTAGGGCTAGGGCAGAGCATTTGAATCTCCCCACCAGCTGTGTAAACCAGAGTTCGGATCTCTGGCGCTCAGATCACTGACTGGGTAAACAGAGCTAATAAGGTGACCAGCAAGGGGGAGCAGAACACCCACTTTTCCTGGGCTTCCACTGCAAGGAGCCCACTAAATTCTTGAACTTGGCTTGCTTTTACTGTTCGCTCCCCACCCACAACTAGCATCTCCACCAGTGGCTCACGTGACTGACGGCTGTGCAGATTGATGGGGGGTGACCTGCATTCCTCCGTGGGCTAACCGCCCCCAGCTGGGGGGTCTCTCTCAGTCTGGGCTGTGACACCAGAAAGTCGAGGGCTGATCCCCAAGAAGCTTCCAGACAGAGGAAGTTGGAAGATAGAGGAAAGCCAGGATGAGGACTTCAGCATAAGGGCAGAAAATCTAAGGGTCCAATCTCTTGGTTAAGAGGAAACCCTTCTTTCCCCCCAATATTGGGTCACACAGAGCATTTGCCATGTGAGGGACCTGGTGTGGGGTCTTCAGGGGTAACAGCAGGGGGGCTGGAGGGACTGTGGGTCTCTCTGCAACCAGCTGAGGTGATCAGAGGGTTCCTGGACCAAAGCTATGTAAGGAAGGCCGCTGCAGACCCCTAGACTGTGCTGGGAGGCCCCACGAGCATCCTGGACGCACCTGGCCTGAAGCAGGAGCCAGCATGGCCTCCACCGCCAGGTCACTGGGGAGCTGGTAAGTCAGTCACCAACATCATGTCAGTGCCACCAAGTGAGATTTTTCACTTTGCTTGTGAGATCAGTGTTGTTCTCTCCAGTTAGCAGATGAAGAGACTGAGGCTCGGTGGCTTGTCCCAGTCCAGCCCCTCTGTGGCCAGGACCCACTCTGGCCTCAGGGAAAGAAACGAGCGCCCACGGGCCAGGCCATCCAGGTGGCACAGGTGTCATCCCACACACCTCTTTGTAAACACCCTCATGTGCTTCCAGAGCTGGGAAGTCCCCAGGAAAAGCTGACTGATGCCAAGCCTTCGGCTTGATAGCTGCTTCTCCGGCGCCACTTGGAGCAGGCGTGTGATTAAGTCCTGGGTCCAGTTCTCCCTGGTGGAGGGGAGTTCCAGATCCTTCCCCCACTGAGTTGGGTTGACTTGTGTCTCCCAACAATTCCCATGTTGAGTCTTTACTCCAGGATCTCAAAATGGCACCCTGTTTGGAAAGAGGGTGGTGGCAGGAGTAATTAGTTGAGTCATCCTGGGCTAGGGTGTGTCCTGACCCACTGCCACTGCGACTGGTGTCTTCTACAAAGGGGAAGTTTGAAATCAGACTGCCACACTGGGTGGAGGTCCGGATGCTTCTACCCGTGAGGCAACATGAGTGAGTGCGGAAGGTTGTCAGGAAACCACCTGCAGACCCACAGCAGGACCAGCCTGCTGGCTGTGGGGTCTCCACAGAGAGGCCACACAGCTGCCTTGTTTCATGCACACAGAAGTGGCCCTGACTTTCGGGGGTGCATGCTCCCCACACGGCTGAGACCCCAGGGGTCCTCAGGCTCCGGTCAGCCAGGTGCTCCGCAGCCCTCCGGGTCATCGCTGGGATGCTCCCCAGGGAGATGCTGGAAGGCCTCACAGGTGTCATTAGCCTCGTCTGCTCTGGCTCCCTACGGCGTCCTCTTTCCCCAGGACAATCCCTGACCCTCTCCAAGGTGCATTCATCTCTGTTGAGGTGAAGCTTGGCATACAGACGCTCTCCAGCTCTCCAGCTCTCCAGCTCTCCAGAGCGCTGCCTCTTGTGCCTCAGGTGATTGTGTCAAGTTAATTATTCCGCAGGAAGTCCAGGTCTTCCTTTCCAAAATGCTGTCCAAAAAGCGAACCCTCCGGGAGGTGTCTCCCCAGCAACCAGAGACTGTGCTGTTGGCCAGCACCTGCTGCTGTGACAGTGACTAAGAGGGGGAGCTTTTAGGTAAGGGGTGCGAGGTTCTTACCTGAGAGGACAGCAGAAGAGGTGAAGTGACCAGCTGCTAGGGAGTAGGGGCCCCTGCTGGGGCTGCAGAGATGCCGAAGCCGTGAGGGCACAGCAACCTGCCCCCGTTCTGCTGCTCAGGATGCCGAACATCAGGGAGACCCTTAGGAAAACTGGGCGCGGAGGGAGGCGTGGGTTACTCGGCCCCGGGCCCCACCAAGCGGGGCATGCGCACACAGCTGTGTTCGCTTCCAGTCTCAAGTAAAAAGCAATTCCCAGCTCACAGCCTTCTGCAACTTCGGGCAGTTTCCTGGAGCCACAGCTGTGCACACTGGAGAAGCTGGTGGGGGGCTCTGGAGCCAGAGCGGCCTGTGCTCAAAGCCCAGCTGGCCTTCCCGGCTGCAAGCCCGTGAGTGGGTCAGAGGGGGCCGTTCGGGACGGACGTGCCTCTGGTGCGTGGCAGGTAGTGGGCCCTCTCTGTGACCTTATATACATTGTTCCTGTCATAGCTTCCTTCCTTCTCTCCTGGTGACAAGGGAGGGGGGCCCAGGTCAGGGACAGTCAGCTCCTTTTGACCTGGAGACTTCTGGAGGGACCCCCTGGTGTGGTCATGCCCTCAGGGCTAGGGGAAAGCCGGCATGACATGTCTGGGAAAGGGGGTTCCCTCCATCCAGGCCAATTCTTTACATCCCTCAGGGGGTGCACCAGAGCCCTTTAGGAAGGAATTGGAGCAGAGGGCAGAGGGGCAGAAGTTAAGGGCCACTCGGGCAGACATGAAGCTGCCTTATGCCACCTGCCTGGAGCCCCGAGTTGGATTCCAGGGGCCTGAGCAGTAGACGCTCTGGAAAAACATTCTCCACCCCCCTTCCCCCCAAGAAAGCCCACCTCCACCTCAGAGAGCACTGACAGAGGTCCCAGCCTTGCTCGGAAGCATCCACTGTGCACCCCAGGGGTGAGCACCCAAGAAACGAACACGAGCTTCCCCAGCACCCGGCTTTGACTGCAGCCTCCTTTCCAGGACCCAGCGGCTGAGGTCAAAGCTGGGTGCTGGGGAGTGGAGAAAAGTTTCCAATGGCGTTTGAGAGCATAGAAACTACCAGGACTAATAAATGAGTCAGCAAGACTGCATGGTGCTACAAGCTCAATGCAGAAAAGTCAGTCACAGTTCTGTATACTAGAGGGAAACGTTTAAAGGGGAAATTAAGAAGTGATACACTTTCGGCCCTCCCTGGTGGCGCAGCGGGTTAAAGCACTGCACTAAGAAGCTTAAGCCAATTCCGCATGGGTTCGATCCCTGCCTGCCCCGGAGG
>NW_004567136.1:7471809-7473994 GCF_000260355.1 Condylura cristata | reverse complement strand
AAAAAAAAGTTTTAAAAATTGGACAAAGGATTTGAACAGACATTTCTCCAAAGAAGAGAGAAACAGCAAAGGAGCCCATACAAAGACGCTCAATATTACTATTCATCAGGGGCATGCAAATCAGTAACTTACCACCTTCACTCTCTAGAAAGACTATACTTAAAAAAAATAGTGTTGACAAGATGTGGAGAAGTTCCCATTGCTGGTGGGACTATAAAATGATGTACTGTAGCAATTGGGAAACAATTTGGCAGCTTCTAAAAAAGTTAGACCTATAGTTTCCATCTGACTCAGCAATTCCGCGTTTAGGTAAATACCCAAGAGAACTGAAAACATATGTTCATATGTCTATGTACGTATATACAAAGACATATATGAATGCTCATAGCAACATTACTTAATATATTCAAAACGAGAAACAACCCAAACGCCCAGCAACTGATAAATGCATAAACAAACTGACAAACCCCGAGAACGGAATATTACACAGCTCTGGATGGTACGAGGTGCTGATTAGTGGTACAACACTGATAAACCTTGAAGCCATTAATGAAGTATTAGTGAAAAAATGAGTGAAGTCAGAGACAAGATTTCTCTTAGGACTTCATTTACATGAAAAGCCAGCAGCGGCAAGCCCAAAAGTGGATTAACGGTTGCAGAGGCAGAGAGGAGTCTGAAATGGGAAGTGGCTGCTCATGGCTATGGAGTTTGGGGGGGCAGGAGGATGGAAATGTTCTTGTGTTGCTTGCCCATGTGGGGGGGGGAACTCTACTAAAAACCAATGGATTTACTTTTAAAATGGCAAATCTTGTTATGGAGACTATGTCCCAGCCAGTAAAAGTGGGCTCTGATCTAGCTTCTTTCTTCATGTGCTTGTGGTATTGAGGGTCAGAGCCCGGCACTGGCAGGTACCCCCGTGAGGTCTTGCAGTCTAGGTTGAAATCTTTTCCCAAAGCATTTGTCTCCTTTCATGGGGTTCCAAGAAGCACCCCCACTTCAAATCACTGTAAAACTTCCACGAGGGCCCAGGGTTCGCAGGGAGGGAGGCGGCTTCCCCACGTGCAAGTAGTTAAGGATACTCAGGAGACTGGATCTCCCCTCTCCTTGTTCGCCACCGAAGGGTTCACCTGTGAGTCCTCATCTCCTCAACTGCTTCCTGGGGATTTCTTTCCTTTAAGTGCTCATTCAGTCTCTTAAAATAGAGGTAGCTACATTGTTTATTGTGATTTTTATGTGTAACGAGATGGGAGGGATTTCTGAGCAGATGCAGCTGTTACTTAGCTGTATGATTTTTTGACTATGTTAATTCAACGTTTAAAATTAATGAAATTAAAAACAAGCCGGAGGATAATGGTTTCCCTTTCTCCTGTCTTGTTTTTCCAGTAATTAGACCACGTGGGAGCAGATACTCAACCCTAGCGTGTAGGAGCCAGAGCCAACAGATGCCCTCAACTCCACCATGAACAGTGAAATCCATCTGGAGTTTTGTCATCTGTAAAACAGAGACTAACCCATCGAAGTTCAGGAAACTTGCAGTGATAAATCAGACTACTAAAGTATGAATTCGTTGAGTCCATAAATTTCCATTGGGCACCAACTTTGGACAATGCTTCTGAAAGTACCTTTCTACATGCTAGGGATACCACAAAAATAGTTGTGTGCGCGTGCACATGTAACATGTAAAATAAGAAAAAAATGAAGCAAACACAGATGGCATTTTTGATGATGTTAAGTGCTTTGTCAAAAAATAATGCAGGTGATGGAACGAGGGTGGGAACGTGTGTGTGCATGAATGCAATCACCTCTAATCCAGACCTGTACAAAGTAGATGCTCAATAAGCAACTAGCAAATAACTACTCATATGATACTACTGTGCTTGGCAACTTTGAGAAGTTTTTGATTTTAGAGTGGCTGTCGCCGGGGGGCCCTCCCTGGTGGCACTAGGGGTTAAAGCACAACACTGTGAAGTTAGCTGCAGCCACTGCTGCTTCAGTGCCAGTTTGACCCCCGGCCAGGGAGCTGACCCATGGCGCGGCAGACCTCTCCTGTCTCCCCGCTGCTCCCCTCAGCAGTGTACTCTGTCAGTCTGCCTGTTCTGCTCCCCACTCTTTCTTTGGTGAATCCTCAGCACCTCTGGCCTGTACCCCAGTTCTGTATGCATAAATAATCTATCTTAAAAAAAAT
>NW_004567136.1:7464270-7471194 GCF_000260355.1 Condylura cristata | reverse complement strand
CTTAGAGGGAAGAAAAGCTCACAGAAGTAGCTCCACCAGCTTCTCCAGACCTTCTATCCTTTCCGTGGGGGGCCGTACAGAAGTGCGAGGCTGTGAGCAGACCCCTGGTTAGGGCTTCTGATTTCCAGGGTGTCCTCAAGGTCGGTGCTGGTCAGAGGCCAGGAGGCTGCACAGCCCGGTGGCCTGCCGCAAGGCTCCAGGCTAAAGCTGGACGCAGAGGCATCCAGGGTGGCAGCTTCAAACATCTGGCCCATGGGGCTCGCAGGGCCTCGCTGTCGCTCTTCCCAAGCCCAGAGTCTGGGCTTCAATAAGAAGCCTCTGGATCAGGTGAGTCAGCCCCCTGCCAGGGAGACTTGATAAGCCGGGTCGGGAGGAGAAATCCAAGTGTGCGAGGCGTGGGCTGTGGGTCCTGTCAGCGCCCCGCACCGGCTGGACACCCTTGTTTTTCTGCAGCGGCTGGCTGCTGGTTCTGGTTCTGTCCCTTCCCCCCACCCTCCCCGCCCTCCACACAGGGGAGCCAGCTGGTCACCCTCAGCCCAGCCCCGGGACCTGCGTGCAAAGAGGCCAAAGGACGTTCTGGCTTTGACTGAGCCTCTCCCTGGAAGGAGAGCGTCTCTTTGAAGGGAGTTCTTCATCTCTTCACACTCTTCTCACACGGCCTGCTGTGAGCGTCCGATGACAGGTCTGTGGGGGGGGAGGCAGGATTTGACGGTTTCTCCTATGGCTCATCCAGGCCCAAACTGCCAAGGTCACCACTCCGGCCCACACGCCTCGGGGCCCAGGTCTGTGGTGGGCATATGAGCGAGGGAAACGTGGAGTTGGAGGGAGGGAAGGAGAGTTCTATTCTCCAGCCTGAGGAGGGCCCTCAGGAAATGCTGCCTTCAGATGAGGTGAGAGCAGAGTCTGGCTCTGACCTCGCGGGGGCGGTTTGGGGCATCCCGAGCCCATGTGCTAGCAGTGTGCCCAGGTGAGCGCCGTCAGGCCTCCTTGCTTGCCGAGTGTTTCTCCGGCCATGTAAGGGTGCTGTATTTTGTCAAATGCTTACTCTCAACCTATTGGGATTATTATTTTTTGGCTTATGATATCGATATTTAATCCTATTAACACTTAGTAATGTCCCATGAGTACTATGCTACTAAAAATATGTGGAGGTGCTAAATAAATAATGACAGCTTGAGGATATCCACTTCCAAATACCCAGCACCTATGACCAGGCTCTCTTATGTGGTGAAAGGGGATTTGCCGATGTGGTGCGGTTAAGGATGCCGAGATGGGGAGGTTTGCCTGGCCTCCGTGTAGTCTCAAGGATCCTTCTGGAAGGAGGCTAGGAAGATCAGAGTCAGGGCAGCTGGTGTGATGATGGAGCAGAAAGGGATATTCCAAGACGGATGTGTTTATAGTTGTTAAATCTTGTTGGCTTGGTCCTTTCATCGTTAAAAAATTCTCTTCTTGTCTCACGTATTTTTAAGTTAGTATTGATTTTTCTGGGAGCTCCATAACATCTTAATTTATAATTTAGTTTGAAATAAATACCAAGTTAATTTTAATAGTATATAGAAACTGTGCTTCCTTCTCTTCCTTTATACTCAGTTACAAATTACACTTCTATACAGTTTGTACCATCAACACAAACTTAAATTATTTTATGATGTTGCTTTTTAAACCATATAGGAGAAGAATGGAATTACAAAGGAAAAATATCTAATTATACAGTGGCCTTAGTTTAGACTACTGTAACCAAATACAGACTGTTGGACCGGTACCAAGCCTGGGAAATCTAACGTCAAGGTGCTGGGATGGGTGAATTTTGGTGGGAACTTACTTTCTGACTTGCAGAAAAACAGTCTTGCTCTATCCCTTATGGTGGAGATCTCTGTCTGTCTGTCTGTGTCTGTGTCTCCCTGTCTCTATAAAGGGGTTATCCCCCTTTTTATAAGAGTCTTCTTAGCCTTATGATCTAATCTAACCCCAATCACTTCCAAAAGTCCAACTCCCAAACACTGCCCCATGGGAATTAGTGATCCAGCACTAACGTGGAAGGACAAAAACAGAAACTGCCTCTTCTGTTTACCTGCACAGTTACCTTTACCATTGCTTTTATTCTTCACATGGGTTTGCATTTCTTGGCCACCTGTCTCCTCTGACTTCCTGTTCATTCCTCTTTACTGTGTAATTTATCTTCTTTCCCTAGCTTTGGACAGCCTTAACTTTGTGTCTGTGAGTTTCACGCACAGAAACCATCAACGAAACCATTGATTGCTGCCATATTCTAAGGTCAGAGTTCACTGGCTGTCTTCTTTCTTTGCCCTCATTTCAAGGGCTGTGTGAGGGCTTCTATTTTTCAAGCTATAGAAACATAGTCCAATGTAGGGGAAACTGACTTCCAAAAATACCATATTTTCCATTTTGTCTCTAGAAGTAGCTACAGCAATAACCCCTACCTTGCCTGCAATAACCCCTACCTGGCTTGTTCTAGTGAATAATTACACCATTTAATAAAGCAGTTGTCCTCGAGTAGATATGAGGCATTCGTGGGGATGTTCTAAAACACAGGATAGACTTAGTCATGAGTTTTTGGTAGGAGCAGACCACCAAGGCTGGCCATTAACACCACATTTTTCAGGGTCATTGTTAAAGGACTAATCAATTGCAAATTAGAGTTTCAGCCACGTATAACTATGTGGTGTCACCATTAATCATGTTTTGGAGTTCTGAGAAAAGACTGAAGTGAGCTAAACGTGGAAGGTTTAAGGTTTCTTGAAACAAAGCTCATTTAATGATATTCATGAGTGGATGACGTACTGTGGTAACCAGTCCTTGGTATTAATCCAGTCCCACTGGTGATCCCAGGGGCTAGATAGCTGCCCAGATGCTGAGCTTTCTGGAAAACAGTGATTAGTATTCAGCGTGTGTCTGGGGAGAAACCCTATATAGCACATCTTGTATTTTCAAAGCTCTAAATGGAGACCAAATGAGAAGGAAAGGTTTAAGATTTCCACATAAATTTCAAAAGTTGTATTGAGCTGGAGAGAAGAGCCAGCTTTCCTTGCAACTGGGGCCTCCCTCAAAGCTCCCATCGGGTTAGATACTGACCTCAACATGCAAGTCAGCTTTGGAAGGACAAGCCACAAAGTGAGCTTAGACTGGTAGAAACTGCTCGGGTGCTTTATAATGCTGTTGGTGCAGCTACTATCATCGTAACAACAATGACGCCATGGTCTTTTTAGACCTACTGTGTACCATTTTCTGTCACTACATGTTTGTCTACTGATGTACATAGTTTAATTGCCAGGGAAATATTTTGTGGGAGGTTGTATTTTCCCAGTTTAAGTTGAGAAGACCATATATTGCGCACACCTGTGGCGCTGGGTATACAAATCCCGGGGTTCAGCGAGGGTTCATGAAACATCTTATTGCTGCCTCTTCTCTCTCCCTGTAAATCCACTCCAAGATTTGTTGTTCATCTGGCCCTGGATGAAAACTTTGGCTCATGCATTTTCTGGTCTCTCCTTGGTAATAAAAAGTTCTCTCTGGTCACTTTCTCAAGTCAATTTAAGTTGCAAAATATTGTCTCAGTTCAGTAATAAAAATATCTAGTTCCACTTAAGAACCCAAGCCCTGAACTTACTTAAAGTTGAGTCTGCTCTGTGTTCTCTGGTGGGCTTGGAGTCTGCTTAGGGGAGGGAGCCCCTGGTATGCCTCTGAGCTTTTACTACCTGGGTCTCCTTCCGTGGATTGGGTTTTGGGTAGGGGGAGAGGAAAGGAGAGCAGGAAAGTTCCTACTTGCCAGTACTGATGTGGCTGTAGAATATAAGCTGTTATTTGGCCTCCCTGGGTAGCTGAGGGTGACTTTGCTCCTATAGCACTTTCATAGGCTGTTTGGGGATACACACCTGTCACCCCATTATCTGCTGGGATTTCCTACCTGTAGGGTGTGAGAGATGTGCTGCTTCCCCTCTGTGGCCTCTTCTTCAGCTCCTGGGATGCTGCTGGGTCACAGGTTATTGTTGTGGTCCGTCCATTGCAGTCTTTCAGGACAGGACACAAGCCATCCTGCACTGTCTCTCGGTCACCGTGGTCTATATTTTTCAATATGCTCTGGAAACACAGGCAGGTCTGGGTGCAGCTATATCTCTTCTGTTCTGCATGAAGCCCTCTTCCCATGTGACTGTATTTGGAGGTAGGGCCTAGAAGGAGGTAATCCAAGGTTCTGTGAGGTCATAAGTGTGGGGTCCTGATCCAACAGGATTAGTGTCCAGGTAGGATAAGCTATACAGCACTTGAACACTCTTTCTCTCCTCTTCTCTACTCACTCATCCCCTTCCTCTCTCCTGTCCTCTCAGGAACATCAGAAAAAAGGCCATGAGAGAACAAGGAGGCGCTTCGTAAGCCAGAGAGAGGACTCACCAGAAAGCAAATCCTGCTGGCTCTTTACCTAGGATTCCCATTCTCCAGAACCTGAGAAGTACACTTCTTCAGTCACCCCATCTGCAAGTTTTTGTTATGGTTGCCTGAGCAGACTAAGATACAGCCCATCTTGAAACTTTGATTTCTTTTTTTTAAAATTTGATTTATTTTTGCATTGGAGAACGGGGGTGGAGGTCAGAAATGCGGGGAGGGTGAGAGGATTCATCAGAAACAGAGTGGGGAGCAGAACCGGCAGATCTACCAAAATCCACTGCAGAGGGGAGCAGCAGGTGAGACAGGAGAGGTCTGCTGAGCCCTGCGGGTCAGCTCCCTGGCTGGGGATCGAACTTGGGCCTTAGGGATGATATGGCTGAAACTTGACCTCTAGGCTGTCTGAGAGGCCCCGACTTAGATTTCTTGGGTAGGAGTCAGGCCCAAGCTGGGGGGTACATGCACTAAACCCTTGAAGACCCCCATGTTGCCCACTTATTCTGTTGGGCAGGACTGGAATCTTCCAGCCCTTGATGGTTTAGACCCATAAAGGGAGTGTGGGGCTTCAGACACGTTTCTGGATTTGCCACTGGCTTGAGCATTTTGACGGGGCAGTGACTTCGACTTGAGAACCTCTTGTGTTGATATCAACCAGCACTTCCATTTTTCATACCATTCAACACACTGCCAGGAAAAGGCCAGTCTGTGTCTTGACTCCAGCTCTCTTTAAGATATATGGTCCTTGCACATGATGCCGTGCTCTGTCCCTGATTCCTTTTTTGTTCTCTCTACATTCCTCCTGTGAGACTATTCAATATATATATTTTTTCTATCTCTGGCTTATTTCATTGAAGGAACAGGACAGGGATGGGAAGAGCACAAGGGACTGCAGAGATGGTGCCTGGGGGGAATTGGCAGTGGGAATTTCACGGGGAGTCATACACTGTACAAAGATGAATGTATCAAAACCATTCAAACCATTCAAATGAAGCGTCCAGTGGGCCTGGGAGGGCAGCTTTCCTGCATCAGAAGGAGGGATGGGGGGTCATGTAAGGAAGCTGTGTCTTCTGGAAGGGCTAAGGAGGGATTAAGGAAGGGGACCCCAGGATACACAGCTGGGAAGCGTCACTTCCTGGACATGTCCTGGGGTTCCTTTTTTCTCACTGCTTTGTTCCAGACACACATAGCCACCTCCTTCACCCCTCAAGGTCTATAGCTCAGCTGGCCCCCAAAGGAGACAGCCCCCGTGAAGGAAGGGGGAGGTTGGACAGAGCCAGAATCTCAGTCACCCTGGAGGAAAGGCATCCCTGCCCCAGGCCCAGACATCAGAAAGGACCCCAGTCCATGATGTGATGGCTCACACTTGGTCCTTGTCCAAGGCAGGAAAAGGAAAACCAAGCAGGACAGCAAGGACAGGAAGCACAGGTCATCATTGCTTTCGGTCTCCCCCAATGGGCTCAGTGACCTTGGCAAAAAGCCTCGCACTTTAAACAAGCTGGAGAGGGTCTCTGCTAGTGCTTTGCATGTGTATGCTGCAAGGAACAATGAGACAGGCTCCACGAGGCATATTTTGTCCTTGAGGGACAAACAGTACAAGCTATTTATTTTAGGAGCGTGGCCTAACCAGCGCCTCCAGCTTAGCTCAGGACACCCCCGCTCTCCTGGCAGGGTCTCTCAGAAGCAAGAGCCTGGTTCAGTGTCCTTTCTGCCTAGCGTCCTGGCTAGCCAGCTCTGGGCAGAAAGCAAGATGCGGTGGGTATGGGACTCGAGGTGGCGTGCAGCTGACCACGTCATCTGTTGTCCTCGGTCATTCATCCAGAAGTCTTTGCTGAGCCTGGGTGGGGGAGGGGGCCTCGGCGTCTCCAGGTTCCTTTTCCATCACTGCGGCTGGCAGTGCTGGAATGTTCCAGGTGCTTTCTGAGTCCGACTTCCCTGTACAGCCTGCAAGGCCTCTTCCCTCCTCTGTCTGCCAAGTCCGTGTCTCTCCTTCAGGTCTCCTCTCCGAGGCTTCCATGGACTCCATGAAGCACAGGAATCGCTCTCTGTTCTTGTCACTGTGAGTGGCACAGATGAGCTCGCCCGTGGCTTCCGCCTTCCTGCTGGGGAACGTGGCCATTTGTTGGAGGTGTGACTGATGGTCTGGGACTACCCTTGGTTATTCAGAGCCAAACAAGGCCTCACTTCAAGGTGGCGTTCCCCATACACCTGCCTCAGGCCCTGGACTCGCAGCCGGGTTCCATCAGCAGTTTTTAGTTCTGACCTGGCCGTGTGTGCCGGCCTCACGTGAGGCCGGGGTCCACGGTGAGTAAACCAGAGGTCCCACAGACCGGGAGGCTGGCCTAGCAAGCTAAGAATAAACATTTAGGCCCTCCCTGGTGGCGCAGTGGGTTGAAGCGCAGCACTAAGAATGAGTTCGATTCCGCCTGCCCTGGGGTGACCCACAGGGCACAGCAGACCTCTCCTGCCCGCCCGCTGCTCCCCTCAGCAGTGTACTTCATTGATCTGCCTGTTCTGCTCCCTACTTTG
>NW_004567136.1:7447502-7463630 GCF_000260355.1 Condylura cristata | reverse complement strand
ACACAAATAAATAAATCTTAAAAAAAAAAAAAAAAAAGAATAAACATTTAGGCTTCATTCCTTTGTTCTCTCTTCCAGAGGAGAGCCAGGCTTGTTACCCACTAGAGCGGCAGGGGGGGCCAGGGCAGCCGGGCGGGGTGGTCTGCAGCCACCTGCCTGGACGCAGCCCGGGGGCTTTTCTGCTCCCGTCCTGCGGCACCTGCCCGTCTAGTCCAACAGGCCCCGCTTTGTCCACCTCTGAGTCCTGACAGGACTGTTCTCCTCTCATGTCCTGCGATAAAATGTAGTGTGTTGATGGAACAGATGAGCCAGAGTGAGGGCCAGCAAGACCCCCGGTGTCAAAGTGCAGAAAACAGAAGAGCCATGGCTGGGACATGTCCTCACACGGGCGCGCAGCTCTCTGGCCTTCTGTGGCTCTGCCCCTCGGCTCTGGGGCCGATTTGAGGTCATCTCTGTCCAACCACCCAGCCTGTCTGTTGCCCACAGGCAGCCGTAGACCACACAGAACAGTGGGCACAGCCTGTTGTGATACAATTTTCTTTCTACCAACAGCAGTGTGAAGGGTTTGGCTGGTGGCAGGGGGCAGAGCTTGCAGATTCCAGGCTTAGAGAGAAGGGGTGGGGGGTCGCCAGGCAGACAGGGAGAGGACAGGGCCGGAGGGGCAGCGTGGGTCTTGATGGGGCGCCAGGATGGGCTTGAGCAGGAACCGTAAAGGTCTTCACAGGCTTTCACGGGGCTGGTGTGGGGCACCAGGGCGCAAGGCAGTCAGGAGGCCACTGTGATGGGTCTGAATCAGAAGAGTGTCTGCTGGGCATGGGGAAGACACAGGCTGGAGCAGGCTGAAGAGGCAGCTGTGACCAGGCTCGGAGGTGTCTTGGCTACCAGCTGATGCTCAGATTTCTGGCTTTTGTAAGAATGGCAGCTGCCAGGGCCTTTCGAGATTCCTGCCATTTGTCCCACGGCACTAACAGGTGACCGAAGCAGAGGCAGGCGTGTCTGCACAAGCTCCTTGCCCTGCTACTCCATTTCTCCCGGCATCTGCTGTTGCTGTTACTCACTGGGAGGTTATCTGTCTTTTCTCTTAGGTTGCTCGAAGGGGCCCTTGACTTCTTGATGTCTGGGAGGGGTGGATTTGCTTCTGTTCATTCTCTTCACAGGTTCTAGTACCTTCTGATAGAAGGACATCATCTCTTTACTTCCCAGCCACCCTCTTATATTCTCTCTCAAGGTAAACTGTGGTCCTGGCCATCTCTTGCATTCTCATCTCTGGAGCTCCTAGTAGCCAGCAGTTGACATCTTCAAGTGACATTTTCACTCTCCCTTAGTGGCATTTGCGATTTTTAGACAAATTTCTTTGTCTGTGCTGCGTTTGGGCAACATTCTTCAGTCCTACCTCCAATTCATGAATCCTCTGCCTGAATCATTTGTCCTGAGTTTACTCAGGTTTTGAATTTTTTGGTATGAAAGACTTTGCTTGCGATTCTGAGTCTTCCAGCTTGTCCATTAGCTTAACTACGTGCTTTTGTTCCCTGTGATTTCCTATGCCTTTCAAATGTCAGCTACTCCTTGATTTCTCCCTTGAATACCCAGAAAAGGCCACGTGTGCAGCTTACACCTGTAACTGGCCGTGGGTACAGAGCACTGCCTACCCACCATGGCCAGGCAGCTTGGCCTGGACAGAGAAAACCACGTGGTCTGACCTGTCACATACTTGGCAAATACAGGCCATGTCACTAGGAAGTGACATCTGTGATCAGTGCAGGCCACTCATCCGAGGGCTGAGGTCAGAGACAGTGGGTCTGATTTCTCCTTGGGCAGATTTGATTTCTCTGGATGCTTCTCCTGCATCCAGAGCCAAGAACCCTATTAGTTTGGAGCTGACTGAAATATTTTTTTCCACATTCAGCACAGCCCCTCATTTGCCAGGAGAGGAGTACAACAGCACAGAATTAGGGTTCTCTGAGGACAGGGGCTGTGCACACTCTTCTTCCCCTCCACCCTGCGCCGACCACAGTGCTCCATAAAAGTTTATGGGCTTACATTGTAAAATGGCTGTTTAATATATGAGTCATGACATAAATAAATGTTCTATACCATGACTTACATATTCAAAGGATGCTGCCATTGCCTGGGGAGATTGCTCTAATTGAGTGATGTGGCCATCGCTCCAGAGGATCGAAGGTCCCCGGCCAGTGTTGGGGCCATTCTATAGGTCACAGTAAACTGTCCCAAATCGACCTGCAGCCACACGTCACATGCATGCACCCTTTGGGGGTGTGTATATATATATTCATTAGGTATAGAGAGGATAAAACTGAAATGTGATGTAATGTATGTAGCTATATCAGACCCTTATATTGTGAAAGACAATATTAGCAAGATCTGTTAACACATCAAATCAACCCTATTGCAACATTTGCAAAAATTTCTGTTCCCTTTACTGTATCCCACTTTAATAAAACAGCATTTGGCTTACACTGAGGTTTCCAGATCTTTCAGTATTTGATAGGTCAACAATTATAATTGCATGTTGACTTTGCATTATACTGTTTTAATGATGTGTTAATACATAGAAATCCTTGGATGGGACTTCCAACATTGCTGTTTTATAACCATCCACTGGCATATTAAAACTAACCTCAGTGGCGAGAAAGCCAATTGCTGGAGATACCTCATTTGCAAGAGGTCTGCTGAACGTGTGATTGGCACACACAGAACTAAGCTGGAAGTGAGTACCCAGAGACCTCTAAAACATCTAGCAAACAGTTAGTTTGCAAGGAGCCTGGGTGAGTGGAAATGCCTCCTTGAGGAGTTCGCCATTTTCTGGAAACTTCTGTGAGTGGGTCCTCGGTACAGTTTCCTTGATGTATGATGGGGGTCAAAGTCAGAGAGGATAATCGTCTGAAAGTGGAGAGTGGGAAAAGTGGGTATAGCAGTGTGGGAAGGAGGGGGTAGGGGAGGGGAACTGGATCTAGGGGGAGTAAAAGAATACATACTAGCACAAGGAAACGGAAAGCAGAGCCACAAAATGGAAAGCATAAAGGAAAGAATTGTGGGGAGAGGAAGAGGCTGAGGCGGAGAAAGAGAATGGGAGTGGAAGAAACAGGAAGGAGCTACTGGAAAGTGCAGGGCACTCCCTTCCTCTGAGCCCATTTAAGTAAGCCAAGCTTCGCACTGAGAGTTTAAGCCACAGACTGGGCTGCCTGTAAATATCAGTAACTGGGAGCCCCAGACAGCCCTGCTGGGGATGAGTGACCCTTCGCACATTTGGAAAGGAGTTTTGCTTTGGCTTAACTGGACTCTTCCAATCAAGGAATCCTTGGATTCACTGGGTCATTTATCTTTTTTCCTATTTTGGGGACGAATCCCGTGACTTGGGCATCTAATCTTTCCTAGGGAAATCCTAAGCTATTCCAGGAGGAAAACCTTTTGGTTTCTTAGTCATTTTTGAATATCTGCAATGCTGAAGCTGCTTCAGCATTCTAGGGCCTATAGGGAGTGGGCCATAGGGGGTGGGTGGGGCTGAGAAGGGCTTCCAGCCTAGGAGACGACAGCGAGGGCGGGAGAGTGGTCCCTGGCACCCACACTCCATACTTGCCCTCACAACTGCGTGAGCCTCGCGGTTAAAGTTCCACTCTAGCCACACCCATGGTGGCGCCACATCACACTGCACAAAGATCGTCGCCAAACTGCACACATTGCCTCCCGAGTCTGTCACTCTCCTGTTCCAAGGATAAAGAGAAAACAGTTTCTGGGTCACCATGGCAACCACCTGACAACACCTGTGGCAAGGGAGAATTTGAAAAACTGCGAACATCCTGTTTTCATCGACTTAGAGTTGCTGTCCAAACATTTGTATCGTTGAAAGTATGTGCAAAAAAAAAAAAAAAATTGACTTTAGAAGATACTTTTATTACCCAGTATATACATTTCTGGTATGACCCCCAAATTTGTCTGAAAAGAATCTAAAATCTTTAAGTCGAAGCTGTTAAAGGGTGAGTGTATACGCATACGCTGGCTGCGGGCTTGACTGCGGCCATGCTCAGAGAAAGGCACGAGGCGATTTTGTCGTGCGTGTGTGTGCGTGTGTGTGTGTGTGTGTGCGTGTGTGTGTGTGTGTGTGAGAGACAGCGTGTCGTCACCGGGCCCGAAGGGGCACACTACACCCTGCTGCCCTGCTGAGCGCTGAATGCTGCCTGGCTGTCTTCACTCAGCCTTTGCGTGTGTTGGGAGGTCCAGTGATAGAGGACGAGCACGCTTCTGCCTTGGCGAGACTCCCTTTGGGGGGGGGAAGGCAAGCAGAAGGCCAGCTGGAGGCCAGTTGAGGAGCCCACGGCGGAAGCCACGCCTGGGCGGGCGCACCCTCCCGCTCTGGGGTCCGGTCCGGTCTGTCTGCCCGAGGGCTGCGGGGGCCTCAGCAGTCGGCTGCTCTGTGCTCTCTGTGCCTTCTGCAGTCTCCTGGCGACCTGGCAGCTGTGGGCAGTTTGCTGTCTGTTCTGGCCAGTTCCTGCCAGAAGCCCACTCGACACACTGAGGGTGGCGGGTGAGGGGTCACCTAACAATCTGCAGCCGTGGAGGGTCACCCAGGACTCCGGCTGCTTAGGAGGAAATGGCAAAGCGTTGGCGCAGCACCAAGTTAGCAGCCAGAGAGTGGCCGTCCCAGGGAGGGGGAGCTGCGGGCCGCCGGCTGGCCCAGAGCGGGCGCCTTCTGCAGTCTCCTGTGGGCAGTTTGCTGTCTGTTCGACAAAAGGTCTTTATTTGTGAGACTTCTGGGTGTTGCTCTGACAAGAACGGAGCGCAGAGCTCCAAGCTGATATCTGGGAGCCGCTTCTCCTTGAGGCTGGGAAGGGGGACAGCGCCCACCCGGGAGCAGCAGCTGGGATGCGCCCCCTCCACCTCAGGCTGAGGCTGTCCTGGGACAGGGAGGGGTGTCCGGCTGTGTCCCCCACCCGGGTGGCCGGCAAGGCCGCTGGCTCATCACCGCAAGGGCAGAGAAGCTGGTTGAGCTGTCAGCTCGGAGGGGTCGGGAGCTAAAGGTCGGGAAGGTGGGACTGGGGGGTGGGCGTCCACCTGGCAGAACCCGGCTCCCGGCACCACCCAGACACGGGCTTCACCAGATGCTCCGTGGAGACCTTCCCCTCTCCATGAGTGTTTTGCAACCATGCAGGGGTGTGGCCCAGGGCTCGCTTGGGGAGATGCCCCCACCTCCCACCCCCCACCGAAGCAGCATTTCCCAGTGACCTCTGACACTGCCCACAGCTGTGGCTTCCTTGCGGCCGATTCCCAGGCCAGCTACGTGACCACTGGGGGGACAGGACCCCCCACCCCATGTCAGCTCACAGGGACTGGTTTTCGTCTTTCACTTCACAGACAGCTGAAAATTGTTATGGAAAAACGTTTTATTAGACATATTCAACTTGCTTCCAATGAAATGATTAACTTTTCATTTACAATGGTGTCCAACGTGTGTCTTCTGCTCTTTTTTTTTTCTTTTCTTTCATAACCATCACCAAAAAGTACAACGAAAATACCGCGGCTACAGTATGCCATGTACGTTAACTAGCGGAGACTATATACACGTGTCTCTGAAGGGAAGACAGCAGAGCGATGAGAGCGTCGTCGTCTTCCTTTCCCTGTCCTGGGAATGGCAAGCTCTGGTCGGCCACGAGGGTTTCGTTTGCACCAGTGAAAATAGCACCACAAGACTCGAGCTCCTACACGCTCATGCACCAGGAGGCTACAGTACACGCGCAGACGGGACGGGGAGATCTTACCATAAAGGAACGTCACGGAGATTCCAGGTCTCCTGAGAGGTGGAGCGAGAGCACCCGATGGCTTCTGCGGCACCATCACTGCCGGTGCCGTCCACGGGAGGACTGCTGGGCACTTCTGAGCAACGAATGGCCGAGGCACGCAAGCCAGACAGATTCTGGGGAGCCGGTGGGGTTTCATGGAGTCTGAACCCCACACTTGCATTCTGAGTGCGTGGGGCCTTGCCGGTCAGAGGGCGAGGGGGCAATTCAGAGGCACCCGAGAATTGCTTGCCCAGCTCAGGTGGGCCTGAGGCCAGCGGGCCTGGCGCCTGGGTTTCTCAGCTCGCAGCCAGCCCTGCTGCTCAGCTTCCCGAAGCCGCAACCTTTCTGTCAGTTTATGGTGAAGGGCGCCCACTTGGGCCCAGGACGACACGCGTTCTCCAGTAATGTGTGGGTATGCGGAGGTTGGGGGTTGGGGTTCCCGGGAGGATGGAGTGTGGGGAGCGGCCCGGGGCAAGCACTGGAGGTTCTGGGGCAGGGGCGGGGGCCTCGCCCTCCCCACAGAGCACCTGACAGGTCGCTCAGCACTGCTCCTCGATTCACATGGAACTGAAGAAACTCCCTGACACGCCGCCACCGCTGACTCCGGGGTCTTAACACTGCAAACAGCCCAGAAAACGGCAGGGCTGAGAAGGGAGAAAGCAGAGAGTGGCTTTTTCTTTTTTCCTTTCTGATGTAAGCTAAGCGTAAAGTTGTGACATCAAAAGGACACAAACAGATACATGAACAGCACCAGTGAACCCAGAAGCACTGGGAGACGGAGCCAGGGACACGCAGACCCCCACTGCGCCGAGGCAGCGGCGGGCGGGCTCGCACAGTGAAGTCCTTGGCCGAAAGCACCCATCAAACACCCACCGAGTGGCAAACACAGCAGGCCTCCTGGCACCTAGGTCCTGCCCCGGGCAGCGGGGTCTCGCCATCTTTCTCTGGTGAGGACAGACTTCTGCTACGAGGGGGAGGCACGCCAGAGGAAGCTGCTTCCCGTTGTGCGGTCCCGCTGAGAAGGTGGCTAGCGATGACAGCGTGACAGCAGGGGCCATTGTGAGGTCTGGGCGGGAGGCAGGCTGAGTGGCCACCTGGGATTCGGGCCCGGTGAAACCGTCCGTGGTCCCGGCCCAGCAGGCTGACCAGCCCCAGGAGGAATCGCACCCCAGGCCAGGCTTCATTCTGCAGACGCCAGGCCTGGGCTTGAGTCCTCCGAGGGCTGCAAAGCACCAAGTTCAGAGAGATGGCCGAGGTCAAAGCTTCTAGTGGAGAGGCCCCCGGTGGGCACGGCAGGGGCTCCTTAGACACCGGCCCCAGCTGTGCCGAGCTCCCCTGTACGCCAGGAAGCAATCCCATTGCCAAAATGAGCACGTGTCCAGTCTCATAGCACCTTGAAGAGAGTGGTGGACAGCAGAGATCTTGCCCGGCTGGCTGACACAGGCGTGCGCCTCCAGGACTGGACTTTCAAGCCCCAGGAGCCAGAGAACTGGACCCCGGAGGCCAAGCACTGATTCTCGGGGTGGGGCTCGGCTCCGGCCCCCGCCTTCTCCAGAGAAGCCGTTAGCAGAGGTTTGCGGTCGTCTGTTGTCTGCCCAGGGTGTGGCTGGCTTTCAGAATCAAGCCTGTTTTACTGTAAAATGTGTCCTTTTTGGGATCCTGCTCCCCCTGCAGCACACCAAGCACCAGAACTCAGACGTGAAAGAAACCAAGATAGAAGCACCAGATGTCTCCCCCGTGACAAGGGTCTGTCGGAGGTTTAACCCTTGAGGTACATGGAACCTTAGAAGTGACAACTACTTTGTGACTCAGGCCTATTTTTCCTTACTGCAGAAAGCCATCCAGTGGCTGTTAACAATATATTAGATACAAAGCACCAGCGGCAAACGTCACGCCCGCTCTCCAGGTCTGTGCGGTTGATCGGAGCCTGGGGACAGCCCGGGGAGTGGCCGCGCCGGGGGTCCTGGGGCAGGACTGGCGTGAGCTCGGTGGGTGGGCTTCCAACCAGCCTCGTCTCAGGACTCCGACCTCACGGCAGAGTGTCAGGCAGGGGCCTCTGGGCCGAGTGTCACGAGCTCGGCGGCGGCGGCTGGCGCATCTTACTGGCGTAGAAATCCCTGCACGTCTGGCAGCAGCGCTGGTACCACCGCATGTCCTGGCAGAGGTTCTTTTCTCGGATGACCCGGCAGTACACTGTCCACTGGTCCCGTGTGCACTTGTAGGTCAGGGCGGCTACGGGGCGACGGGGAGAGAAAGCCCAGGGGTTACAGACGGCTTGGAGGTCACGGAGCAGGCCTGTGGCCCGGGGCTATCTCGCTCACGTGCACCAGCAGCGGGGCACAGACTCAGCAATCAGGACGTCTGCAGGGAGGGAGCTGGCGCATTGCAGTCTCCTAGGGAAGATGCACCTCTGGGTGCAACCCCTTGGTCGAATGTGTTTGTCTCGCTACCACCTTGCCTCGGAACTAAGCGGCAGGGAATGCTACTTTGTGGTAAAGGATGCCAGCATGGTTGGCATTAATGAAACGGGCACGGGGCAGGGGGCATCAGGACACAGCACATGCGAGAGCAGGGTCCTGGTGTGCTGAGAGAAGACCCTGTCCAAGATATCGAGGAGGCCTGGGCTTGCAGAAACCTTGGGGACCCCTCTCCACGTTCAGAACTCCCCAGTGAAGAGGCTGAGAAGCCCCTTTATAGTGGCGACCTGCCCGCATTTGGAAAAAGGGCCGCTGATGGGAGTGTGCCCTAGGAAAGGCAGACACTGTGCAAAGGCAAAGTCAGGTTGCTGTTAGCTGTCCCTCCGCCTCACGCCAGCACTGGCCTGGGCAGCACCTGCTAAGGACAGGCAGGGGGCACCAGGAATACCTGCTTTCTGCCAAATTAAAGCAGCAAATCACCAACACCGCTGTTTTCTCAAGCCTCAGCTCACGGAACATCCCAGGCACACATCACCAAGGATTCACGAAGGACACCCCCAGACTTTCACTGCTAGAAGACAGCTCCTCCCTTCGCCTGCCCTGGGGACAGGAACCCTGGAACATTCTGCCGTGTTCCCCATTTGTTGGCAGAGAGATTAATGGGACGAGACTGCAATTAGCAAACATCTTTTGTCTGACGAGGAATGAAATCCCCCCACCGAAACCCCTGACCTGCTACAGAATTGCCCATGCTGGCCTCTCCAGGGCCAGGAGGGGGTGCCTGGCAGGGGGCTCTCCCTCGGAGGGGCACAGCACTCCCAGCAGCCCGGGGCCACTCACCAAGGCGAGGGGAGGTGATGGTGTTCACGTTGATCTTGTCGTTGCAGACCTCCTGGTGGCACTGTCTGTAGGCGGCGGGCTTGGCCAGGGCCGGGCACTCGTTTCCATGGCGCCCGGTGACCTTGTGCATGCACTGGACCACGCGGGACTGTAGTCCCTTCCCACAGGTGGACGAGCACTGTGGAGACGGGACAGCCTGAGCTGGGCCTCTGGGCCACGACCCCACACGGCAGGGCAGAGGGGCTGACTGCCCACAGCTGCCCAAGATTTTAAGGCGTCACAGACTACAAGTCAGCCGCCCTTCCCCACACACACTCTGTGGCCCCAACCCCCAGTGGGGTGGTATTCGGACATGGGCTCTTCGGAGGTCACTGGGTTTAGACAAGAGTGTGACAGAGTGTCCCTCTGATGGGACCCATGTCCTTAGAAGAAGAGGAAAGAGGGCCTCCCTGGTGGCACAAGGGTTAGAGCGCAGCACTATGAAGCTGTCCGCAGCCACTGCACCCCCGGCCAGGGGGGTGACCCACAGGGCACGGCAGACCTCTCCTGTCTCCCCGCAACAGTGGAATTCAGCACATCTGCCTGTTCTGCTCCCCACTCTGTCTCTGGTGAGTCCTCTCATACCCCCGCACCTCTGGCCTGTACCCCAGTTCTTGTATATATAACTAAATAAGTCTTAAAAAAACAAGAAGAAGAGGAGGAGGAGGCAAGAGACCAGAGCTCTCTTCACCCTGCGGGGAAACGGGGAAGGCGGCTGTCTGCAGGCCCAGAAGCCTCGATCTTGGTCTTGCAGCTTCCAGAACTGTGAGAAGTAAATGCCTGTCGTGGAGGCCCGCCAGCCGCACTATTCCATCACAGCAGCCAGAGCTGAGACGCGCGGCAACCGCTGAAGTGTTATGCTGGGGAGTTTCCTCCCCCCGTACCCTCGCTCCAAGCAGACAGGGAACTTGAAATTTCTGAGGG
Organism: Condylura cristata; assembly: GCF_000260355.1. NCBI lineage: Eukaryota > Metazoa > Chordata > Mammalia > Eulipotyphla > Talpidae > Condylura > Condylura cristata. Next base: position 7,453,615 of record NW_004567136.1, on the reverse strand, counting down.
GCACCCCAGAGGAACTGTGCCTGATAACTGGGGGTCTTCTGTAGTGACGGGAGTTGAATTAATTTCCCACAAGACTGGAGGGTTGATAACCAGAATTAAGTAAAGAAAATAACGAATTTGTTATAAAAAAAATCTCTCCAGGTTGCAGTGGGGCGCCAGAGGGGAGACCCTGTGACCCCCCAGGCTTCTTCCCAGTATCCCCTGTGGTGCGTAAAGAGGTGCTTGGCTCACAGCGAAGCCACTGAGTTTCCTGTGCTGGGGGATCACGCAGGTGTGTGCCACTCGGGTGCTGGGACACAGCCCCGGCCCCCTCCCACCAACCCCACAAGGTCCGTCACCACCCAGAGGCCTGGTCCGGGGGACTGGCTCACCGTGGCAAGGACCCCGACTCCTCACCTCTCCCATCTGTCAAAGCACCCCTGTAAATAACACCAGACCCCAGAGAGCTGTTCTGAGAATTAGCTAAACAGGTGGTAACCACCTCGGGGAGAGGAGTGTTCAGTACATGCAGGAGTCCTGGCTTCCTGAGCTGGGCACAGTGGGGTTCCCTCCACAGATTCTGGGGTGAGCAGGAGACCTTCATTGCAGTGCATTCACCCAAGTTCCCAAGGGCTGTTCTTAGAGGGGGCCGCTGGGGAAGAGGGGGAGCAAGAGGGGGAGCCAGGAAGACAAAGAGAGGACACCCGTACAGTAACTCCATTCTGCTGGATTCTGAAAGGCATTTGGCTGGTGAAATGTCAACAGCTCTTCAAAGGCTTTTTGACAGATTTCTCCCCAGACTTGGCATGAGCACTGCAAACCTCAGAAGCTGTTGAAACCTGAATAGCAGGTTTAAACAATAATGAAAATCCCCACCGTCTTTGCTCCAGTCTAGAAACTGGAAATGCTTTCATAGACTTAGACACACACACACACACACACACACACACACACATACACGCGCGCGCGCGCGCGCTTCAACTCAAACTTCCTCTCAGGCGCTTTTTCCTCCTGTCCGTGGCCTTAGCTTTGGGCTGCCCCACTCCTGATTTTTTTTTAAGATTGATTTACTTATGCATACAGAACTGGGGTACAGACCAGAGGTGCAGGGGCAGTGAGAGGGTTCACCAGAGACAGAGCGGGGACCAGAACAGGCAGATCGACGAAGTACACTGCTGAGGGGAGCAGCGGGCGGGCCAGGAGAGGTCTGCCGCGCCATGTGGTCACCTTCAGGGTGGGGATCAAACTCATGCTGGAGTGGCTTTAGCTTCTGTGCCATCAGGGAGGGCTCCCCACTTGCTGATTTTACAGCTTCCATCCTACAGATTCTAGGGCCGAGGGGACCAAGATGACCCCTGATGACTTTTAAGGGCTGGTATCCCAGGAGCTCTGGACTCTGGTCGGCAGGCCAGGGCCTGGCGGAGACAGCCGCTGCGCCCCCAGTCTGGTGTCCTGGATTTCCCGCCAACCTCTCTGCAACACCTGCCCTGACCCAGGGGGGCTCAATGCTAAGACCTTGTAGCTGGGGCCTGGCTCCCTCCCAACGCACAGGAGGGCTTCAGATAGCTACCTGGGGGAAGGCGCCCACAAAGCGGTGTTGTGGGGAGAAGCTCTCCTTGACTTCACCCCAGGGCTCTGTTGCTTCTTTGGGGGAGCTGTCCCCAATACAGTGGGACATGCCTGGGTTCAGCTGGGGCCTGGTCAGCCAGCCCAGCCCCTCCACTGGCCTCCCTGGGCAGGAAGCCACTGGCCACTTTGATCTTGGCAGTGAAAGGAAATGTTTACTCTTAACAGAGAGCCAACAGTTTTCTCGAAAATCCCATCTATTATCATCCCTCCAGAAGAAGTTACTTCTAATTAGAAACATCCCACCATTGCAGGGGTGATGAATGTCTCTGGTTAAAGTCAGGCGTTTCTAGGAAGAAGCACAGGTTCCTCCTCTTAGGCGCTGTGACATCTCCCTCCCCTGGGCTGGTGAGTCTAAGACCCAGCACCAAGATGGACGATTTGTGCCCATCTGGAAACAGCTAACACCCCAGAGGACAGGGGGTCATGGGGCACCTCGGATTCTACCAAAGCCCGGCAGCCCTGATAAGACCGAGTCGGGCGGATCAGAACAGGTGCCCCCTGGTGACAGGCATGTTCAGTGGTGTGAGGAGCCGGTGGATTAGAGGCAGGGGGAAGGGCCTACCTGGCCAAGACTTAGTCCCCCCTTCCATCACCTGGAAAGCCCTCATCTCTGAGAAGCAGGTGGGGAACAGTTCCCTTGACTCTTGGCTCTCCATGTGAAAAGTGAATCTGCTTTCCTTTTACTGCAAAGATCAAAGTGGCCAGTGACTTCTTGTCCAGGGAGGCCCATTCCCCATGTCAGAGCTGGACAGTGAGGGTCAGAGGGGCGAACACATATTGAGGGGCGGGTCAGCATTGTAACTCGGCCCTGGATGCCTCTATCATGTGACTCCAAGTTCAATGGCATTTCCACAGGAACCTTCCAGTGCAGGGTCTCCGCCAGCGTTGGTTTCATCCCCACAATTCCACAGCAATTTCTATTACATCCACGTGTTTGTTTTTTGGAAAAACTGGACTGTTGGCTTTGCTTCTACTGCTTGGTCAGATTTTCCAACCAGGGAATAAATAGGAGAGAGGTGCTTTTGGTGTTCCCCAAATTCACTTCTGTCCAGATGCTGCATTTTAGCACAGCCAGCAAACGAGAACCTGAGAAATTTGGCTTTTGCCCACGCCAAGGGTCTGGAGGCTTTTGTATTCGGACTTGCGAGGACCAGGTCTCGGGAAGTGTTGCTCTCCAACACTCAGACTGCTCCTTTTTCCAGAAAGCAGACACACGAACAGATTTCCTGGCCACTCAGGCAGGTGAGTGGGAGCGTGACATGGCTGTGAGAAGTCGGGGAGGTGCCAGCCCCAGGCCACACGGTTACGCCGTTGAGTTGCCGGCGTTCTGTAGAAAAGCCAATGTCCAGGGCCCTGCCTGGTGGTGCAGCGGGTTAGGACGCAGCACTGCAAGCGAGTTCCACCTCCGGCCCCAGGGTGATGACCCACAGGGCGCGGCAGACCTCTCCTGACCCGCCCTCTGCTCCCCTCAGCAGTGTACTTCGTCACTCTGCCTGTTCTGCTCCCCACTCTGTCTGTGGGGAATCCTCTCACTGCCCCTGCACCTCTGGCCTGTACCCCAGTTCTGTATGCAGAAATAAATAAATCTTAAAAGAAAAAAGAAAGCCAGAGTCCAAATTTTCAGGTGAAATTTTCCCATTGTGAAGCGTTACCCCACTGTTTCCAAAACACTTAAGCTGCCACGCGGGACGCAGATCTCGGAGCCCCTGAGCTCTGGGTCTGCAGCCTGTCAGTGAAGAGACAGCAACAGAGGCTGACGGTGTTTCTAGCTGCTCAGCCCATAAGGAAACACCGGGGACTCCCCGTTCTCTTTGGGTGACTTAGGGGTTTGCCGTCTGGGGGGAAGAGCCTTCCGGAACACGTCACCAGGGCACTCACCCGTCAGGCTCATCCAGGGACCCGGGGAGCGAGTGGAGGGAGGTTAGACTGCAAGGCAGCTTTCCCGCTGGTGGGGGCTGTAGGGCTCCTGCCCCAAGAGGAGGGGCTCGCCGCTCTCTGAGACTCTCCCAACCCAAGCCACCACCAGGCGCCCTCCCAAGCCCCATCTCCTTGTGTGCTAAGGCTCCCACAGGCCTAGACGTTCTCTCCATGGCTCGGCGGTCTAGTCCAGGCAGGATGCTAGGGCACAGCTGCAGACATGGCAGACAGGCACCCCACTCAGTGTTTGGGCGCATTCGGCTTCCTTCAATTGCACCCGCCAGGGGTGGTGCGACCCTCTGGCGACACCGAGCTTGCGGGCGGGCGGGCTGTGACCACCTGATGGCTCTGACTTCCTGCCTGTGGGTCCCCTGCGTCCCTGGGAGGGGTGGAGATGCAAGCGCGCGGGCTCACCTTGGACCAGTCCCCCGTTCTCCACTCGTAGCAGCCGGAGTAGTCCTGGCACTCTTGCTCGGCCCGCGGGCGCGTGGACGCGTCGCATTTCCCCTGGGAGTTGGTGCAGGTCACCTTCCGCTTCTGCTCCCCTTTCCCACAGTTGGCAGAACACTGCAAGCAAGGCACGGTTGGGACCATTAACCCGGCGCAGTTCAGCTCCAGTCTACCTCCGCCTGTCATGCACGCGCCAGACCCAGCGCCGGAGATGCGGGCCGTGGCGTCCATCTTGGCCTTTGACAGCTCGGTGCTCACGGCCCAGCTGGGATGCTGGCCGCGGCCGGTGACAGGGACGGGGTCACAGGAGGCGGGTGTTGGGTGAGCTTGGGACACTCAGAAGGTAAAGTAGGGGCGTGGAATTTAGCAGCCCACTGCCAGGGTCAAGAGACCCGCATAGTGGGTGAGTCCAAAGCGCAGATGCTGCTGGACTCTGGGGTGGGGTCGGGCCAGGGGTGTCCGGTGAGAAAACTGAAGCAAGAAGCCCGAGGCCCCGCTCCTCCAGCCTACAGGCTCTCCGGGAGTCAGACCGCCAGGCGCAGATCCATTTCAGCCTCGGGATCAGGAAAGCACGGCCACGCAGGCAGAAGCGCAGAGGTGGTTCTTTAAAGCTTGCGCCCATGACCTCACATTTCCTGGTCCTGAGAGCTGACACTATCAGGCTTGGGTGTCTGGGTAGGGAATCCCTTTTTTTCTTTTTTATAAGAAAGAGCCCGAGTGGAAAATTTATGGTTTTGATCTGCTAAGAGCATGAATCTTGCTTGGACCAAAAGCCAGGTGATGAAGTCCCTGCGGCTCATGGTGGGGGAAAGGGGAGCAGCTGTATCTGCCCCTCCGTAATCCCTCCTCCCCAAACTCCCCTCCCATCAAAGGTCCCTGAATGTCAAACATATAAACTTAAGTACCTCTAAATAAAGCAAAATCAACATTTTTAAAATGCATTTTTTTTTTTAGATTTTAATTTTATTTATGCATACAGAACTGGAGTATAGGTCAGAGATGCAGGTGTGGTGAGAGGATTCACCAGAGACAGAGTGGGGAGCAGAACAGGCAGATCGATGAAGTACACTGCTGAGGGGTGCAGCGGGCGGGTCAGGAGAGGTCTGCCACGCCCTGTGGGTCACCTTGGGGGCCGGGGGTTGAACTCGCACTGAAGCGGCTGAGGCTGGCTTGCAGTGCTATGTCCTAACCTGCTGTGCCACCAGGGAGGGCCCACAAAATCAGCATTTTGCCTTTTTCTAGCATTCATGAAGACTCAGGCCTTGAAGTGGGTACATGTTAACGCTGCCTGAAAACTCAACCCAGATTTAGAGCAGCCAAGGGCAGACTTTTCGTTCATTAAAAATGGGTTGAATTCTTATTGAAAATAACTCCAACTGTTTGGCAATAAGAAAGAAATGCAAAAATATTTTCCACACTGAAGAGTGTCTTGGATTTGCCTTTTCTGACTTTCTTAGAACACATTTGATGGAGGACCTGAGGGAGCTTGTCCTCTGTCCAGCTATTTTTCTGTTTTATAGCCAAATAATCAAAATCATTAATGCAAAATCAGTGCAAAGCCTGGAAGGATGATAATACCAAAGATAAAATGATATTTCCAGGATCTGTCTTCAAAGTTAAGACTGAAAACTGACCTCTTTCCAAGCTGTTTTATGGCATGAAATTTTAACTCTGCTGTGTACACTCAAAGCTGTACCTCCCAGCCTCTGCCTGCCTCTTGCAATCTGCAGCAACTGCTGTGGAATTGAAAGAAAGCCCTTGAGACCATTTTCCCAAGCTGACTACACTATAGCGTAAAGGAAATGAAAAGGTGTATCTCTGTCCTATCTGTCCACCTATACATCTTATCCACCCATCCATCCATCATCCATCCATCCGCCCACCCACCCATCCATCCATCCACCCACCCATCCATCCATCCATCCATCCATCCACCCATCCATCTATCCACCCACCCATCCATCCATCCATCCATTCACCCATCCATCCATCCTTCACCCATCCATCCATCCACCCATCCATCCTCCATCCATCCATCCTCCACCCATCCATCCACCCATCCACTCATCCATCCATCCATCCACCCATCCATCTATCCACCCATCCATCCATCCTCCACCCATCCACCCACCCATCCA
>NW_004567136.1:7444560-7446775 GCF_000260355.1 Condylura cristata | reverse complement strand
CCATCCACCCATCTACCCGCCCATCCATCCATCCTCCACCCATCCATCCACCCATCCACCCACCCATCCATCCATCCTCCACCCATCCATCCACCCATCTACCCACCCATCCATCCATCCTCCACCCATCCATCCACCCATCCACCCACCCATCCACCCATCCATCCATCCATCCTCTACCCATCCATCCACCCATCCACCCACCCATCCATCCATCCTCCACCCATCCATCCACCCATCCACTCATCCATCCATCCATTCATTCATCCACCCATTCTCCATTCATCCATCTACCCATCCATCCATCCATTCATACTTGCATAAGAATTTTCTTAGGAAATGCAATCAAATAAATATTCTTCACTGATACATAAATATATCATCAAAATTATACCATCCATTTTCTCTGGTCATGCTGCTCTCTCAGAGGGAATTTAAGACTCTGTGAGCAGGAGCCGGGTTAGAAGGACCATGCCATGTGGGCATGTGTCATGTGGGCATGAAGGTATGACGCTGGTGTCCCCGGGCCTTGCCTCGAGACCCTGGTGACGACTTTGGTGGCAGTGGCAGGCCAGACACGCACCTGTGACCACTCGGATGCCTCCCAGATGGACAGGCAGTCCTGACCTTCGCAGCTCTGCACGGGCGCTGGCCGGGGCCCCTGGCAGTAGAGGGGCCGCGTGGTGACGTGGGTGCCGTTCTGCAGCTGGTACACGCAGGTCACCTCCCGGTGCTGGGCGCCCTTCTCGCAGGTCGCCGAGCAGGGGCTCCAGGGGCCTGCCACCCACCTGCCCAGGAGGAGGAGAGACAGTGAGCGAGCTGGGCACGGGGCGGCTCCCTCCCCGGGGCTCTCCAGCCTGGGCTGGGTGGGAGGAAGGCTGGAAGCAGATGAAGAGAGCACAAATGGACACAGGTGCCTTCTGGAATATTCGAAGGTGATTTTTTTTTACTCCCTTTATAAGTTTTTGTTTGACCCAAATAAGGTGTATGTGACAGACTCACTTTTTTATTCTTATGCTCTAATCTGCCACTACTGTTCTTGAAAGTCTCACTTTATCATGGACAAAATGGTGGGGTGAGGTTGGGGGGTCTGAAAGTAGCAGGAGAGAATGAGGCCATTTCTTCTCCTTTTCAATGGAGTTGGGGTTCACGATGGTCACCCAAGTCTAACTGCTTCCCCTTTAAGCACCAGAGCACCTCTGCCAGTGTCTGCTCCTCTTTGCCCCGCGCAGGGCCTGGCCAACCCTCTGCAGCGGCCCGTGTGACTGCAGGTGCCAGGCGTCAGCTGGAAGCTGGGCCCGCTGCTGTGATGACTCCAGCTGGGCAAACAGCCATCACATCCAGCTGGAAGGGGGTCTCTACGGCCTGTTCAGGGGGGCGACCCTAGCAGGGCACCCGTCTCCATTCTGGACACACAACCAGAGCTTGTGTGGGGGTTGTGTGGGGAATGGGGGTGCACTCTGGTCCCCACAGAGGTCACATCCGGGACACCCTGGGCGGGGCGGGGAGCCAGTCGGCTATCCTGCCTCCTCCAGCCTAGCCTCCTGCCCCATCACTGCCTGGGAGAGTCAGACCTTTTTTTTTATATAGGAGGAATATAGGGCAACCGAACAGGCTCAGAGAAGAAATAAGAGACAACATGGCAGGCAAATTATAGATCTGAGGTACACGGCGGGGAGGGGAGAGAGGGGTTAAGACAGGGGATGGAGAGCGCAGGGCACTGAGGTGACCTATTACAGGTGAGGTGGTGATGGGAGATTTATGGGGACTGCACCTGAGGGGGAAATCAACTACTGTACAGAAATGAACAAAAAGGTAAGAAAGTAAAATAAAGTAAGACGATTCAGATCTGCGGGGGTCAGATTCGCACGGCGCTGCGGAGGTCTGCCCGCCTTCCAGAGTCTTCTTTACTTTGCCTCTGGCGTCTCCCTTTTACCCTGAGGGAGCTTTGCAAAAGCATGGCCGAAAGGAAAACAGCCCCCACATCCCTCCTTCCCTTTCCAGAAGAATCCTTTGACCCCTTGCAATTTTCCTCATGACCGGGGCCCAGGGCCCAGCAGTGGAATGGATGACACAGCCCCAGCACACACAGATGCGGGGATCCATCTATGGCCTGCCCTAGCCTCTGCCTGCCTCTTGCAATCTGCAGCAACTGCTGTGGAATTGAAAGAAAGCCCTTGAGACCATTTTCCCAAGCTGACTACACTATAGCGTA
>NW_004567136.1:7422833-7444460 GCF_000260355.1 Condylura cristata | reverse complement strand
CCTCATGACCGGGGCCCAGGGCCCAGCAGTGGAATGGATGACACAGCCCCAGCACACACAGATGCGGGGATCCATCTATGGCCTGCCCTTCCCCACCACAGGGTGCTCCCTGCCTCCCGGAGCTGAGAAAAGGCGCCCCTGCACCCCTCCTCAGAGCATGAAGATCCCTGTCAGATGAACTGAGAAGTTCTCATTTCCTGGGACCTGCTGGGATTCAAACCAAGCTCTGCCTGCAGCTAATGCAGACTCTCGAGGACCTGGACCTGGAATCTCAGGGAATCCAGTCCATGATTCCAGGCACCGTGCTGGACACACTGATGCAAACACAGCCAAACACCCCGCGGGCCTGCAGCCGCTGGGCCTTCAGTGTCCAGGGCTCACTGGTCAGGTGGAGCTGAGCACGGGGGGACATGGTGGTGTGTGCGTGCGTGCTGCAGTTATAAGGAGGCACCGACTGCCCTGGCCGAGGGCCTGGGGCCGGGGAGGTGATGCGATACTGGAGCTGAGTCTTGAACACCAGCAGGGTGGTTGGCTGTGCATGAACTTGGCCACTGCACACTGCTTCACTTGGGGGTTACTTGCCATTCGAATGCTGGACCAGAATGCAGTGCGCGGTGGAGCAAGGCCTGCTGGGCCCAAATCCAGTGATTTGGGGAAGTAACTACATTCCATCAAACAATTTATATGACCATTACGGGGTAAGTCGGATTTGTTTTTAATTGTGTCCTAAAAACTTTAACGGCAACATTTATTAGCCAAGTTTGAATCAGTGGCTCTTTTAAAAGCAATGAAACTGTCATTCTGGAGGACGCCACCATTAACACACCCCTAATTCTGGCCACACTCCCTACTCCCTTGGAGGTGGGATGGACGTCCTTCTCTGTCCAGCACTCTCAGCCCCTCTGGACATCCTTCAAGTTCACTCTTTCCAAGCAGACCCTTGGGCAGCTCCGTCACCGCGTAAGATTTTTTTAAAAAAACTGCTGCTATTTTTGTGGGGGTGGCGTGGGGAATGGGATCAAAACAGTAGGGGGAGGGAAACGCACTGGACTATGGTGATGGCATACGGGTGATTTGGTGATGGGAAGCCCACGGGGATGACAGCTGAGATGGAAAAAGGCACACAATGATGTAAAAATAAACTATTATATTATTAAAAAACAAAACAAAACAAAAACAAACTGCTGCTATAACAAAGTACCATACACTTAATGGCTCAAAACAACAGAGATTTTGGGCCTCCTTAGTGGCACAGGGAGTAAGCGTCAGCACCATGTAGCTCCCTGCAGCCACTGTAGCATGAATTTGATCCCCAGCCAGGGAGTGACCCACAGGGCGCAGCACACCTCTCTTGTCCCGCCCGCTGCTCCCCTCATCAGTGTACTTCGTCGACCTGCCTGTTCTGCTCCCCACTCTGCACTCTGTCTCTGGTGAATCCTCTCACTGCCCCTGCACCTCTGGTCTGTACCCCAGTTCTGTATGCATAACTACATCTAAAAAAAAAAATCACACTCTGAGATACTGAGGATGAGCACCAACAGATCTCCTCAGGAAGGCACGATTCAGCAACTTCAGTTCCAGCTGCCTCCTTCATGCCCCTCTGACGGGTGACCTCACCAGGCCACGCACTGCAGGGGTTACGAGCTCCATCATGTTCACAGGCCTGAGACGTTCCAGCTTCTATTCAAAATCCAGTTTCTAGTCAAATCTGGTTGAGATTTAAACTAGATAAAGGATCTTGTAAGGTGACTGAGCTGTCACAAAGGAATCAGAACAACTTCGGGGTCATTTACCTAACACAGGTATGTTATATTCACTAGAACGTGACTCTCAAACAGTGATAACCAAGGAAGAGAACGCGGCAAGCTTGTTTATTTTGGACAACTTCAAACTGCCATCAACAGTGTGAGATGTTCGATTTCAAAACAAGTATTCAAGCTGGCAAGTGGTCTGTCCAGCGGGCCAGTGCCAACTTTACCCGACTCCAGGATGCAGCAAGAGGAAGGGATTGGCATTGGCCAGCAGCTCTGTTGCTAACATCCCCTCTATCCTGTCATGCCGATAGCAGCATACTATCAAACTATCAAATGCCACATGTCACCGCGTAAAGAGCTTCAGCACAGGTTAAAGGGGAAACAGTCACGGGCGGTCAGGCCTGGCTCTGCGAGGGCCAGGTACATTCAGCTACGACCATGGCTGTAAATTCAACTCTCGACCTGGGCATCCGCTTTGCTCAGCGGAGCTGCCACTCCCCAAAGCCTGCTGCACCAGGCGGTCTGTGGGCGCCAGAACCAACACAGACTGACTTTATCTCAAACTGACTTTTTTCTAATTTTCAAAAAACCCCCATGACTCGAATGAAGGAAGCCTGAAAAGCAGCAGCAAGTACTAAATCCTGAAACTTGAGTGAGTCTATTGTCTCCGCTGAGCCCCGGGCCCCTCATCTGTCCAGGGGGCGGGCAAGAGCAGCGAACAGCGGGGCTCTTTTTATTGCACCTTGCAGGTGTTGCACTTTTTCACAAATGGAGGGTTTGCGGCCACCCAGCACCAGGCCTGCCTACTGGCCCCATTTTCCCAAAGGCATGTGCTCACTGGACTCCGCGTCACGTGGAGCCAAGGGACGTTCATTGTTCTTGTAGGATAGCGCTGTGCACACTTAACAGACCGCAGTCTAGAGTGAACATAGCATTTATACACCAAAAGGTTCCCGTGACTGGCTTTGCTGAGTGAACCCACCTACGCCAGCTCTGAGGCGCCACGTTGTGAGGTCAGCGCCAGTCTCTCTGGCCCATCTGAGTCACTCTCAACCCAGGGCAGATGGCAGCAGCCTGCTCTGAGAACGCTGCACGGCTCAGCGTCTCTGCACGGCTGCCTTTATAGGACAGACGTCTGTGGAAGCAGAAGCAGGAGAAAGCTGTGCTGGGCTTCACGGCGGACGGGGACGCTGGCTTTCTTCTTCACTCTTCAACACTCTCCGGGGCGGCAGGACGATGCTTTGCAGCTGCATGTTAAATATCTCCTCAGAGTCGTCCACCTGAAACTCAGAAGTTATGAGTTCTCACGTACATTTCCCCGAGAAGTAATGTTATCCCCATATTTATTTTGTAAAGGAGGAAATGAAAAGCATCAGGCGGAGAGACTGTGACTGTGAGCTTGTCTGGAGTCGACGTTATCACTGCAGCCCTAACTGTGGCGATGGTGATTGCCCGGCGTTGGCAGTTTTCCATTTTCCCCCTCAAAGTCCTTTGAGTCAGTTTAGAGAGTTCTCACTGCTGGGAAATGGGACAGGGTGGGAGGGTGGGAGGGGGGATGTCCACACTTGGCCATAACATGGTTAAGGGGTAAAGTTCCTAGAATGGCCTCTCCAGAGCTAACACCAGCTAACCCGCTACGAGTGCTTCCATGTGCCAGCAGCATTCAAGAAATGACAGGATTCAACTCACTTGCTCCTTGCCGTGACTCCATGTGGTGCCACCTTAGAGGTGAGGACGTTAGGTGACTTGCCCAAGGTGACCCTTTCTTTAAGGGGAGCAACCACCGAGGTGGATCTCAGCTCCATGAGATGTAATTTGCCGCCCATATCAGGCATCCATCGAGAGCAGAATTCAGGATGTTGAGAGTTGTGAGACCGCCATCACGGTCAAGGCCACACATGGCACGGTACCCAACTTCTGTTCTTCAAAGTACAACTGAAACATTCTGCGCCTCCTTCAACGTCTGTTTGAAGGATGCTGGAAGATGCTGGAAGTGAACTCTGTAATCTTTTTTTTTTTTTAAGATTTATTTATTTATTCATACAGAACTGGGGTACAGGCCAGAGATGCGGAGGGTGAGAGGCTTCACCAGAGACAGAGCGGGGAGCAGAACAGGCAGATCGACGAAGTACACTGCTGAGGGGAGCAGCGGGCGGGTCAGGAGAGGTCTGCCGCGCCATGTCGAACTCATGCGGAAGTGGCTTTAGCTTCTCAGTGCTGTGCTTTAACCCGCTGCGCCACCAGGGAGAGCCGAACTCTGTAATCTTAAGAGGCCGGTGGGGCCAAGGCATGTCTACGGGGCGTTCAGCCCGCAGCGTCTGCCGTGCCAAGGATGGGGCGGGTGGTGGCTGTGTCTTTCCTCTGTGTCTCACCCAAAGGGGCTTCTCTGCGCCATTTGCTGGCCACACGTCCCAGGCCCCGGCTTTCTTCTTCGCTCTGCTTCCCGCGTTCCTATCACACACACATGCTCACTTGACTTCTGGTTGATCGACTACACTATTTCCAAGCATGCTGTCCCAGGAAGACTGGGAAAAGAAGACCTCCTCAGATTAATGGTATGACGTGGTTTTCCCAGGACCCCAGCCTAGTACCAGTCCAGGGCACCCAAGTCCTGAACCGAGCGGGCTGCAGGAACACCTGCAGGAACGACCTGATGAACCCCAGAGGAGTCCCCGCCCAGCTGTCCCAGCTGTCCAGCCCCACAAAATTATTGAACATGAAATATGCAAGCAGATGTCCCCGACCTTCCCCACCACTGCTGACCCACTTGGCTATGAAAATGCTCAGAATTTCACAAGACTCTCTGGAAATGGGAGGTGCAGTGAGCCAGCTCTGTCCTCTGGAGGGGACGCAGAGGGGAAGAGGCACCTGTGGTCCGAGCACAGCAGTGGCTGACGCCGGGCGCCCTGTGGGGGTCCTGGCTCACAGCTGCAGGGGATTCACAGCTTCCCAGCCTGCTGCCACTGCCTTTAACCGCAGCCCTCCTTTAGTGCCTGTGCCCTCCTGCTGAAGGCGACCCTGACTCCCCCAGAGCAGACAAGAGCCAGCCCGGCTCCTGGCCCATGACCTCCGAGGTGACTCGGTCTATTTCGAATCCCTCTGCCTCATAAACACGGCTGAGTCACAGGGGGTGGCTCTGAGGGGCCTGGCTTGTACAGAGTCGTGTCCATGCTGAAGTTGAGAAGAAACTTCGTGGGGTGACAGGAAACTTCGTGGGGTGACAGGCATCTAGGCTGAGCTACGGAGGACAGCTGAGGACAGGGGGCTGCTCAGTGGCTGGCATCCTGCCAGCGCACCAGCTGACGTGAGGAAGCGCCCAATGAGCATCACTGTGGGACGGTCCTTAGGCCGATGACGGCCCTGGCGCTCTGACAACGGGCCCAGTGCAGGGGACCCCTGGCACTCCACTTTGGGGGTTCCAGACCTGTGTGAGCGGCTGCCTAGAGGAGAGCAGGGCTCCCCATCGCACCTCTGTCTTTTTTTACTGCCTAACTCTCATGGCCCTTCCTTTCCCAGAGGCCAGCCTGGGGCATTAGGACCCAGGAGTCAGGTCCAAGGGGTGCTCCACCTGGCATCTGGCCCACCTGGCGTCTGGCCCTCCTGGCACGGCCCACCACCCAGCCACGATGCTAGTGCCATACCACTGTCTCCTGCTTGCACCCCAACATGGGATCTCGTCTCCCTCCCAAGTTACTGATGAACCTCAGCCACGGCTTCAGTCAAGTGGCTTCCTCACTCTAACGCCTTCAATGGCTCCCTAGTGCCTACTGTCTCACATCCAGAGCCTGGCAGCGAAGGCCCAGTCTGATCATTTAATCCTCCGTCAGCCTATGCTCCTCCACTGTTCCACTAAAAATTACATTTTCTTTTAAAGATTTATTTATTTATGCAGACAGAACTGGGGTACAGGCCAGAGATGCAGGTGGTGAGAGGACTCACCAGAGACAGAGCGGGGACCAGAAAGGCAGACTGATGAAGTACACTGCTGAGGGGAGCAGCAGGCAGGACAGAAGCGGTCTGCCGCACCCTGTGGGCCAGCTCCCTGGCCAGTCTTGGCCAGGCTTGGCCAGGCGGGGATCGAACTCGTGCTGCAGCGGCTGTGTCTGGCTTCCTAGTGTTGCGCTTTAACCTGCTGCGCCACCAGGGAATCTTGGGGGCCTGCACCAAAAGTTACAAGGGCTTTTCCGGAATGTATGTCAGCAAAGAAAAATTAGACTTCTACTGAGGAAAATAAGAATTTGGACAGATCGTAGTAAGATGCCCGAGGATAGCTGTCCCCTGCTCTGGCCGGCCAGTGTGTCCCCCCCTCGCCCAAGGCTTGCTTGCAGTCAGGCTCACTGGCTGTTAGTCTAAACATCTGAAATCTTAGGGATCTGTGTGGGCCAAACCACGTGCCCTGTGGAATCGCCCACTGCTCCCCTGCCTGCCACCTGGGCCTTAACACCGCAGTTTTCTGAGGGAGTCGTGGGGGACCGCACCTAAACCCAGGTCCAATTTTCCCTACCGTAAACGCCGGGAGCACCCTTACTCTCCCTTCAGCACAGATGAGCGGCAATGTCCATCATCCACGGGAACCGCCCGCACAGCCGCGCCCCCCGTTCCGCACAGACTCAGGCGCCCCCAGGCTCAGGGCAGAGCAGCCCGAGATCTGCACCCCTCTTGCAGCACACGCAGTCGCCCTCTCCTCAGCGGCGGGTCCTGCCGAGGCAGCGTGTTCTCCGTACACCACAAAGCTCAGCTCCGGCACGTTGGAGAGACACTGCGTATGAACGCTGCTGGCTAATAAAAGTACCAGCAGTTTCCTATAAAAAGTTACAGTGGGATAAATCCACACTAAAATATTCATGTCCTTTACTTCACTTCAAGAACGATTCAAACATCTCAACCACATGGAGTCACGGCAGATGCTGGGCAGATGTTCGCTCCCAAGCAGGAGAGACAATAATTAGTCTCAATTAACTGCTCAGTAAATTATGTAATGGAGACCTTCAGCCACTCAGCCCTGCAGGCTGGCTGGGCCGCCACAGTGGACCTGTCCAAACTATTCCGAAACTTTGGACTGCTCTGGAGAATTCATGTTCTGAGTCGATTGCAACGGGTCTTGGCATGCGAGGAAATAATGAATACCATAACTACTTGCAATTGAAAATAATAATTTGTTAATCATTTTAATGGCTAATGAGCTACAGAAACCATGTTCCTGGGTCTTCCAAGCAGAGAGGAAAGAGCCGTAAGATTTTTGGCTTTATGAAGCTTTATGACGTCTATGGCATGAAATCCCCCTGGATGCGTTGGAGAGTTTTTTTCATGTCAGAACCGTCTATGCTGCTTCTCCTTGACTGCTAAACGGTCTCCCAAATATACGTCAGCAAAGGTGCTTCTGTCTAACAGACATTTAAGGATCTCCCCCCAGCAGAGGCATTGAGCGCCTGGCTCCCACTCCTGGCCCTGATTCCAGGACTCCAGAGCAACGACTTGCACATCAAGTCTTACCGACGGAGCCTGGAGGCATCTTCTCCGTCCTTTGAGTGTTGCATGCTGTCCAGTTTTACTTTTGGGTAAGCAACAGGACCTGTCTCGAGACCGACAGAGGTGTCCACTCTCTGGTGAAATCCTTGGGGCCTCTGAGTCTAGACTCCGCTCTCTTCACCCTCAAAAGCCTGGACACATTTGGCCATGGTGCTCTTGTCTGAGGACTTGCCTTATCCCTGGGTCTTTTGAAGGGATGTTTCTAGCACAGAACCTTGTGCTTGTTGAAGACCCAACAACAACAACAATAACAACAGCTACCACAATAATTATATTATTCCATAGTTGTGCATTATGAATGCACAACTGAATGGTGAGTGGAACTTCCTAAAATGACCTTCGTGTTGGTTTTCAGGGCAACTTCATCCACATTTTCACTTGCTTTCAGACTCTTCTACAGTCATAGATTTTTTGTTTATTTAGTAGAAATTGTAAGTGTAACTCATTAACCTTGAAGAAATCAGGAAGGTAGATAATAAAGAGCAAGAGAACCGAATCACACGTGCCCCTCGTCTGTCTCTTAAACGTCTCTTCTTTGATGTTGATGTCATAGCATAAACACATCATTTTATATTTTGCTTATTTCACTCTTGATAGACTTGATTCTTAGGTGATCAAAACGTCTTTTCTCGAGAGTGATTTTTTAATACTTACACAACACTCCATTGTATACAGAGCCAAGTTACTCAAGTAGTGCATTCTTGTGGGACACTTGGGAGGTTGCCAATCATGTCCATATTTTGGATGATGTCCAAAGGGTAGAAACTGAAGCCCCGGATCAGAGGTGTTGAGTGACGCCTGCGGAAGAGCAGCAGGGTCTGCGCGTGGAGAGGAGCTCACGGCAATGCGGCTGGTGCTGTCTGCCCCACCAGCCTGTCCAAACTAGCCTGGCGTGTGATGACACTTGAGATATGTCAGGCACCAGAGGGCTGGTGTCCCACATCCCTCTACATCTGTCTTCTTTCGCCAGTGCACATAGCCCTGTTCTGGATCCAGGCCAGTGCCACATGCAGATGCATGTGCAGTCCTCACGTCCTGCTCTGCACACAGCTAGCTGGTCAATGTCCCCTCAGCAAATCCATGCTCTCCTGTGGTAACTGGTTCAGCTCCAAGTGCATAAGAAATAACAACACTCACCGGACCGTTCTATGCGCAGATGTTACGAGCTTTAGTCTTCACTTAATTCCCAACTTGATGAGGAAGGGGAATGCCTGCAAAGCAGCCCTCCAAGTCAATTTTTTTTTGAGTGGGGGCGAGATGGGCTCTCCCCTTAAGTGCCAGCCAGCTCTGCAGTGAAGTGTCACACCACAGCCTCTGCATATCTCGCCCCACCTCACAAATCAGGCAGGGCCTCTGTCCTGTGTCTCACGGCATGCATTCTTCCTACAAGGCTGGAGTTGCCTTGTATCCCTGCCCATCTTCACCACTCAAAGGCAGCCTGGCACATCGTAGGTGCTCAGTTAAGTGTGCTAAATGAGTGAATGGAGGCACAGCCTTAAATGCTCAGGCTGAGTCTAATGTCAGTGGACACCCTAGTGCTCCCACTTTTGAGTTGATGCTAAATGTGGGTGCTGTATTCTGCTTATATACATGTATATATAAAGGTTTTATTTTTGTTTTAATAATACCATTTTGATTAGGGAAAGGTTTAATTTAATTAAACATACATATAGGAACATATATAAATTCTAAGGGTATTGATGAATTTTTACAAAGCAAGGTATTTAACAAATGATATGAAGATAAAAACATTCCCAGCACTTCAGGAGAACTTCTTATACTCTTCCAGAAATTCTAATTTCTACCACCAAGTAGGTGTGCCTGGTTTTGAACTTTATAGAAATGAAATTACAGAGCACACATTCTTTTGTCTTTTGTGATCAACTTCTTTCATCCAGCACTGCATTTGTGAGATTGAGCCATACTGTTTGTCATATACTCATCCATTTTCACTGATGCGTAGTATTCTACTGGGCGACTAGACCACATGTCTCCTGGTACTGTGGGCTCATGTTTGAATTGTTATAAATATTAGGCTCTTAGAAGTAGCATTGCTCTTAATATTCTTTTATGTTTTCTACATTTTGTTTTTATGTAACATTTCTGGATCATGAGAATTTGTTCAAATACACTTCCAAAGTGGTTATACCAGTTTATACTCACACCCAGCAACAAATGGTAACTCCTCTTGGTCCATGTCCTTGTAAACACTTATTATCATCTGTCTTCACCACTTTAACCAGGCTGATGGGTGTAAAAATAGCCTTAGTCCCCTTTTTCTTTCACTCTCTGGTTTATCAGATTTTAATGCCATGCCTTAACTCGCAGCCAATGCTAAACATATCCATTATATATTTCTACTTTTCTGTTTTCTCTTTTCTTTTGATTCTTTTGTTATACATTTTCTTTTCTGTTTTTTTCAGACTATATAACACTTACATATTATACTTCCATTCCCACTTCCAGCTTTGATTTAGTTTTAGACATAACTAAATGCTCACTACCAGTCCTTTTACCAATGTGCCCCCAACATGGTTACAAGAAGAGCATTCTATCTTACGGGGATTGACAAACTATGGCCTGAGGGCCAAATCTCTTCTGACACTTGTTTTTATAAATTAAGTTTTAGTGGCACACAGCCATGCCCATTTGTTTATATATTGTCTGTTGCTTTTATAGTGGTATAATGATAGCACCGAGTAGTTACAACAGAGACCACATGGCCTGTAGAGTTAAGATATTTAATATCTTCCCTTTATAGAGAAAGAATCCTGGTCTAACGGATTTCTCTAGAAGGCTTCACGGACCCCATGGCCTTAGTTCTTACACATTGAAAACTGTTTGTCTAAAGCCTTGATACTTGAAGGATAACTTGGCTAGATATAAAATCCCCAGTTTACATTATCCTTTCTGGCCTGTAATGACACTATTTACAGTCTTAGGTCCACTGAGAACTGGGGGTGGGTGTCCCACTCCATAGAATTGGGTGGGGGATAGAAGTGAGGGAAAGCAGAGGGACTGTCCCAGTTCCAAGGGAGCCCAGGCACAGGTCTCTGAGCTCATGGCTGTCCACACCACAGAGCCCTGCCTAGAACTGGCCTGTGACAGGAGACTGACAACATGTAGAGATGCAGACAGACTACCAGGAGCTCCCTGGGCACAGATGGAGGGGACCTGGATCAGCCTGTTTTCCGGCTTCATCTGTATGGTTATCACAGGAGACTTGCTAGAAACTCTGCTGCCCTGACCCACCACCCCAAAAATGTGGCCCGAGAGAGGAGGTGTGGAAGTTCCTTGCCTATGAACTTGGGTGCCAAGCTTCCTGTCCCCCTTTCCCCACCTCCATCACCAGAGCTTCCTGTGTGTAGGGCCCAGAGCCCCCTTGAGGGTCCTATCTGTATTCTCGATGCAGTTAGGGTCACCAGGCTTCCAGCTCTCAGGAGTGGAGATGGCTGATGGCCTTTCCCCTTACATCAGCCCCATCCCCTTCCTATGTGAGCATTTTGGCCTCTGCAGTGAATTCTAAGTCAAGGGGTTCAATCCACCAGAGCTGCTTGTTCCCCCAACCTTCTGGAGCTGAGATTTCTAGGAACCTTAACTACCATGTCAGTGGTCCCCAGCATAAGACCTGGGCAGCATCAAGGACAACTTGTCAGAGATGCAGGCCCTCAACCTACCCCCTCCCCCCCAGACCTACTGAATCAGAGCCTCTAGGGCTTGGTGTGGTCACCTGTAAGCTAACACATGAGAGTCCAGAGGATTCAAGTATACTGGCTATGAACACTAGCCCTGATCTTGTTTCTGACTAGACCCCTGAGAAAGCCTGGCTCTCAGGTCACCCCCTGTCCTCCCAGACAACTCACTGGGCATGTGCAGCTGAATGTGATTTCTCTCCCCGTTCTCAAGATTCTGAGCAAAGCTCTTTCCCAGTGGTCAGGGAGCCCTCTCTTCCCAGGCAGTGGGTTAGAAGCTGCGGCAGAGAAGATGCAACTGACGCGCTCGGCGAGGGCGAGCACACATTCACTACCTCTGGGCTGCTCATTTCTGATCATGGAGCTATAAGGAATTCCTCTTGGAAATTGTGTGCTTATGTTTCATCAGTTATGTGCGCCTTCCTTCGTTGGCATTTAAATCCAAGTATAAGTTAGCAGGCAGAAGTGCTGGCAGCCCCCAGCATTTGACATCCGTCCACATCAAGTGGAACTTCATTACTTCCCGCCATCATTCCAGCCTGGGCTGTAATGAGCCACCTGGGCAGGACACATCTGCAAAGTTTCTGGTCACGCACTGAGCCCGTAACCCAATCTTGGGGTTCGAATGACTCTGAAACCCTTTCATAATCCCTTTTCCTCCCCAAGTTCTACTCGATTCCCGCTGACAATATTATCTGATGTTCTCAAAGAGAGAGTTCAGAAACATTCATGGTGTTAGAAATGAACCACTCGAGATTTTCCTGCTGTCTCAATTTACCCTGAAATACATAAAAATTATATAAACTCGTCCTGACAAGAAGGGGAATGTTAGCATCCACTCAGAACTTCCCCCAATCTTTTACTGCCTGGAAAATACCAGCGTGGGTTATTTAAATTCTGTAGTCACACACTGTATTAAAAACGTGTGTGTGTGTGTGTGTGTGTGTGTGTAGTGTCTCATGAAATGATGGATAACCCATAAAATGCTGCGTCCAACAGCTGGCCCATGTTTATCATTAATATAGTTTTGTAGCTGAGCGATGATGATGGTTTTGGCTAGTGTTCACCCAAAGCTTACCCGGGATGAAGAATTTATAGGCATTACTTCACCTAATCTTCTCAAGACGTCTACGAGAGGGGTTCTGATTTTCCAGTTTATAGATGAAGAGATCAGGTGACATGCTCATGAGTTTGCCTACAGCTAGGGAGGGGGGCTGGGCCCTGAACACTGTGGGCTGCTGCCTCCCCAAGTCCAAGATCTCAATCCCCCCCAACCCTCCGCCAGTGGGAGGCATGGAGAGAACATGCCCCTCTTTCTGATTAGCTACTGAACCTACAAATTGGGTGTCTTCCTGTCTCTACAGACAAGGACACGATGATGTGAGGGTAAGGATGTAGCCTTCTTGTTTGTATTACCAACTTTAAAGTAAATGGCGTTCAGGCCGCTGACAAGCACACACAGACAAAGGAAGGCTCAGAGCGATTGCTGCAGGGACTGACGCTGACAGAGTCCAACAAGAGAGGCTTCTGGGAAGCTTCAGCAGAAGGCCAAGTCTAGAGACAGGTAAGGTCAGGCTCCCCTGTGGGAGGGACAGAGCAAGAGCAGAGCCTATCACCACGGCACAGGGAAGGCAAATCACGCAACCACCGGGCAACTGGATGCTCTGGGGCCTTCAGCCCACCCATTGTCAAAGGAGCACTTGTCTAAGTCAGACACCTGCTCCCCAGTGGGCAAACACTCATGGCCCTGGAGCTTGACCTGATTTCAACGCAACGCTGCTGACCTTGGAGATCGCTGTTCTGGGCTGAAGGCAACTTCCCCACCGGTATGGAATAATCTGCTCAAAGGACTCCTTAGGTCTGGGTCCTGCTGGACACCGCAGAGTGAAGAACACACCCTGGCGCACATGCTCTACAGATACAGATATCTCACCCTTGTGGGAAAGAACAAGAAAAAGAAGGGAAGAGTAAACCAAGGAGCGACACGGACAATGGTGCAGGGAGCGAGAGGTAGCCTGCCGTCCTGGCTGTGAGCTGGACGCCGTGTTTGGCCACAGTGGCACTCTGGGGGCGTCAGAGCCAAAGACGGTGATGCTGGAGCAGGTCGGTTTTCTTCATAGCCAGAAGCCTGGAGCCCGGCCACACATGCCTCTGCCACCTGTCTGCTCCCTGTGACACGTGCCCCCGTGCTCTGGGGTCTGAGCGGGAGTGCGGGCCCCTCTGAGCCTCTCCCACTCCCTGGCACCAGACCTCTTCCAGCATCTCTCCATGCCCCTGGGCCTCCTGGGAAAGCACTGTCATATTTGAGCTCCTCACCTAGATGGCGAGGCCCTGCATCTTAGTATTTTTCCAGCATGGTCTAGACAGCACTAAGAACAAGCCAGAAAACAAACCAAGTAGCGGATTTGGCGAAACTGGTCTGTTTAATTTCACGCTTTGACACTCTGGCAGGGCATGTTCGCTTCCAGAGAAGGGAGCCCCTCCCCTGTGGCTTCCTCTTCACCCCTCTGAACGGAAGTCCAGTTCAAGGTCCTCTGCCAGCCTTTCTGAGCCCCCCTTTTGAATAGTGATGCAAAGGGTCCTTCTTTGTGCAACAGCAGAAGTAGGTGGTACTATTTTATATTTAAAACGATTTACTTTTATTTATTTATGCACATAAGGACTGGAGTGTCGGGACTGAAATCCAGTGCTGAGGGGAGCAGTGGGCAGGACAGGACAGGTCTGCTGCTCCCTGTGGGTCAGCTCCCTGGCTGGGGATCACACTCAGGTTTTAGCAGTGATAGTGCTGAGACTTAACCTCCAGGCCACAGGGAGGCCCGAGAAAGAGAACTTTCTCTAGGATTCACAGGAACACGGAGTCCATGGTTGGGACGCAGAAGCACGAGAGGCCGAGCAGTGGCTGCTGAGGCTGCAGGACCAGCAGCATTTTTTTCCACTGTCACACCTGATCCAGTTACACCCCAGGAATTGGCACTTGTGTTGTTGGTATAATTTGGGGGTTAAAATAACCAGGAGAAGCTTGGGGTTTGGTAACAGGTTCTACCCCCATCATAAAGACTTTGGAAAAACCTCTCATGCTTTGAAAATCCTACAGCTGCTGATGTTGAAAGTTCACAACCAAGAGTAACACGCCCGCCGGGAGACCTCTCCTAGCAGCACACAGGAATTCTCCGGCACAGGAGCCCTGCTGCTGTCAGACTTGCAGCTGACCCACATCTGTTGAAAGTTCTTTATTTTTTAGTTTTGGTTTGATGTGACATCAAGGGCCTTTACATGTTTGGGGTACAAGCTGCTGATGTGGCCTCCCCAGTGTCACTTTCCTCCTCTGGCTCAGAACGCTCCCATTTTCCTCACTTGCCAACAGAAGCACATGTGGGCTCAGCCAGAGTGAGCAGACCTTCTTCAGTAGCCTGGGTTCTGAGTGAGCAGCTCCTGAGGGAAGGGAGCTGCTCAGAGCCTCGCAAAGTCCGCTCTGCCCACTAGATCTGGCACCCAAATTCCTTCTTTCAGTACCCCTTCACAGTTGCAGGAGTTACTCCACATCCTTTCTGCAGCCTTATATCGTTGGTACATTTCCCAGTTTGATTCCTGTTGCCTGTGATCAAAGATCCTCATTGTGTACTTGTCTTGATCTAACATCTTGCTTCACTAAAGAAAAAGGCAAATGTGCCTTAGAAATAGAGGATCCCAAGTCACTTTCTTTGTATTGCCATGCTAGAACTGAGGTTTTGGAGCAGGTGCACGGAGGTTGGGGGAGAGAGCAGGAGTTCTGTATTAGCTAACTGGGTGGCTGCTCCCACAACCCCTCCGTCATCTCTTCAATGGGAGTACAAGGTTGGCTTATTTTTCTGGTGGGCTGCATTGTCACTCTGGGCAGCCTACGATCCAAATTCTCCTTGGGAAACAGCATAATAGAGGTGTGCTCCCAGTGCATCAAAAGAATACATCAGAAGTGTGTTGGTCTGTGTTTCTGTTTTTATTCAACTACCATACTGTTTTGATTACTACTACTTTGGGGTATAGTTTGAAATCATGGCATGTGATACCTCCATTTATCTTCTTTACTTTAGGGCTGCTTTAACTATTTGGGGTCTTCTGTAGTTCCACAAAAATTTTAGAATTTTGTTTGTTCATTTTCCTGAAGAATTTTGCTGGGATTTTGACAAGTACTGCATTGAATTTGTAAATTGCTTTAGGCAGTATTGTCATTTTAACAATGTTTATTCCTCCAGTCTATGAACACGGGCTATATTTCCATCATTGTGTCTTCTTTTGACAGTGTCTTACAGATTTCAATGTATATATAGATCCTTTATCTTCCCTTGCTCAATTTACTCCCAGGTATTTCATCCTTCAGTGTAACTGTAAATTGTAAATTTTTCTTAATTTTGCTTGCTTCTAATGATTTGCATATAGGAGTGCAGCAGAGTTTTTGTGTGCTGATTTTTTATCCTACCACTTTGTTATGTTCCTTTATTGCTTCTATAGTCATTTTTTTTTTTTTTTGATCGTGGTATCTTTGGATTTTCTATATGCATTGGATGAAGGAAACCATGTCACACACCATTGACAACATTCAAACAGGCATTTGTGGCCTTAGCAAACAGGCAGCCAGCCTGACTGATTTCATGTGCAAATCCTTTCCTGGGATATTTCAGACTTCCTGTAAGGCTCTCTTGGGGATGGTTCCAAGCAGAAGCAGAGAAAACCATATATAACTTTAGACTCTGTGAGTCTCTCCAATGTGGTTCTCCACGCTCCTCTTTCATATACCACCTATTTCCTATCCTTATTCTTCCAGGATTGAAGCCTTTCCTAGATAAGGTTCCCCTAAATTTATTCCCAGACAAAAGAAATTATGAGAGGTTAAATCTCTTCCCACCCACGGCAATGTCTTGGAAACCCTTCATTGCATTCCTTCCTTGACACAGTGACCTTCAGCTCGACTGCTGTAGGAGAAGCTGGCATGCCTCCCAGCTAATGCTCCCTACCCCTGGGGCAGAAGGATAATGCTGTAAACCATGGGGAACTCCCAAGACTTGAAACATTTGGAAAAGCAGATCCTCAAGGAACCGAGCTCAGCCTTCAAAAGTGCAGCACAGGTAACAGGTGGGCAGAGACTCTGCTTTAGAGGGTTGGAAAGAACCCAAGCTCCATGATGCACCTCGCAGGGGCCTTCTGAGGCTTAGGAACCTGCCAATGTTGATCTTTCTGAAAAGGCTCAAGTGGTTTTCCAGGGAGGAAGAGATGCAAAGTGCTTCTATAAGGCATAAGCTCAACTATTTAAATAATTTAACATGCACGCTGGGGTGGGACCAGAGTGCACACATTACTCAGTGAAGTCATCCTGTTTATAGGAAGGCTCCTGCCCACAGCTTTTGTCAAGTTCATTTGAATTGTTTCAACGGTACGTAAAAGTTGTTCATGCTTATTCTGATATTTGTTTGGGGGATAAAGGAGGCAAGGGATTATTTTCAAGGTAGGATTTGACTGAGTGATGCAAGCTGGGACCCAGAGGAAAAGGGACAGGTCTGCAAGGTGTGGAAAGACCCTCAGAGTAGAGACCTTCATGCTGGACAGAGACTGGGGTCCCCTTTCAGTTCTCAAGGCCCTTTCTCATTTCGTCTGGTACTAACTGTGCCAGGTGGGTAGGGGAGGGCTCTCATAGTAAGGAGCCATGTGTACATGGTATAAATATGTTAAAAAGAAATGGCCAAGTAAGTGGATGGATTAGCACATGACACTGTCATCCTTTTTATGCCACAAAAGCACAAACCACTGCTTAGAGACAGACGCCCCCTCCCCTCCAGGGAGGGCGTCAAGGACACCAGCAGCCACGGAGACAGTCCTGTCTCCTACGTGCAAACCCAGCTGCCTCCTGCTGGTGCCCCCACTTTTGTCTTCTGGTGCAGCATATCTGTGAGGCCACCGGAAGATGACTGGCACAGGGAGAGGGGCAGTCAGCCTCTGTTCCCAGGGTCTCGGGGAAGGTCGGTGAAGTTGGGCGTAACTTCCCAGCAACCCCCTCTGGGGAGGACACAGGGAGAGCGGGTGGCAGCCGGGGGAACGCTCCTCTCCCACTGAAAGGTGATGTTCTGTGCCAAATTCTCCACCCTAAGGCTCCTAACCAGCGGCTCAGGGAGCGAGCTGGCTCTTATAGCAGGGAGGACAAGCCATTAACGTGACCCAGGGATGCTTGGTTGAGAGGGGCGTGGGGAACTGTCCCCAGCATCTCTGGTCCTGAGATGCCTGGGTCATGTGGGGCGCTGGCCGCCGGCCTCTGCTCCCGGTGGAAGCTGCCAGGGGCGTCTGCGCATAGCCCTAGAACCCGCAGCGCTGAATGCACACCTCTCCACGGTTTATTCCTCCAGCTGGAGCACTTCCTAACTTAGGTAAGTAACGGCTTCGAAACTATTGAACTTAAATGCAAGTGATGGCTCGTAACGGTTTAAAGCACAGCACGATGCAGCTGTTTCAGTGCCAGTTCGAGCCCCAGCCATGGAGGTGACCCACAGGCGCGGCAGACCTCTCCAGACCCGCCCGCTGCTCCCCTCAGCAGTGTGCTTCATCTATCTGTTCTGCTCCCCACTCTGTCTTTGGTGAGTCATCTCACTGCCCCTGCACCTCTGGCCTGTACCCAAGTTCTATATGCATAAATAAGTAAATCTTAAAAAAATAATATATATATATATACATAAATGGAAGTGAGGCTCTGGAAGCTGGATAATGTCAGAAAAAAAGTTCTGGAATTCAACTAAATTTCTCATAACTCATGTACCACTGGTAAGACATATAACAGCTTATTCTGTGCACACTTAAGATTTACCTGTTTTAATTTAGAGGAATGCAGAAAAGAAAACATTTGAGTTTCAGAATAGCTAGAAATAGGTTAGACAATGGAATCTTTTCAGATTTTGCTATACTTAAGGTTTCACGTGTTCAGGCTTCATTCTTAAGTCGTGATCTCTTTCTCCACCCCCCCTCCAAGAACATGCATTCATAGCCACATGAGGAATTCTATTCAAATTTAACCTCAAACAGGGCAAACCATGTCAAGATAATTGAACCACGAAGACAATTTAAAAAATCAAATATACTTCCTTGCAAACGACTTCAATTCAATTGTTAGCAAGATGTTCAATCTTCTTTTTCTGAATCGCTCTAATTCAATGTACAGTATACTATGTACTGCCTGGGAAGAAGTTCAATTCCTCAGTTCTCTGGGGAAATATCTAATAGCTTGAACTGGCCTTTCAAGTGGTCTATAAGCGCTAAACGACTGCAGAAGTATGAACTGTGGGAGCATGGCCTAGGCGCCTCAGAACAAGCCGTCTCCCACCATCTCCTCCTTCCCGTGCCAGGACTCTCAAGCCTGAACCTGAAGAGCTGGCACACGGTTACTCTGAGATGCCAGGGCCGGCGGGACCACGCCCCTGCAGACCGGTCAGCGAGGTGAGGCTGCGGTCGCTCACCACCACCCACGCGATCTGCACGGTGCGGCGCCAGCGTGCTCGCGCGGCCGTGCGAGAGGGAGGCGGTGGGCCCGGCGCGTGGGCGCGCGTCTGCTATGGCTTGGGACGGTGTCCACACATCTAGGGTTACGGCTAGAATAAAGAGGTGCTAATGGGGTACAGTTGGGGAAAGGAAAGTGTCAGGAACGCAATGGAAAAAGAGGGTGGAAGAAAAGTAACATTAAAGGGGAAACACAGGAAAGCGGGAGGGAAAAAGTCAAACATCTCTGCTGTTTTAAAGGTCAAATAGTCATGAAAATACAAAAAGGTGCTTTCACCCGCCAGACTCAACTGCCGGTAGCATTTTGGCTTCTTTAATGTAGTTTTTGCCAGTGGGTTTTGGGTTCTGTTTCCCAGTTCACGGGCTCTGTCTCAGGTGCTTTCTCTCTGCAGCAGCTACGTGTCCGCCAGCTGCCACAAGTCCCCACCCCCCACTATCCTGCCCAAGTTCAGTTTTTACTCCTGGATTAAACAGTGCATTTCTAGCACATTCGCTAAGGGCAACCCCTTCACTTTCTGCACCCACTACCGTAAGCCCACAAACATTATTCTCAGGGACCTTGCATGGCTCCCTGAGATCTTTCTTGCTCAGTCATGTCCTTGAACTCAACCTGACCCCACCTTTAACATCACTTGACCCCATCGATGTCACAGGAGCCAGGCTGTGACGCTTTCCGGGGCAGACGGACCTGCCCGATCTCGGCGACATCACATTGGCGAGTGTGAGTGGTGGATGGATCGATGGCGCTAGCGATGGTTTGTAAGGTGGCTGCTCATACCCAAGATGTCCCGGGAAACTCCCCAAACAAAGTGAGCTGCTCCTTACGGGCCTCAGGGTAGCATTTCAGCCTTACTGTGCCAGGAGCCATCTACAATCAATTTAAAAGCCCTCACCTGCTGCCTTGCCTCTCTCAGTCACACGCTTCACCAGCTTAACACACACAAGACGTCGGAGTGAAAACCAAACAATTCAAGAAAGTACCAGGCAGGTGGGCACAAGCCGAGCTTAGGAAACACCCAAATGGCCACGTCTACAATGAAACCTAGTGTCAAGAGGTGACTACGCCCTACCTGGGGTGCACTATCACAAAGCAACCCCACCTCCAGCCCAGGCGACGTGGCCGGGGGATGCCACCCTGCAGAGTCACTACGGCACGCCAGGCCCCCACTGCTGGAGGCCTCACGGGTGACACGACCCACCCAGTCCCACTTGTGGCAGCCCCAGAGAATTCACTCGGAGAGTCTGAGGGCCTCTGCCATGCACCGGGGCCCCGCACAGAGGCGCTGACAGACTCCACTCATCAGCCCCAGATCTGAACTCCCTGGAGTTCATTCCAGACACACCAGGGACACCAACACGTGCATCTCAGGGGCGGGGCCTCACGGGAGCTCAAGTTCTGACCGTGGCTTCCTTCTTCTCCGACCAGAGACTGGGGGAGCTGACCCGCACCAGTTGGTCTGCCCTGCGTGAGGTGCCCTTGACGGTCTCCCTTCAGTCACCTCCCAGCTGGCGAAAGCGCAGGTAGTCAACGTCAGCATTTTGAGCAAACGGCAAAAACGGGGCGTGGCCAGAGCGACCTGGGGTTGGCTGTCACCCCGCCTGGTGCGTGGGGGCTGCTGCCCCGACCCTGGCCGGCCCCAGCTTGGGCACAGGGCTCCTTACCGTGCCTGGCAGGGGTGTGAGTTGCACCTGCGGACCTGTGGCTCTGGACGGCTGGCCTGTGGGCAGTCGCTGTCATTCACCAGCGTCGTGGTCTTGTTCACAATCCGCGTGCAGGACACGATGGTTCTGCGTTCGCCTGGAAACCAAATCACAGAAACTGAGGGGTGGAGGCTGTAAACCGTGGCACGGCTGCTCGCTCACTCTGGGGGCTGTCAGGGGCCTCTGGAGATCAGTGTGCAATTCTGAGGGACTGCTGCCAGCAAGGTTGTGCTGGCCACAGAGAGGGACGAGCCTGTGCAGGCCACAGAGAGAGACGAGGCTGTGCAGGCTGGGGACGGGGGGGTGGGGGGGAGTGATCTCAGAAGAGGACCAGAAGAGGCAACTTCTCAGGCCATGTCCGGGGATGACTCAGCTGCCCAAGGCCAAGTTCTAATGTGGGTCTGTAACTTCTACCCTGAATCAGCAATCCTTTAATGAAAAAAACACCCTAAGATGTTTAGTGTCTGGAGTGCCAGTCTCAAGGAAATATCTGTACCCCGGTCCTCGACAGCTTCCCACTACAGAAGCCCTACGGAGTGAGGGACCGGAGGCTGGTTTGGTGGAGTCCCAGGTCCACCCCGTCCAAGCAGGCAGCCGAGAGCCCACCTGAGAACTCACCGAGCCAGCCAGCCGCTACTACAGCCTACAAGTCACCTGCTTCGGGCGAGTACCAACAGCCAGCCACCTTTTCTGTGCCTCAGCAACCTCAAGCGGAGGTTGGTCCCACCTCTCCTGCCCCACTGCCCACGAGCCCGCTCCGCGCCTTGGCAGGGTGACTAGTGACACTGGGTTAGGAGTTCAGAATGGCTTCTGACGGTTCCTCCTGAAAACCATGTGCTGGACCCCATGCCTTCTGTGCAGGCTGAGTGCGGCAGTATGACACTTTGCTCCTTGCAATGTCTGGGGTGCTCATCACCCAGTGTCAGAGGAGAGGAAATCCAGGAAGACGGCGGCCAGCCATCCTTTGCTTACAGTACAGCAGCAAAGTATGAGGTCAGGGCTCATGCTCCGAATGTCTTACCAACTTGGGGGAGGTTTCCTTCCCATGATATCCTAAGTGGGGTTGCTGTGGCCAACGGGAGAGGGTACTTGGATGCCCCTCCACCACATGGCGGCAGGTGCAGGTGTGTTCTGCTTCTCCGGGCCCCCTCTCCTTCCTATGCAGCAGCCACACACAGGCCCGACCTGCGCTCACAGGTCGGGGTCCCCGAGCACCCGGTTGGTTGGGCAGAATGCCTTTGTGTGGGGACACCCAGCTCTGTCACTTTGTGGAGGTTGGCTGTGGGGCGTGGCTGACTCCAGGGGGAATGCAGAGATACCTCTGGCTTCCCCAGGGATCTGGGCGCCGGTCACGGAACGCCCGGCTTCACCGCCCCCCAGGACACCCCGCACAGGGCCCGGGGCTGCTCACCGCCCCCCAGGACACCCCGCACAGGGCC
>NW_004567136.1:7404178-7422371 GCF_000260355.1 Condylura cristata | reverse complement strand
GCTGCTCACCGCCCCCCAGGACACCCCGCACAGGGCCCGGGGCTGCTCACCGCCCCCCAGGACACCCCGCACAGGGCCCGGGGCTGCTCACCGCCTCCGCACTGCACGCTGCACCCGTCCCAGCCGCTGTGGGTCCAGAGGAACAGAGAGTCCTGGGGTTTTTCTGGCTCACTCTGATTTTCGGCTGTATGATTTACAGGAACGGTGTATTCATAATGAATTCCATAATTTTGGTCATGAAATAACAACACCTGCATCAGCGACAAAATAAAAGGCGACTTTAAAACAGAGCGACAGCCCACAGGTGGCTGAACAGGCAGACGCACCCCACATGGCTCTTTCCCTACAGG
This sequence comes from Condylura cristata, assembly GCF_000260355.1. NCBI lineage: Eukaryota > Metazoa > Chordata > Mammalia > Eulipotyphla > Talpidae > Condylura > Condylura cristata. The sequence goes on along the minus strand of NW_004567136.1, from coordinate 7,422,021 downwards.
GGTGACCAGTTCTTTCCGGGGTTTCCAACCAGGCCCCATCATGGGGTCCTCCTTTATTTTACCCTGGGGTCCCCGCATACACCACCCCGGGCGGTGCGGCCGTGTGCACAAACCCCGCCAAGTAGTTCCTCTCTTTCTTTCTGGAGAGGGGATGGGAGCAGCCCGCGGGGCAGGGGTGGTGGCCTCTAACTGCACTTAGCAAGGACAGCCGCTCCCTTCCCCCGCCCACCTGAGACGCTTCCCTTGCAGACCAAACAGCCAAGAATATGCTGCTTTTTACCTGAAAAGGCACCTGAGCAACTAGGCTACTCTCATTCTTTGCAGCGAGCTTCCCTTCAGCTCCCCAGCACCCGTTGCCTGCCTCAGTGTGTCTGGGGGGTCGGGCGCTGGGCACTCACAGGGCACGGCAGGGCAGCTCTCGCTGTGGCAGAGCTAGGAGGAACACATGGCCCTTGCAGCGGCCTGGCTCAGGGCCTAGGCCAGGGGCCGGGGTCGGGGGGAGGGGAGGAGGCGGGGAGTTGTCCTGCAGCCTAAATCTGCTCGCTGGTTAGTACCACAAGATGCTCCGCTGGTTTCACGTCTCTGCACATAATGGAGCAATACCAGGCCTCTTGCGGGCACCAGGCCAGGCCTGGGTCATGTGCTTTAGGACAGTTATGGAGCCTCCCATGGGTGCTCCTGGGTCGAAGCAGCCGGAAGCTCACTTCCAGGCACGGAGGTCCTGGAGAGCGGGCGGAGGCTGCTGAAGGCAGGGTGCCCGGGCCTGACTTGGGAGGCCAGAGGCAAGTGCCAGAGGCAGCGGCCCTCTTCTTTCCCGGCATCTCCCAGCCAGCCAGGGCTTGGGTGCAGGGTGGGAGGTGGGGTTAGAGTGGCCTGCACTGCGCAGACACCCGCTTCTTCAAGACACAGACTTGCAGTAATGCATTTGGAAAAAATGCCTCCAGTTTTTGTTTTTTTTTAATACCTCTTTGAAAGAGGCGTCATTAGCTCAGATGGGATAAGACTGGTGAATGGGGAACCCAGATGAAACCAATCTTCTGCAGTTCCGGAGCACATATCACGGGTGTGCCTGTATACAACTGGTGTCAAACGCAGGACCCAAAGGCTCTAGGGTGCTCCTAAGCCTGCAAGCACTGTGTGACCCCAGTTTGGGAAGGATGGCCTTCTCTTTAGAGGCAGAAGGGCACCTTTGTTTCTGAATTAAAAAAAAAAAAAAACACTTGAAATAACAATCGTATTGAAGGGCAGAAAAGCGATTCCGCTTCCGAGGCCGGAACCTGAGCACGCTGTCTTCTCAGCCACTCTGCTCCGCCTATCCAGGGCTCAGCGACCCAGGCTGTGTATCTGCTTAGCGTGTTGATGTTGCCCACAGTCAGGGCAGCTCCACGGCGGGCACGGAAACACCCCACCTGGCTTTTGCTGCAGGACGCAGAACCAGCGTGTGCTGACAGGTGACGGCGTGAGGGCTTTGTCTCCTCTGTGGCTTCCTCTTTGAGTCCCTCTGAGTAATTGCTTTCAAAGCAGAACAGGACTTGCTTTAAGGGCTTAGACTAAGAAACCATCTCAGCACAGGTACAGATTCTTGGGTCCCAGAAATCAACTTGCAAGAATAAGTCTGCCATAGACGTGGGGGCTGAATTTGCTCTGGCAGGTGGGAGTCATTTTCCAGTTGCCTGCTCTGTTTTGCAGGGTCTCGGTGCTCTGATGGGGGTGCGGGGAGGTGCCTACATCTGAAGACGTGGGAGGTGACATCTGACTCCTACACAGCGTGTAAGTCAGCACCTCCACTGAGCAATTCACACAGAAATCGTACGCAGCGCGGGGCCGCAGCGGGAGGTAACGTTGCGGTGGATGCTGGTGCGCATGCGCACAGTGGGCCCCTCGGGAGACTCCTGGGGAGGCGGCCAGGGAGTCTTTAGGGTATCACCTAACCTTGAATGGCTGCAGGTTGCCAGAGACCACAAATTAATGGGGAAAAAGAACTTCCAAGTAGAGCCTTTGGCAAGCACTGAGGACAAAATGTGCTTTGATGACAGACACTCCAGAGGCCACAAATCCCGTTCATTGGAAGGAAACATGGAATCAATAATTATGAGCAGCCAGAAGTTAGCCATGAGAATTCCTGGACCCCAAAAAGGAAACGGTAGCATTCCTTTCCCTGGAGATCTTAAGATTCTTAACAAGATGCAAAACCGGATGCTGAAGTGGTTCCCGGGAGTTGTCTCTGAGACAGCAGGTAAGATGGGCGCCCTGACTTGGGTGTGGGCTTTCTGGGACCACCGGGAAGGAAATATTCCCCTAGAACCTGGTTTCTCCTCACTCCCGCACGCTTGTTGCAAGCTGAGTCTGGAAAATCTGAGTGATGTTGGTTTGGAAATAGAATCAACAATTCATTTCCAAAAGGTAGTTTCCAACGTGGATATATACACGGCGGGGCAGATCTCTGCCATCTGATAGAAAAACACAGACTTTTGAGCAGGCTGTCTGCTAAATGAGGCCAAGTCTCCCTGGCTGCCTCAGGGCTGAGCATTTCCTTCCTGGAGGGAGCCCTCCTAAAAAGATGGGCGCTCTGCCAGGGGAGTCAGGGAGAAGTCTGGAGACGGGAGAACCCTAAGCGTGCAGCAAAAGAGATGACTGTTGAGCAGTGAGGCTAAGGTACCAACCCCCTCCCAGTGCAAGACCCACACAGAACTTAGAGCAGATGCCCCTTTAAAAGCTTCCACATCCGAGCATCCCGACCATCAACACCTTTGGCTGGCGGAATTCGTGGATGTGGAACTGTAGGCAGGAAGAAAATCCAAGTCTAAGTAAGTGATCCCGTGCATTCAAGCCTGTGTTGCTCAGGGGTCAGTTGTAGAAAAGGGAAAACCAGGACAGGGGTTGGAGCAGCAGGTAGCCAGCAGGACCACCAGGAATCAGGTACGCCCCCACCCGAAGCACCTGGGGAAGGGGTACACCAGAGATCTCTCGAGCTGTCAGTCTCGAGACAACATACATGCACAGCCGGTTACCATCAAATGCAGGGGTATTTTGGTTGGTCCCTTGGCAGAAATTTTCTCCCACAGGCCTCTCCTGACGTAGCGGACAGTGGTGCCGGCGATCTGGAATTCTCCAGGGAGCTCTATCTTCCAGTCGCTGTTGATGGATCTCTTACTGGAGTCTTTGAGAGCTGCAAAGAAAATGGAAGACCGTGGAATCAGGAGTCATTGTCTGTGAAGAGAATGTGGTGGGGGGCGAAGAGATGTGTCTGTTGTACCCCAGGGCAGAGCTGGTTGGCAGGGCGCAGACGGTGTGAGACGCACAGAATGTCTGGGCAGGGGCTGTCCTGACCGCTGCACAGCCCTACCTGGGCTGCCCCCTTGGGGTCAGGTCCCAGAGACCACGGTCACTTCGCCGGACTTACAGGGCAGTGGGTTTTCAGCCTGAGGAGTGAATCCCGTTTTAATGTGTCCAAGCAGGTTTGGCTGCTTTAGTGAAACGCACTGGCTCCGTTCTTTGTCACCTGCCTGGGGCTTTTAAATTTTTATTTATTTATTTTTTATAGTTAAAGCTTTTATGAGATGATCCAATTAGAACTCAGAGGTGCGGACAAGTGAGGTTGCTGTCTGGCTTCTATCTTTGGCAGAGACTGGGGGAAGAGACTGGCGGGCTAGAGGGTCCAGACACACGGCAGCGTCTTCCACTCCCCGCCTGCCTGGGCTTCTTGGGGAGAAAGCCTGACTCCGCTCTCTGGGGGGAATCTGAGGATCCCCCTCTGTGAGAAAGGCGAGTGTGTGCCTTCAAGTAACAGCATCATTCCATCCCATGCTGGGTCTGGATACCTGAGCCGTGCCCAGACGTGGTAATGGCCAGTCCACGCCTGCGGACACTCAGCCTGCACCTTGTATCCAGGCCTGTGGGCCTCACCTTGGTCGAAAGGTGCAGGAAGAGACAGGAAATCAGCATTTTGTATAAGCAGAGATCTGGTTTTTCAAACAAGCCATGGATTTAGGGTGATGGGGGCTAACCAGGGTCCCCCCCACCCAGGTTTCTGGATGACTCGTTGTTCTCAAGAGAAGAGCAGTCTGCGGTGAAGTTGCCTGTTGGTTTGTTTTGTTACTTAGGAAAGATGTGAACTAACTTCTTTAAAAGGCGGTCAGTGACATGAAGCAACAGCACGTCTTGCTGGCACTTCAGAACAGCGCCAGTCCCAGCAGCGTCCAGCAATGCCCACGCTCTGCATGAGGCAATGGAGCCCCCTGGTGCCCTGAATGCTTGAAATCACTTTGGGCTGCTGCTGGGTCCATCAGTCCTCTCGGGGCCTCAGCTGGGCCTATTCCCTGCTGACGAAGGTCACAAATAAACAGATTTGGGGCGATGCCCATATTAACAGATTTGGGATGATGACAGTCCAATGGAAAGGGGTGTGTTTTATCCCTGCATTCATGAGCCCTCGGCGGGTCAGGCCCAGGCAGGTCCATAAGCAGCTGGGGCTGGCGTGTGTGCAGGGCCTCTGCCCCTCACCTCTGGGACACTAGTCCCAGTGCCCGGCCCTGTTCCCTGGCCCACACAGAGGGGCTCCCCAGGACTCCTTGCACAGAGGCACACAGGAGGCGCCAAGAGAGTCCAGACCGAAGACTCTGATCCCAGAGAGCAGATTCCCGGCCCTTGCGTGCCCCAGTGGCTGGGGCCTGACTGCACGACTCCAGGGAAGCTGAGAAAAGAGATGCGCCAGCTGCAGTCCAGCGTTTCCCTCCAAGAGGGGCTACCTGCTTTGGAGCTTCCCAGCTGCTGAGAGAGAGGGTGCTGGGAGACTCACCATTTCTGCTGGGGTTTTGCTCTTCCTCTGCTGTGACCTGCAAACCGCCACTGATTGGGTGTGCTCTTGCCAAAGCTCCTTTAAATGCTGTTACCCCTTCAGATTTCCCAGCACTCTAAGGTCAAGGAGTATTTCTCTTCTTTACACAGACGGGGAAGGAAGGGAGAGGCAGGCTGTGGCTGCGGGGCTGTTCCAGAGCAAGGCTAGCAGCTGAGTGGGAGAGAGAACATCCGGGTGCTGGAGGCTGGAGACGAGCACGCTGGCCGACGTCACGGTGGACAGCGCTCAGGCCGTCCGAGGCAGAACGGCCACACTGTGACCTTGCCGAGCGTAGAGCTGGCCAGAGATGCCAACCATCAGCTCTGGCGGGCCATGCACGGCTGCACACCGAAGCACCTGTCCTTCTTTGCTTTGAGGGTCCTCCGCTGGAGGTGCTGGTGGTAGAATCTCCCACTCTCCCAGCTAGCTTCAGGGGGTGGGGCGTGTGTGCACTCATGGTCCCAGATGGAATAAACTTTGCACACCCCAGTCTGCTTGCAACCCTCTCCGCCAGCACTGCACTTCCCAGGCACTGTAACCACAGCTCCGCATCTGTCAGCTGGCCCCCCTGGAGAGCCAGAGCCCCTTCCTCAGGACAGCCCATCAGGACCCTGTCTCTTCATGCATTTTGCAGGGAGAGGAAACCAGAAGCAAAGTTGAAAGTCGGTCAGCAGTTCCCTGCAGTGCGGGGTGCGGCACACCTGTGGCTTCTAGGGGCGTCATGAGTCTGCAAGGTTCACGAGGTGCAGGTCACGGAGACGTGGGAAGTGCCTGCTCTATCATGTCAATGTAGCGCCTGACGCACGTGTGGGCCAGTCCACTGCCTGAGGGATTCGATCAGAAGACCGAGGGTAAACATGTGCCACATGGAGTCCAGTGAGACCACTCTGGGGGCCGAGCAGCTCCAGAGAACGCAGGGCCCCCTCTGGTGCATCGGCGTCCATGGCCACGCCGCAGGCCGGGCCGGCAGAGCAGGTGAGGCAAGGCTCCAGGACCCTCGTGCTTCTCCACGGACCTGCACACGATGCTGCTCTGCTTCTCGTAAAGAAGGTGTTCCAAATTAGCCACGTTCGGGGCCCTTAGGCTCCTTCCTCTCTTGACCCTGGGACATCAGTGGGTAGATGCAAGCCCCCTTGGCAAGCACTTTGAGATTAGCTGGTATTTGAAACTAGGATTTGCGGGCCTGGAAATTTATCAAAACGACTGCACATGCTTTGACTTAAAAACACTTTGAGTGGCCCTCCCTGGTGGCGCAGCGGGTTAAAGCACAGCACTGAGAAGCTAAAGCCGCTTCCGCATGAGTTCGATCCCCGCCTGCCCCGGAGGTGACCACATGGCGCGGCAGACCTCTCCTGACCCGCCCGCTGCTCCCCTCAGCAGTGTACTTCATGGATCTGCCTGCTCTGCTCCCCACTCTGTCTCTGGTGAACCCTCTCGCCGCCCCTGAGCCTCTGGCCTGTACCCCAGTTCTGTATGTACAAATAAATAAATCTTTAAAAAAAAAAAAACACTTTGAGTTAAAAACAGTGACCTGCTTCAATGCGTGACAGCTGAAGTTGTGATTTGCTGGCAGATAAATCAATCAGTGGGATCTGCCCGAGCTGGAGGCTGGATGTTTTACACCCCTGTCCAGAGTATCACAGTGTTTGATTTGTGTATTTTGCTCAGAAGCCATGAGAAGCTTCTTCACAGCTACAGACACTGGTGTGCAGTGGCGGGTGGGGATGCACACTCCTGCTGCTACAAGGCCTCTTCAGTGGCCAGAATGCAAAGTCTCCTGGCGAATGTCCGTTTCTACCCCCAGCTCCTTTCTCTCTGGGGACATGGAGACAGCCTCCCTGGACTCCTGAGAGCTTTGCGTGAAGGTGATGAGACATTCTGGGAGTCGGGGAGAGGGTGCTGTGGAGGGGAGGGCCTTCTCCTATTCCGAGTCGGCCGGGGGCAGAGGCCCCGACCTGTCCGGGGCCCTCCGACTGCAGGCGCCGTGCAGAGGCAAGTTCTGTCGGGCTCCTTGCGTCTCAGATTCCACTGGAAGACCTGACCTGCCGTCAACCTACTTCTAGTGCTGGCACTGAGTCAGTGCCTTTTATTTCCACTCGGAGTTCTGCCAGCGCCATTCTTACTATGGATGCAAACTGTGGAGGCATTTCCTGTTCCAGGTGGTTTTGCACAGACAGCCAGGCAGCGTGGGCTGAAGGTAGGTGGGGTGGAATTCTTTAGGAACTGCTCCCAGTGAATGCAACAGTAATTCAGAGTTACCCTGGTTAGCTTCCAAAGCACCCAGCTCCAAGTGGAAACGAGGCTTGTTTGAAATAACCTGAGAAGCAAAATGAGCGTGGACCACCTTCAGTCTCGCTCCTGGGCACACAGCAAGCCCTGGGAGCCTGGTATCATGGTCTGTGGGTGAGACGGGGGTGAAAGCTGGCCCCCACGGAGGCCCTGTGCGCTGGGGCAGCCGAGAAGGTGCCCCGAGACACTGAGCCGGTCTGCTTGGGATGGGGGTTCGTCTCTGAAGTCCCCATAACAGAGGACTAGCAACAGGCCAGTGTCCATGTGTTCTCCAGTACAAAATGGTCCCCACCCGTGGGTCTCTGGCTGTGATGGAACATCTCAGAGAAATTCTGCGCTCTTCTATGAACTGCAGCTGACTCAGATGAAGTGGGGAATGCACATGAGCTGCTGAACCCCTGCTCTTCAGGGTGCCCCTCGGTGTGTAAAGCAGGCATAGCGATCCCAGGGTGCCCCTCGGTCTGTGAAGCAGGCATAGCGATCCCAGGCCACGCATTTGGGGCTTAGGTCTGTAAGCAGAGCAGGACTCAGTGTCAGGAGCTCTGATGTTGGCTAAGTGTGGCCCTCCGCGTGGGCAGTGCCAGGCTGCAGGAGCTGTCAAGGACCATCTTGAAGCCACCCCTCACCCCCAGGCTGGCTGCATCCACTGGCTGTTACATGTTGGCCCTAAGGTGAGTTCTAGTGAAAATGTCATTTTTACTCTCAGGATTGGAGTTAGGTAATTGCCAGGCTCCTGACTGACTTCTGTTATTCTTTCTGTCACAGAAAAGGAAAAAGAAAACATTCCTGCTCTCCTCAGATGCCTGGGGCTGGGGTCAGGGGGAGAAGGATGCTGGGGAGTGCTGGAAGCCATGATGGGAAGCCAAGGGCCTTGTTTCAGAGGTGGAGCTGAAGGCGACCTGGGAACTGAGCTGCTCACGGGATACTGGGGACATGGTTTGTGAACAAGGTAAAGGTCAAAGGTGATGTTGGCTTCCCAGAGGGGCCCAGGACCCCCAGATAGCAGTTGTCTCAGCCAGGGGAGGACCAATGTGCCAGTTTGGAGCAGTAATTTTTTGGGGGGTGGGGTTTCTGTAGCAAATGCCAGTGAACTTGACTCTATTTCCTTAGATGGGCAGAAAGAGAGGGGTGGGCTCTTTGAGAACTGGGCTGAAGGCCTTCACCTTGAAGAAGCTGCCAGAGCCCCACATGGTCCTGTTTCTGAAAGCATCTGTGAGCATCGCTTCATTTGTAGAGCGACAGGTGGCACAGCTGCAGAGAGGCGTGCCAGGCTGGACGGGACAGTGTCCGTGTCAGGGAGGTGGAAGACGCGCTGAAGACCAACGTAGACAGTGACCTGAGTGACCCCAGGGTCCTTCCCACAGCAGCAGGAAGATCTTCAGGGGACGTGGCAGGGTAGCCGGGGCAGCCTAGGGGGCTGTTTGCCGTGGACACGTGGAAACAAGAGACCCTGTCCCCACCCTGCCAGGAAAGGCAGACCAGGAGATCAGCCACCTCCAGCTTGAAATCGAAGCCCAGGCAGGAACGGGGAGGTCAGGGGAAGGACACAGGACACAGCATCAGCCCCAGGGAGTGAGCTCAGAGCAGTCCTCTATGTGCTGGCCGCAGTCTGACCACTCCGGAGCTCAAGCACTGGGGTCTTTGCTGGGGCGGACAGGGAGACTGGGAGCTGAGCTTAGGATGGACTTGGAGGCTGTTCCCTGGCTAAGGTGGAGGCTGGCCAAATGGCTCTTTCGAGGCTCTTAGCATGGTTCTGTGGAAGGAGTACAGACCATCTGCATGGAAGCCAGCCTTCTACAGGAAGGCTCAGGTGTCTGAGCCTGAAGAGAACAGAGGAAACCATTGTTCCTTTCGGTTTCCATTAGATTTAGGCAGTCACTCTTTCTGACTATGGCATACCCCCCCGAGAGCTTAAAAGGGCTTCCTGTGGTGGGCGAATGACCCATCCTGTGGGGTGAGGCTGCCAAGCTCCCCTGGGGGGGGGGGGACTTAAGTCACTCTAAATGCACACAGCTCCTGTCAGACCCCATCCCCTTCCTTCCCTACTGACACCCCCGGCCCTGGGTGCCACCTTTGGAAGAGCTGTTGTTCAGCCAAAAGTGGCAGTGCCCCCAGGTGGTTCCAGCTGGACACAGTGGGAAGCTGACGACTGGAGGATGGTGAGGAGCTGGACCACCAGCCTGACCACCGCATCAGTTCTCAGAACATAAATCGTGAGTCAAATCACTCTTGATTTACCCAGAAAACTGTGGGCAGGTTTATCCTCCACGACACGGATCCTTCGAGCTCCAGCGGGAATGACAGCAGCTTCGATGTAACCTGTAGAGACAAACAGCACCCACTGAAGCTCATCTCCACCCTCTCTCAGAGGCCCGGGTGGTGCCCTCCACCAAAACCCAGTGCGTCACACCCTCAGGGGAGCGTCAGAGCCGTGGGGGGGGGGGCGGTGCAGAAATTGAACTAACGAGGCCCCTTCTCTCTGGCTGAAAGAACGAGCTGCCCAAACTCCAGAAAGCTCCACTGATATGTGCCATGATGTGCTGCACCATAATCAAGACATTGAGGCCCCCACTCCCAGGCCCCGCAGTGTAGATGTTACTGGTTAAGATCATACTGCAGCAGGTGGGCGCCTGAACCAGTGTGCTGGGTCTTACAAAGTGGGAACTTCAGAGACAGATGTGCAGATAGGGGAGCTGTGTGCAGACAGGAGACAGAGACGGGTGAACGCGTCTATAAGCGGAGGAGCCAAGATGCCAGCCACCAGGAGCCGAAGAGAGGCCGGCGGGGGGGTGGGGGGGTTGCCCTCACACCTTCAGAGTCTTCTTGCTGTGGGGATGTGTATCCACCAGGGTCTGAGCACTTAATTACAGCAGCCCCAGCGGACGAAGGCAGCTTGGATTGCTATCTGCACAGCACGTGTGGACCACATTCACCCACGGGAGCTTCCTTCGCTGTTTGCAATACTTGGGACTCTCCCCAAATGGCCACAGATGACAGCAGCAGTTGGCAACTTGCCCTAGGACAAAAGACTCAAGCATGGCCAGCATACACTGCACCGTTTCCTGCTTCCACGGCCCCGTGGGCATTTCTGCAACAGGATACTCTTGCCCATATCCTTGTGGATTTCTAAGCACAGTGGTCTCAGAGACTGGGACGGTCTTCACACTGTGCCAGGCCGGGATAGCAGGTGGCTGGTGAAGATCCCGGGGGGATGACTGGGTGGCCAGGGCAGAAGTCAGCCAGATCTGCTGCTGGTTATGTGGGGTACTGTGATGAGTTTCTGAAACTGGGCTGGTGATCTCTTTGTTTTTCCGTTTGGGAATTAAACAAGGATGATACGTGATTAGATTTAGATGATGCTTTAGATTATGAATCCTACTCCCATGGTTTCCAGATGGGACCATCAGAATCAGCAGGGTAGCTTTAAAAATTAAGAGAGTTCTGGGCTCAATGAAGTGGAGACTATGAAAAGATCTATTTTTTTTGAGGGGTTTATTTTCTCATTTGTTTCATAGGAGAAATGACTATTTTTATTATGAAAATAGTAAAGAATAATTTCAAAACATAAGGGAGAAAGCTAAAGTCAATATACTTCATTGCACTGAGAAAGTGATATTGTGGTAACTGGCCTTTCCAGCAGTTCATGACAAAGCACAGAAACACACATGATGCTCTTAAAAGATCAGGGACAACTTTAAAAAAGAATCTTGCAGGCCCTCCCTGGTGGCGCAGTGGGTTAAAGCACAACACTAAGAAGCTAAAGTCACTTTTGCATGAGTTCGATTCCCGCCTGACTTGGAGGTGACCACATGGCACAGCAGACCTCTCCTGACCCGCCCACTGCTCCCCTCAGCAGTGTACTTCAACGATCTGCCAGTTCTGCTCCCAGCTCTGTCTCTGGTGAATCCTCTCACCGCCCCTGCACTTCTGGTCTGTACCCCAGTTCTGTATGCACAAATAAATTTAGAAAAAAAAAAAAGAATCTTGCTAGATCATATATGCCCAAGGTACAGCATACAAAAATTATAGAAGTATACAGTAGAGAGTATATTGAGGTGAATAAGATAATCCCACAGCTAGCTAGCTAGCTAGCTCTGTCATTCTTTATAATGTGGGGATTCTGATTGGGTCTCTACACAGTGAACTGAAGTATCTGTCAATACTTCATGCTTTCAGCATCTTCTCCTTTCACCATTGTGGTTAGAACTTGCAAAACCACACTGTATGCAACACGGGATTGTAGGGTCCTTGGCTTATTCATGATGGCTGATTCACAGCAGTGTTCCAGCGTTTTCCCGTCATGAATGATGACATATGTGATGGTGTCAGTTACCAGGCACAAGAAGTTCACTTTACATTAGTTTGATAGGAGCTTCTCTTATGAAGACATAGGGAATTAATCACATACATCTGGCAATCATGGGGACAGATCCCCAAAGAGTTTCTCTCTTAATAACACAAAAGACCTTGGAGGGGCAGAGTTGCAGTCACCCTGGCGTGGTGTGTGGTCAGAACCCTGACTTTGTCCTTCCTTCACCAACAGCTGAGCTCACTGTTATTCCTTTTCTTATCCTGACATTTCCCGTAAACCTCTGATGATAGGTATGCTTCTCATATCGATTTCTTGATTGCATATGCTTCTCCGTGAAAAGTGAAACATTTTAATCCCTGGATATTGAAAGATGAATAAATCAGCATAATTTCCCCTCTCTCCACTTCTTACAGCCACCTCAGCATTTGTGTCTTTCTATGTGTGTTAGAACACTGACCTTTTGTTCTTTAAGCTATTGCAGTTGTTTTAGTCTTAGTGCCCAAAATTACCATTCATTTTTTTGTCCTTTGGACAGTTTCTTCAATAAATTTTTGTTTGTTCCACATTTGTTCTTTTTGATATATGCTTATGGGATTTGTATTCCCTTAACTATAGTACAGAAAGTATTGTTCATTGTCCTGATACATGAAGGGGTGGGTTTGAGATTCTTGAAATGAATCTCACACTCTGAAATGTTGTATGAGTTCTTCCATTGACTGGTAGTGAGGGGAAGACTGGGCCAATTTGATACTTTCCTTTTACTAGGTTGCCTAAAGTTGAGATAAGATGCTGAAACAATTCTTACCCATAAGATGCAATAATTACTAGGCTAACCATAGTTTTGTATAAATTGTTCCTGGGACATAAGGAGATGTGTGTGTGTGTGTGTGTACATCATTTCACTTAATTTTTAAAATCAATTAATCACTCCCCCTTCCTCCCCCTGGGGACATCAAATTATGTTTGATCTCCTTTTTTTTTTTTTTAATGTATTTTTAGTTACTTATGCATACAAGAACTGGGGGGTAGGCCAAAGTATGTGGGATGAAAGAATTCACCAGAGACAGAGGGGGGAGCAGAAAAGGTAGATCTACTGAAACACACTGCCGAGGGGAGCAGTGGTTGAGACAGGAGAGGTCTGCTGCGCCCTGTGGGTCGGCTCCCTGGCTGCAGTGGCTGGCAACAGCTTGATAGCACTGAGACTTTAGCTCCCTTTAGCAGCAGGGAGGCGCTGGTCTCCCTTCTTGCCTACTGCGGTCACTTGTCCCTAATCCTTTGAGTCTTTATTTGTGAACTTCCACCTGGAAAGTTCTTTGGTGCTCATTTTCAGGTGATCTCGAGAAGATGAGTCGATAAGCACTTGTTCGATCCCCCACATTGGCCAGGAAGTTCAGCAGGGTTCTCCAGTCTCGGTAGCAAAGGCTTTGCTGTGGTTGCAACAGTGCCAATAGCTGTGGTCTCAGATGTCCATGAACCAATGTTACTTGGCACTTAGGGAGACGCTGCAGACATAAACACACTTGGAGCAGCAGTTGTTTCTTCTGGCCGATCCCTCCTCATAGTGAAGCCCAGGCAGGATGACATTAGCAGCCCCTAACCCCATAGGATTATCCCTTCCATTGCTTCTGCCAGTAGAAAAGGAACACTGACTTATCCCAAGCAGCCAGCACACAGCCCTGCACTGCCCAGTCCTTATAGGGTAAGGCAAAGCTTTTTTGATTAAAAATAGTTTTTGCTTTAGGAATGCTACCCTACTGAAAAGTCTGGCCATTGAAAAATAAAACCAAACAAAAAGCCAAAAAACATCTTTTCGGATTACAGCACTGGATCTTGTCACATATTTCTCTGAGAGATATCCAAGCCTTATAGGGGAGTTTGAAGCATGACTGAATTCTAGGCATAGAAAATAGCAAATGTCAAAAATGGAGACAAAAGTTGTTTGGCGTCCATGTGACGAAGACTTTTTCCAGAGGCATCTCCATGAAGATCATGAAACCCGGGACAAGGCTCTGCTGGGGGAGGTGAAGCACTCCTTGCAGACGCTGCTCTTAGAAGGATCTTCGACCTTGTGACGGGCAAGCCTTGGTATTCGCATCAGTCCCACAAGGTGCTTTGCAACCAAGCACGGCACCAAGCTTCTTTTCAAGCTGGGCTTGGCCACAGTCCTCACAAGGCATGTTTCCTGGCCTTCACATGCACCCACTCATGTGAAGGCCAGGGGCTGATAGGCAGTGAAAGGCCGGAGCAGACCCGCCATGCAGGTGAGACTTGGCCTCAGGTAGCCTCTGAGGAACAGATGAGTGAGTCGTGGCCTTGCAGGGACCCCCGTTTTTTCAGATGAGCTTGTCAGCTCATGGTGGAGGGAATGTCCCTTCAGTGCCAGGCTGTTGTCCATGCCAGGGCCACCCCCTCGGCCTCATGGTGCTCCTCCTGGTGGCCTCACTCTGGCCAGAGCCCAAAGGCCCCTCCGGGTTGGTGTGAAGAGCAACCAGTGGAAAAGAGCCCCATCACCAAGTCCCAATGTGCCCGCCACCCCTGAGACTGGAGTCCTGCTCCACAGATGTCACAACCACATCAGAAGGGGACAGAATTAAAGGACTTCTGCTTCTCAGAAGTCACAAGACAGTAAGCTGACAAAACTCTTGAATAATTTCCCAGTCTGCCATCAAGCAGGAAAAGTCTCGTCTAAGGGACACAGGTTGGTTCGATGAGGAAGCCATGGACAAGACTCAATGCCTTTGCCACTGTCCTGGGAGAACAGGGCACTGGGCCTCGAGGGCAGGTCTGAGGAGTGGCTTCCAAGCAGCGCTGACCTGAAACCCCTCTCAAGTCTCCTGTTGGGCAATACTTCGAGGCAACAGCACATTTTTCCCTGTGTAAGAATTTTTGTCTGAAATGGCCTCCAAATTTTAGGTGATTTGGGGTTCACATTTTTCCCTTTGGTTTTCACTAATATTGACTTTTTGGGGGAGAAAATCTTGTTGCTGTAGGGAACTACAGGCGATCCCGAGGCAACATGGGCTCGGGATCTTGCATGAGCCTCCACCAGACAGATACTTAAAAACAAAGATCTGAGCTCTCTGTTCTATAATTAACTCATAAAACGCTGGCAGTGGCTCTTGTGTGAGATGTGTACAGTTTCTGTTTATAGCTGTTTATGAGGATATTACTGTCTTCAAATTTCCCTCCTGAGGTTGCTCTGGGTGTAACTGAAGAGACCCTGTGTGGAGGCCCGTGAGCATAGCCTTGGGTGCGTGTTCGCGCTCCGGGTGGGAGTCAGCGCAGACAGGCCGAAACACCGCCATGACCTCCATCTCCAGCAAGAAGACCAGGAACTCAACCGTCCTGTGGACATGCCCCTCTGGAGCAAAGCGCTACCTGAGGCTAAATTCTCTGGCTGGCCAGCATCTGCTGCCAAAGAGAACAAGACACGGCCGGTGAGGGGATGTTCCGTCTGGTCTCAGTATCCCCATGCTTTATCTTCCAAAGCGTTAGAAATTGGTTTCCCTTGCTATTTATCATTTTGGCAGTCACCCTTACAGCCTGTCCCGTGCCAGAGGACACGTGTGTCCATGGCTTCCTGACTGTCCCCCTGAAGACTCAGAAGCGGTCAGGGGCACAAGCAAGGCAGGACCCAGGCGTGTCACCGCCGGGACTGCACAGCACGTGCGAACATCTTACACGAGAAACACTGGGGAACAGACTTTCCATCACACAGGTAGACACTTTTGTGCAAAGACTATTCTTGACTGAGAAAAAGAAATACATGGTAAATGGATGTACATGCTTGCTTCAGAAACTGTTATCTTTACGCTGAATCCCAGTGGAGAAAAGCCTCATGACAACATTACATGGAAGTGAACTTCCCCCACCGAAGCACCAAACTTGGAGCCCAGGGCTCGGCGGGGGACTGGGGGTCCGAGGGTAATCGTGGGGTGAATACTCCCACAGGTCACGCCCCTCCCTGTAACCGCAAACTGTTTGAGAAGGCGCCTTTCACCAGCACAGGGCGACGGGATTCCGAACCCAAGGGCATTGTGGCTGGTTCTCTTGGGGACATCCGACCCGTGGTGTCCTGATGTCCCAGGCCACCGGCACTTTTCTAGGGCTGAGGGTCAGTATGGGATAAAGACAACATCAAAGTGACAATTGAGCAGCTGAAGGGAAGCCTGTCCAGAGGAAGCAGCATGCTGGTCAACCTAAGCGTACCTAATCTGCCCGCGGGTTGTTGAGGGGTCATCTGTTCGAACCCCGAAGCAAGAGGCTGAGGGGTAAACCACCCACACCGGGAAGTGATTTCCCCACTGCTGCTGGGGCTTGGGACACTCAGGGAAAGCTCTACGGGCCTGTTCCTGGGGGGCTGTTCTACATCTCAGCTGGGGTGCTTCAAGACAAAGACCCCAAGAGTTCAGGCAGGGGTCAGCTTTCTGGGCTAAATGCCTGCCTTTGATTCTTTATCTTTCTGGTGTAGTGTTTCTCTTTGATACACACCCTTAGGAGGATAAGACAGGCCTCCTTCCCCCGGTTCTGGAGCTGGGCAGAGATGAAAGGTGCCTTCTTATCAAAACTGATAGGGCCGGTGAGGCCCTCCACGGCGCTGGGCACGGCCGAGACTTACATGAGTGGGGCTCCTGCTACTCTTCTGCATACCTCGTGCTGGGGGTGCAGTCACGGGACTGAATGTTGGGCGGGTGAATGCCAGCCAGGTGACCTAGACTGGCATCTCTGCAAAAGCACATTCCAGAACGCCAGCCCGCGATTGCAGGGTTGTGCTTATTCAACGTGCCCTGAAGAGTGATTTATTCGTATGCAAGTGAGCGCTCCACTTGCATCTTCAAAGCACACAATATACCTTGGTTTGAGCTTATGTTAGCAGACCCCAATCACAAGGATTTGAAAAAGGCCAGTTTTAGACTTTCAAACGAAGGTGCCACGTCTGGCCGCCAGTTAGCATGCCGGAGCTTTCACAGTGGGAAGCTAACGTGGGCTTCTCCCGCCCAGAGGTTTGCTCAGGCGTTTGGGTGCTGGCAGCTGGATGGAAGCCCACTCAGCTGCCAGCCAGGGTGGGGACAGCCACCCCAGGAGGCTAGTGGCTGTCTGTCCATCAAAGAAGACATGTCTGTCCAAGGCCTTTGCAGCCGCAGAGACCTGATCTCCCCAAGAGAAAGGCAGCGCGTTCTAGATTGCCTCCTCCTGTGCTGGGTGTGCATGGCAGGGGGGCAAGTGGGCAGGGGAGCCAGGCGGCCAGGACAGGACCCTGCAGGCGGGATGCGTCTGCCGGGGCAATGACCAAGGCCAGCAAAGGGCCCAGACTCTGGGAACAGAGAAATCACCTTTGCCTGTCATCTGGTTCTCTGGGAAGCTTTCGGAGACATGTGGTGCAAGCTTCCTCAGCGTTCCCCACACCGTCCAGGTGGGCACGGCCGTGCTGCACCTGCCTGCCACAGGAAGCAGCCACTGTCCTCAGCTGCTCACGGGCACCGAGCCTGCACTCCATGGAAAGGAAGGGCTCGAATGCCTTTACCTTTTTAGGTCAACAGTAAGTGTTGCCTACGGTGAGGTTTTGTTCCTAAGTCCTGTGGGCACAGTTGGCAAAAGCAAGATCAGAACCTCAGGCAACAGGAGCTGGGGGCCAAGAATAGAGACAGTGATGACAGATGTGTCACAGCGAACTGGAAAAATTAACAGAGTTCCAGAGCAGCGCTGTCCAAGAGCACCGCCTGCCTGATGGGTGACTTCTCTCTGCGCCGCCCAGAGTGCGAGCCGTGAGCCACAGGCCAGCGGAGCTGACCTTTCCGGTTTGTTTGATTTCAGTGATTTATAGTTCACATGTGAACAGACCAAGCGGCTGCTGGCTGATGTGGCAGACCTCTCGGCTGACCTCAGGAGCCCCTGTTTTGCAGACAGGACACCTGTCTAAAATCCTGAAGCCAGTCCTTATTGCGCCTGAAAGATCATTTTTAAATTGGATTTTGCCCTTGGTTTTGCTTTCACAAGATCCTGCAAAAATGTTTTGGAAGAGTCCTTGTGCCACACGAAAGCTAGAGGGGCTAGACCAGGCCTTCCACCTAGAGGTGGTAAAGGGCAGGCGCAGGGTTTCTTCTCTACCATCTCTCCAGTCGTGATTCTGTGCCCTTGCAGAGGGAACTACACTTCTGTGCAAAGTAATCACTGCAGACGCTTTTCGGCTCAGTTGCACCCAAGTTCTCTTGGTGACGCTGGGTAAGCGGACTCCCACTAGGTCACACCCCGCCCGGGCCCCTCGCCATCCCGGTCACCCCCCGCCCGGGCCCCTCGCCGTCCCGGTCACACCCCGCCCGGGCCCCTCGCCGTCCCGGTCACACCCCGCCCGGGCCCCTCGCCGTCCCGGTCACACCCCGCCCGGGCCCCTCACCATCCCGGTCA